>NC_052617.1:42780719-43133934 GCF_016545825.1 Eucalyptus grandis | reverse complement strand
CCCAAACTAGCACTGAGTTCCATAAAAAGGATTTCTCTCAACCTTTTGGTGTATTTTGGAAAAGGTAAAAGAGCATTTTATATAGCACCAGTTAACCGACTAGAGTTCTTCTTACTGCTGAGTATCTGAGGGGGATTATAGCCCACCTAAACCATCTGTATAAGACATACTAAAAGCAAGGCCCTGATTCACAATGGTTCACATAGTCGGGTATTGCAATTCATACATCCAATTGATGTGATGTTACCAACGTATCCTTGGTGATATCATCCAAAATCTGTACACTAGCAGTTGGCAAGAGAA
Organism: Eucalyptus grandis; assembly: GCF_016545825.1. Taxonomy (NCBI): domain Eukaryota; kingdom Viridiplantae; phylum Streptophyta; class Magnoliopsida; order Myrtales; family Myrtaceae; genus Eucalyptus; species Eucalyptus grandis. Next base: position 43,133,631 of record NC_052617.1, on the reverse strand, counting down.
ACAGAATACGGGTTGACCAAAATAACCTTCAAAAATCAACTTGCCCTAAAGAAAAGCAAAATTAATATATTGACCTTTTTCTAAGAACCTTCAATTGGCTAGACCAAGACATGTTGAGGAGAGAAGTTTGAACATGATGATTGATTTATTAAGCTCAACAGAAAACATCAAGTGCAACCAGTAGAAGTACATCTATCCTCAATCAACAGCCCACGGAAAAGATGCGGTGTATTGGTTAATTAATTTAATGATCAGAAATGGGGTATGGCATGCATTGCAAAAAGCAAGTGAAATAGGGCTAAAGTTCATGAGTGAAAAAACCACAAGAAAGTGCCAGCCTTAATCTTTGGGGACAAGTATGGTGATGACAAAGGATCTCCGGAGGCTACACAGAATGACTAGCATCACCAATGGCACAAGAGGATTGTGAAGCACATTGAAGCATTCAGTAAGCAAGGAAAAATACATACTGGGGGGCGAGGCTGTTGATAGCATACGGTCAATGTTGTCCAAACGCCGCTGTATAGATCTTAAAACCGCATTCATTGATGACACTCTCTTTCTAACGCTGGAGATCCTGGCAGCATGTTGCATGATGAATGGCGAGGGAGCATCTTCCAGTAACCGATCAAGCTCTGCCGGAAAAGAAAAGTCCACATAACAATTTTAAACTACCTAAATTTAATTGCAGGCTTGGCCAAGAAACTATATGGCACTTGAGGAGAAAGAAATTGGCTGGCTCTTGCAATACATAGTTTAATATATAAGAAGTACGATACAATTTGGTAGTTATCCGCCCATAGATATCTGATTGTCTCTTCATCATTGATACCAACTATTCCTATCTGTAAAGCTAGATTCAACCTCAAGTTGCGACCAATTCGAAGGAAAACAGCTGTTTATCATGTAACTTCAGCTTAGACAAATTACATAGTTACTCAGACCACTTCTTCATTGTTCATAATCAGGTCACTACACTTGCAAAACTTCCAATCAAGTCATTAGAGGAGGCGGTTTCATTCGCGCAGCTCGGTCAACCACCATTGAGGGCCCATTAAAAAAAGAAAAGAAAAATAATAACAACACTTGTCCCGGAGAATGACGCAGCACTCGATTTAGCAGTATTCGGTTGTTCTTCTTTCAAGGAAATGCAGACGATTCGATTCGAACCAACTCAAAATCACGACAATCTGATTGATACAACGACATCATCAAAGCACTCCAAACGTGAACAACTAAGAAGGTATTCGCCTCTCCTAGCTAACCACGACCAGACCAGGTTGAATAACAACAGTACTTCGGAAACCTAGCAAGAACGGGTAATGAGATTGAAAAAACTAAATCGATCTCTCCGTGCATGCGAATCAAGAACGCCGATCTTGAGGGACAGAGGACGAGTACCGCTCGTAAGACGATCGATGGAGGAGGAGAGATGGTCCTGGCTCTTGAGAGTGCCCTGAGCTCGGGCATCGAAGTCTTTGATGACGGAGGCCAGAACCGACGACACTCCTCTGGCGACCGCGTCGCCGGAACTCCGGCCGCCGGCCGCCGCGTCGTCGTCGTCCTCCGGATTGGAAGATTCGGGAGCCTCGCGCTCGTCCGCATCCGGAGGAGCGGCGGCGGCGGCGGCGGCGGCGACGACGACGCTCGCGCTCTCGTCGTTGGGATCGCAATTGGAGTCGCCTGCTTCCATGGCGTTGTCGCGGCGTCGATCGGCACTAAGAATTGTCGGACACCGTTGCAGCTTAATTCCCAGGTGGGATTTTAAGTGCTCTTATATTTTCGATAGTTTCGTTTAAATAATTATATAGGAAATCGAAAATATACAGGAGCGTGGGTATCTTATACTAGACAAAATGATTGGCTGCCAAAACTAGTAATATCCATTTGGTTTAATTTGAGAAGCGAGCATTTATTTTTGGATACTGAAGAAAATGAGTATACAACGTTTAAATAGAGGATTCTCGAGATGAAATTTGTATAAAATCGTCCCTAAATTTTAATATGCTGATTTCGTCTTATGTCTGAATTTATCTTAGAACATAATATCATAATTTCTGTGACACATCACCACAACCTTTACGATCATTGCATTCTTTTCATAATTGTCGTAATGATTTATTTTCGTTACTTAACGCCCCAAATACGACTTAACCTATGGCCAGGGGTACGAACGAAGTAGAAATAAGGAAAAGGGGAAATGAAGGATGATAAGCACTCAAGTTCTGAATAAACTGATAGAAAATGGGAGTAAGTTTTCACCCTCTCTTTTGCCTTGTGAATGGCACTGATTTCGCTTGCAAAGCACCATTCTTGATGGAAACTGTCGTTCAGAATGAAACTAGATGTTATCAAAAGTATGGTACGAATCGACCAGCATACATCCATGAATTTCCAAGGCAGATGCAAGACCACCATTACATGGTATTCATGCTGCTTCTGCCATAGGAACGCACTACTTTCTCATCACTCAATGTCACAACCTCTGATATTAATCTCGCCATCGTTTTTTCTTGCGAAAACCATGCACCAACCATCGAAACGCTTATCTCTAGAGCAAATTTCTGAGAAGTCAAGAACTCAACAAGTCAACATTGCCCATGACCTTAGCAGGCTGCATATACAAAGCTTGGCCAACAGACAGGAGTACCTGAGACAAACAATTAGCGCCAAAAGAATAACATGTGCAGTTCCTCTTCTATACATTCTAGAAGCATGATCAAGTAAAATCGCCCAAAGCAGTCTTGTCCCAACAAAAATGTACAGAATAAGTATAGCTTGTTCCTGCAGGATGAGACCACGTACGTCTAAGGTAACCGAAAGGGCTGCTATTTGGTTCTCTTTTCTACTAGTGGCTGTCTATAATTTCATATAGGCACACCTTCCAGGTGATACTGCATAACAAGTCTTTCTACAGTGTTCTGGCTCAGGAATCGTTTAGCTAGCAGCTCTTTCAAAACTTCTGCTGCCAACCCCATCTCGTCTTCATGGGCAAGTCCTTCCACCAGAATGGTGTAAGTTGTTTCATTAGGCATGTTCCCTTTCTCAATCATCATCACAAAAGCCTCCAAGGACAAATCCGTCCTCTGTGACTTGCAGAAACCGAGTAGAAGTGCATTGTAATTGTCTACATCTGGCTTCTGCTCATATTCCTCCAATATGCCAAAGATTGTGATGGCCTCATCTAGCATACCCTCCAGGCATAAGCCTCTGATCAGAGATGAGTACGTATATGAATCAGGAGTGAACCCATGTTTTGTCATTTCATACAGAAGCTGGAAAGCTGCATAAGTGTTCCCTTTTCTGCACAAACTCGAGATGACGGTCTTGTAGAACTCACGCGTCGTGGAATTTTGCTTGCTACCCAAGCTATGAATAATGGAGAATGCCTCCTGTGTCTTACCCTCTTCACAAAGAATAGCAACTGCATTATAAGTTCCCTCATTAGGATTACATCGCCGATAAATCATCTGGTCTAGACATTTAACTACGAGATCCACCTTCCCTTCTTTACAAAGCCGGGCAATTATCGGATTATAGCTAGTGGCCGTGGGCTTGAACTGTCCTTGCGTCATTTCCTCCAATACCTCCAGAGCTTGTTCAGTCTTGCCATGGAGGGCAAGCGAAGTGATCAATATGTTGTAAGTGACTATGGAAGGGGCACGATCCCCGCCATCCATCTCAGCTAAAAGCTCATTCGCCTCCTCCCACCTCCCTTCACAGCACAAGCTCCTCAACAAAATATTATAGCTAACTACGTTAGGACTGAACCCTCTCGACGGCAAATTCCTGAAGAATTTGATTGCCTCTTCTGTCTTGCCTTCCTTGCACAAACCAGTCAACAGAACATTATAACTAACCAAATTTGGCTTCCCGCCCTTAGCTACAATCTCATCCAAAAGCCTCATCGCTTCTTTCACCCCTCTTTCTTTATAAGCAGCCTCAAGCAAGAACGAGTAGGTGAAGGCATTCGGAACCAGCCCCTTCCGCATCAATTTATCCAAGAGCTGAAGGCTCCGGCTGAAGTTCCCGTGCATACAAAGACCCCGAATAATCGAATTGTAGGTGACCGTGTTGGTCGGGTACCCATACTCTTCCATTTTCTCGACGAGCTGCATCGCGTGCCCGACGTTACCCTTTTTGCACAAATGGTTCACCAGATAAGTGTATGAAGCCGCATCCGGAATGATTCCCGAAGTGGCCATCATCTCCATGACCCGGATTGCCCTTTTCAACTTATTGGCCTTGCACAGATCATACAAGAGCTGAGTCGCTTGGTTGACATCCGGCTTGTGGCCCCTGGCGACCATGTAATCTAGATTCTGGAATGCATCGTTGAGCCTGAGGTCCTTGCCTCTTGGATCGGTCTTGCCGAGCCTCCAATGGGGCAACGCGGAAACCGAGTCCCTGGAAGAGATGGTGATCTGGGTAGATGCCAGGGCTCTGGCAAAGCCCTTGCTCAGAGAGAAGGAGTGCAAATTTGGCACATGGGAGTAAAACCCACGAGACTTCCTCGCGTACCCCAAGGACGGCTGCGAGACTGGCGACATTAAGTTGACCAGAATCGCCATTGACAATCAAGATACAGTCCAACTCAAACCCGATCAGACATGTTACTTCAATGGAGCTCACAGCAGAAATCTTGAATTGTAGACGAGTAATCAACCCCTGCAGTCAGATAAGAGCAGAGGAGGAAAAACGATAGCTTTTGCTGGCAAAAAAAAACCTTTCCGCAAGAATAAGCAACCGGGATTGAAACCGAAAACGAGGAGGAGGAAGAAGAAGAGGAAAGGAAAACACAAGTCGAGCACATACGCTGAGTTCTAGTTCAGGTTTGCGAGAGAATCGACACGAAGAAATATCCACAAAAGATCTAGACGGCGATGCTTTTTTGCAGCAGCGTCTGTGTACAATTTCCAGTCGCTCGATTTCCTTTTTCTTTTTTTCTTTTTTTTTTTGAGATGGAAAAAATGATGCCACGAATCCCGTCCACACCTCGCCCCACCGTTATCCATGGAGAAGAGACGGGGTGGTACAGTGTCACGCGCCCAGGGAACACGTGTCGGCACGCGCTGCACCATTGGATTTGGGCCTGGGAATTAAGAGCCCATTGCGCTGCCAAGGGGGAGCAATCTGGCGGCGGAGATCACACTCCTCCGACGAGACGAGAAGAGGTCGGCGGCGGCGTCACCGAGCGCGCTTCTTCTACGAGCGACGACGAATTCCGGCCGCGCATCCCGTCGAGTCCGAAGCCGTTCGCCTCTCGAATCCGGCGTCGGCAAGGAAGGGAAATGAAAGGGAGCAAGCGCAGAGCGGAGACCAAAAGCAGCCAGCTCGGCACTCTCCACCACCGCCTCCGCGACGCCCTCAATCTCTGCACCAGGTTCCCCTCTTCTCTCTCTCTCTCTCCCCCCTCGTAGTATCGATGTTTGGTTTTGTCGAAGGAGAGGATCAATCTGTAGGCGAGGAGCTTCGAGGGATTCGCTAGTCGGTGACCGAACGGCTTCGAGTCTGGTTCGTGGAGTTTGACTGCAGCTGTGATCGTGAGTTCTTTTGCCGCGTGCAGATATCGCGATGGGAGCAGAACGCGGTGGGAGTGCAGGGACATCGAGACGCAGAGACACGTGCTTCGGTCGATCGTTGCTTTTCTCGATTGCGTTTCAGAGGAGGCGTCGAGCAATCCGCTTCTGAAGGTGAGGCGCTCGATGAGTGATCGTGCTTTATGGATTGTTGAGGTTTTGCTGCCTGGATTGCACTTTTTTCTTTTTTCTTTTTTTTCAACTTGCATTGATGAGTCTGCTCTTTTCTCAGTTTTTACAAAGAATTGCCTTCTCTAGGAGCTTATCGTTTCTGAATGAATGGAGTTATCTCATACCTGCTTCGCTTTTGGTTATCTCATCAGCGCTGACGTTGAAATGAGGGCGCGGATTAAATTGGATAGTTTTCTCATTTTCTTCGAATGTTCTAGTTCCTTGGCAATATTATGCGCTTACGTCCTAAGACCATGTCGAGAGTTTTCAATATTTCTCTTGGGATTGTTCCTGGCAACGATAATGGAATTTTTAATGTTCTGCTTCTGTGGATCACTAGCACTATAGCTGTGTTCGGTCATTTTGAGCTTCTTGCTGTTGTAGGGATTATTTTTAACTTAGGTTGATGCATATTGGCATTTCGTGGTCTCCTTCTCCGTCCCCTTTTGTTGTTAACATTCACTTTATCTTCGCAGGATTCAGCTGAAGATATTGTCGGGGCTTTGGTGGGTATACTTCACCAAAAAAGTGAAGCCACAACTGGCATAGCAGCGGATGCAGTCTGCAAGTTGGCCGGTGTCTTAGCAACTTCTATTCTGCAACCATATCTCCCTGATCTTGTTCATCCTTTGTCTTCCTTGTCAATTTCCCATCAGTTACAAGTTGCTATTCCATCTTCCAGAGCCTTGAGTGTTCTGCTTTCAAATTTAAGCAAAAAGAAGGAGAATGAAGTCTGGGAAGTTCTTGATAAAGAGTATATTACGACCCACCTAATTAAAAATATACTAGATTTCTCTGCCAGCACTAGCTCTAATGTGTATTTCGAAGAGATGTTAGCTCTCTTGGCCATAATACTGTTGAGGTGGCCTCAATCCAGATATCAAGTTTGGAGTAATGCGAGTTTTATGAATATGTTGGAAGATTTCTGTGTAAACCCTGACCCTTCTCTTGGAGTTGCTCTTTTAAAGTTGTATTCTGCCATAGGTACTTTGACACTTTGCATACAGTTAGAAAGCTTTCATTCTTGTGCTGGAATTTTATTTTGCTAGGCCTATCATATTTCTGTCATAAAAATTGCTGATACTGGGTAACAGCTCTATGCAGTTATGGTGCCAAGAAGATTCTGGAACATGGTGAAACTATTGTCAGTGCAATGGTACGCTTTATGGACAGTTCGAACCCGCTGTCAGTTCGAATTGAGGGATTTAAACTGGCGCAATGTTTAATGGTAATGCTTTGGGTTTTCTTTGCTCGATATTCTCAAGTATATTCTTATCTGCTCATCATAAGATTGATGGCTCCATTTTCTTCTGCTGTGATGAGTCATATGGATGACCTAGTTCTGTTGTTGGGCTCAGTTGACTGAACAGGGATGCTCAAGAGTGGTCAGCATGTTTTGTGAGCCACTTGTAGAAGCCATAGTAAGTGCAATGAATGAATGGAAGTTGAAAGAGGGAAAAGGTGCTAATGACCAGATTCCTTTGATGATTGAAGCATGTCGCTTGGCAATGATTACTCGTTGGCCGGGGAAGCATCATCTTTACTTTTGGAAAAAGGGGATCGACAAAGTTCTTGCTGATATTCTTATGCCAAACTTTTTTGGGAAGTATCCTTCTTATCACACGTACCCACTGGAGGAGCAAATTGCCATAGCAAGGGAAAATCTCATTGATAATCCTGTACTGGTTTTAAGGCCATATGTATGGGACATTCTTGGGTGGCTTGCCATGAGATATGCTGAAGATCATGATCCCAAATTTTCTGAAAATAAAGCTCATTTTGACGTTCTTACAGTGGCCGCATGGTATGTTTTCGTTAATATTTGATGCCTATAGTTTGCTCAGTTCTTTTTAGTGATCTTCCTGCACTGCTTTTTCCATTCTTCATCTTCTTCATTTGTTGTATTTTCCCAGTTGCGCTTTTGACTAAGTTTGTATTTTCTTTTAACTTTCTGATTGTCGATGTATGTTCTTTCATAGTGTAGCTTTTGAGGACATTATTGGCAGAGGGAACCAGCTGTGCCATGATGATGTCATCAGTACCTTTAGAAGTGAGTCAGCTGCGCGAGTAGTCCTAATGATGATTTCTTCTTCATGCAATTACATTTCATCAAAGGCTAGAAGTATGCTTTGTGAGGTTCTGAATCCAAATGGTGAGAGGTATCTAAAGCAATTGCTTTATACACTAAAATCCCCATCATATGGAGTTAACCTTGGGATGCCAAATCTGGTTCACGTTGTTATAAGTTTGATTGGTTTGACATGCTTTTTGGCTTTGCCTCATTATCAAGGCTTTATCGTGGAAAGCTCAAAGACACTATTGTCTTATATGATGGGACGCTCATCTGCATCATTCTGTATACCAAGGTCAAATTATGCCCTACATCTCAAGAGCAACTTGCCCGGTAGAGCTTGTTGCTTTTTTCATCCAGAAGAGTGGGAAGGAAAAGATGTCATCTTGTTCCATAATCTGTGGGGCCTGTCAGTGTCAATTCATCATTCTGGCTCCAAAAGTAAATGTTCCATCATGGCTGGTCTTCAGACAGAAAATGTCAGGACTGAACTAGTTAACAAGCTCCTGGAAATCTGCAAGGACTCTTCTAATTGTGGGGCTAGGTGGTTTGCTTTGTACATACTAACCTACTTCAGCTACTTTGGTTTTCCTTCAGAATTAGGGGTAAAAATAGGGAAAGCACTTAATCATGAGGATAACGCTGATATAGAGCTGATTCTTGCCGATGGTACTTCATTCTGTGTCCATGGGGTTCTTCTTATGGTTAGGTGTCCTTCATTATTGCCTCCTGAACAACTTTTTGACGGGAGAACAATTGATGACTCTTCTTCAGCAGCTAATGACAGTGATAATTGGCGCAGAAAGTTCCGGAAAGAGATTCGGTTATCTTCTCATGTTAATCGCCTAGAACTGGAGAAATTGTTGGAGTATGTCTATTCAGGATATGTACAAGTTGAAGAAGATTCTGTAAAAAAGTTAAAAATTCTTGCGAGACGCTGTGGCCTGCATCACTTATCTGGGCTACTTTCGAGGAGAATTCCTGAGTGGGCCACTGAGATTCCCAGCTTTGATCTCAAACCAGCTCTTGGTCAAGGAAGGCATACATTTTGGTAAGTTTAAGCTCTCCCCCCTCTCTCTCTCTCTCTCTCTCTCTCTGTGAATATCACCATGCTTTAAATCATTCAGCCGATTAGATTGACACCTCTGATCTGACCCACATTTTAGGCGTACTTGAGCACAGTCATTCAATTTTGGTTCCTTATTTGGCTATTAAGTCATTCGGCTTTAGTTGTATTAATCATTAGCATAGTTAAGCCAGCATCGAGCCCTTCATCTTCGCATTTTGTTTATATTCAGCACCATGGATCTCTAGTAGCTTAGTGTTCCAAAACTTGTGTTTGACTTTTGTTTTTGGGCTTTACAACGTATGTTGCTTCATTGGAGGCATCAAACTGCTGGTCACGCATCCTGGGCAAAGACTCAAATGCTAGTCACATCACTTTATGTGCTGTTTGACAGAACAACTTTTACCACTTCAAGTTGTTACTGGATTAAGATATCCTGAATATGACCATCTGCAACCTGCTCTCTCTTTACCGTTAGCCATAAGCAAGCTTCATTCTGTCTCAGGGACATAATCTTGGAATCTAAAGCAAGTGAACTGAGTTGGACGTGCTCTATTTGCTCTTTGTCTGTTCCACACATGCATGTTCACCGAATAATTTTATGGGCGAGCTGTGACTATCTGCAGGCATTGTTGCAATCAGGAATGCAAGAAAGGTACATGCTTGTTTGCGTTTCGTCTTTTTCTTTTCTTTTCTTTTCATATTCCCAGTGCGCTTTACTGTGTATGGATATTGATATCAAATCCCTATGCATCTTGTCAGCATGAACGAAGATATCATTTCTGTGATTCAATCTGCAGTTACGAACTGAATTATATGTCATAAAATCTGTCATTTATTGTTAAACATCTAGTCAGCATGAAGAACAAAGTATGATTTTGTCCGCTGTTACAAGCTGGAGTATCCATGTGAGACTTTGTTGTGAAATCTGTCATTTGTCGTTAACCTTGCAACTCCGAATGTATTAACACTTCCCATTTTTCTTGATGAGAATACTTGCAATAGCAGAAGTGCGCTCCTGCTTTGTCTTATGCAATCCTTAAACCTTCTCTTAAACCTCCTTGTTTCAAATCCAATTATAATTTGATCCTTTTCGGAGCCAGAAAACTTGGCGGAGCTTCTTTATCTCTGAATAATTTTCATGTTCCATCTAGGGACTTGTCTAATAAGTGTTCGGGGGGGCTGAGCAATGACTTTCATGTTTGTGTCAAGGGTGGGGATTTTATTTGAAAGGGATTATGATTCGTGATTAGTTCTCCTCAAGTGCAAGGTGGAAAATTTTGCGTACTTTTGTGTTGTGAGACTTTCTACTTTTCTGGTTCTCTCACTATGATGTACTGTCATTCTGCAGCCAATCACAAATTCTTAAGGTACCTGTCAGCTGGGAAGCATTAGTTAAATTAGTTAGTTGGTTCTATTCTTCTGAGCTTCCTGAACCACCATCTGGTTGTTTATGGAGTAATATGGGTACGAAGGAGAAGCTACACCAGCTAGAGCTGTATGTAGAGCTTTCTTGGTTAGCGGACTTCTGGCTTCTGGAATACGTTCAGGAAGCATGTTTTAGGATTGTAGACAATGGCCTGTGTTCCACGAGGCACTTGTCCGTAAGGATCCTCCAAATGGCTGCAAATTTGTCTCAATGGAAATTGGCAGAAGCTGCTGCGAATCATGTCGCTCCATCTTACCGTCAACTGCGTCAGTCTGGCGAACTTGATGAATTGGATGAAACGCTCATTGAAATGGTCCGCGTTGCATCTGTACGACTTTCACAGAGCAGGGGGGAGTAATTCTGAACTTGTCAAAAAAGAGCGGTCACCTAGTGGGCTAGACAATTTTGCCATTTCAACTGAGGAAATCAGCAATCGGTCTTCGAAGCGCACATGGAACACCTCTTTTCCTGATAAAGCATAATTTGATGGGGGGAGCCATCTTACTGGACCAGATTTTAGTAACCAGCAGCTTCCTCGAGAAGTCCTGTCTCTGTTGGGACGGCAAGTGAAAGATTGTACATAGCACAGTAGTACACACCAATTCAATTTCAGCCCCGCTTGAGTAGGCTCTAGTTTCATTCTTTTGACTCTCTCGGATGTTACAAATCAAGAGAATCCATTGTACACATTTCCGATTGTTGAATAGAAAGACGTTCATATCATTCTTTTGACTGTTCCGTCCGTCTCCTAGCATCACCGACCAAACCTTTCTCCATTACACCCGGGCACACACTTTAATATGGCAGGACAGCCCAGCAAAACGAAAAAAGAAGAAAGATCAGATGTCCTTCACCCTACTCGGACGCTGATGCGTTTATGCATGGAAAGGATTCCCTCTTTGATTTTGCTTTGATGTCCACATCCCATCTTTGGCACTCACAGCCTACGCAGTGAGCTGCATTAAGAGAACTTTCGAGGAAAAGACGACATCATCATGGCTCACCAAGGGAAAAAAAAAAGAGGTCACAAACAATGCGTCAAAGAAATGCGGAAATATAACTGCCATAAATCCCCAAAGCTTCAAAGTATTGCACGGTACAGGAATCAAAGATTTAACAGCACAACAAAGTGGAGGTAAGATATGTGTAGGAATTACACACGAGCAAAAATCAAGAGAAGACCTTACCAACACTGACTATTTCAGAAGTAAATCCTAAACTTGACCTTATGACAAAACTGCCACGAACCATCAATATCACCCCCACCCCACCATTAGCTACTTGAAGTTTAAAAGGATATAAACCCCCCAAAACCGGTCCCACCTCCTTGGAATAATAGGTACAGGAGCGTGGGATACCCTTCTACGCCAGCCCTGTACAACACCAAACCCCCTGTTCAGGACCCACATCCGTAACTCAAAACAGAGCAACAAAACACGCTCCTAAAGTGGACAAAAACTGGAAACTACTACCTAATTAAGGGGCGGAAAGAAGAAAGGAAATCTGAAGTTGGGTACAAGCATAAAACTGCTGCAAAGTCTCCCCAGAGAAAAGAAATTAAGAAGCTAAAATCGAGTTCTTGAACGGAACTAAATCGACCGGGAATGAGAGTGCCCCTCAACTCCCACTTCATACTTTGCCATGGCTCCCTCCTGTCCAAGCTTATTGAGATGCACTTATATAATATGTAAAAACAAGGGAACATAGACCCCTTTGATGCATGTCATGCACACAGCTTTTTCCACGACGCTAAAGCCATATGTAAGTTGGAGCTCTGGTGCAGTAACTCTATTAACTTAACACTGACTCAGAGCTGATTTGACCACCATTCCCCCCTTCATGGCTGTTTAATCCAACTACAGGCATTGACCTTTGAGCAAAATCCAACAGCAGCTTCCTCTGGTCCTCATCCGTGTGAGGGAGACTTGCTCGTAGCAGCTCAACCGGCATTTCCCGACTAATAGCCTTAGCTGCATCGGCACCAATTACAGGCATGCTTGTCATTGGGGCTTGCAATAGCAGCGATTGTATTATGCTGTCGTACTTATTTACACAATATTTGGTGAGAAGAACATAAAACTCATCAAATGAAGCCTGCCATAGTTGTCGATTAGTGATGGTATAGTTGGTGCCAGCTTGAGGATCAGTTAGGAGCTCAGTTGCCCTCTCAAGAACTGATTTGAGAATAAGGGTCGCACCATCTCCAGCAGGACTACCAAGGGGACGGAGGGGTGGCTGCTCTGAAGAACAGACGACAGCTGCAAGGCAAGCACTAAGTGAACCAAGATCCATGCCGCGCACACAATGTGAAACCACCCTTGCAAGGTTATTTGTTGAGTCTGCTGCTCCTGGGTCAGTAGGAAGTCCTCCAAACAAAAATCTTAAATGACGGAAAATGGCCATGCTAACTATCCTCATGAGCTCATCAATGGGAGAAAGGAGCTGAAGGTACCTTGCAAGGAGTTTCCTACCCTTAGGAAGAGATACCAACCTTAAGAACACAAGGTCATCCTTTGGAGCAAGCCCAACACTATGACCATTTTTGCCAAGAGGGTCGACCAGTTGGAGAGATGCAGCAAGGCCTTCAAGTAGGACCTGCCGCCTCCGTCTCAACTGACCCCCACCATCAGGGACCTGATTGAATTGTAGGAATCGGTCTATATCATCCACATCAAGAAGAAGACAAAGCCCATCCTCAATTGCCACTCTTGCTGCAAGCATTGGTTCCTGCTCCAGGGGCTTCTCAGATACTTTCTGTTCAGTATTGCCAGCTGCACCAGATGAATTAGGCGAATCGACTTCAAGAAGCGGACGAGGTCTCCGAATTGATGAGAAGGATATTCTCCCCAGAGCGTCAACCTGGAGAAAAGCATGTTGTTCAGTGTTCGCGCGGGCTCGAGGAGGGAGTTCCCTGAGATTAGTAGGGCAGAAATGATGCTTCAACTTTGCCCCCATAGACTTTTTAGCAAGACAAGCCTGATGATAATAATCATCAACATACGGATCATTACTGTGTGTTGCTGCAAGCTGCATCCTGAGGATATTCTCTATCTCATCAGCTGACATATATTTGGATCTAAATCTTGGCCACCCACTACCACTCTTCGGGCCATTGAAATCAAATCCCGGCTGAGAGAATCGCGGATCCTGTCTACCTTTATGAGCTAATTTTAGTCTTTGCTCACTTAGATCAGCAAGATCAAACATCGCATCAAACTTGCCCATTAACGGTGGAGATGAACCAAGATGAGGGTTAAATAATTGGGACTGCATCCCTGACAAATGCCCGAAAGGTGGCTGCATTGGACGGTGCAGCCAATGCTGCTGGGATTGTGGTTGCGGTTGTGGTTGAGGCAGTAATTTTTGAGGAATTAACCCATTTTGATGAGGAAATTGCTGCTGTAACCCACTATTTAATCGACCTGGATGCTCTCCAGGGTACAAGTTCATCTGATTGGCCCATTGATTTGGGGGTCGGCTACTAAGAGGTAAACCAGGGGGCATATTCCCAGCGAACTGGGAGCCATGATGCAAGGTGGTCAACTGGACCTGAGAATTAGAAAAAGGAGGAAGGTTGGGTGCAGATAATGCCATCTGGGTTCCAACAGCCGGATGAGGAACATTTAGGTGGCCTGTGTGATAATTTGGGGAAGCATGCTGTGATACTCCACCAGGAGGAGGATATGAAGGGTGAGATGATTTTGGCACTAATATTGGTTCGCTTGAATAATGAGACTGGAGGTGCTGCGGCAGCGGCTGCTGCTGCTGCTGCTGCTGCTGCTGCTGCTCTGGGTAAGATGATGTCCTATACAGAGTCTTTGACTCTAAAATATGAGCAGAAGAATATGGTTGTGATGACCATCTTTTGCCCTCTAAAGTGCTATCAGAGTCCACTACATTGCGATGAAACCAGTTAATGTTATCCTCTCCCTGTGCCCACTCAGCAGCGGCAGAACCTATAAAATAGTCCAGCCAGAAGAAGTAAGAATTAAGTCACAACCATATTAAAAAATGGAGACCCTTTCCTAGCGGGAAAAGAGTTGGAACACCTAAACTCTACAGGCAGACTTATAACATCAAAAAAGATGGACAAGAGACCAAATTCGAGACTAGATTCACAATTAAGATTCATGATGAATACATGTGAGTCAGCCATAATACAGCGGCCACCTAAGACCATTCTCACACGACAGATGGCAGGTCGAATTTGGAATAGATGATAGGCACACCTTAATTGCTTTCACATAAGGTTGCATAGAGATGCAAAAATCTATGGAAGCCGAAGTTAAATCTGCTATGGATGACGAACATCAGAAAGCTGAAGCTAGGAATGGGGCAAACAGTATAGGTCATACCAAGAGTAGAGAAACCAGGAAAGGTTGGTCAGGCTTGGCAAAAGCAATCTTCAAATTCAATCACTAGATGTATTCAAATTTACAAATGCCATTATTTAAAATTTCATTTTCTTTTGAGCAAAGATGGGAAAGCATCACAACATTTCAACTTAACAAGTAAGCTTGCTCAGAGGTGTAAAGCAAAAAGGTATGAACACAAATTTAAATGAATAACAATGTTCTAAGTATTATTACAGCAGGTAAACAAATACTTCAAAGAAATAAGATAGCAGTGAATATAAATAGTGACATACTCACTTTCCCTAGATCCTCTTTCACCAATTACTCCTGCAACTCTTGGGTCACTGACCACCTTGTCTATCTGCGAGTAGAACACATCGTTTAGTATAAATGCAACAAAGAAGCATCATAAGTCCCTAATGCTGGAACAACGCCATTAAAAGCATCCTATCATATGATCAATACTGCGACACCATACTCAATACTGCATCTCACGAAATACTACCTAAAACACCATCCAAAAAGTTCTATCATAAAGCATCAACCACGGGTTGCCACAGACAACCAATGACAAAGGCTGTGGCAGCTCAAGAACATGCACATTATGCTGGCAACTAGTTCACTAGCTCTTTAAGGAAAATGGAACCGTTGCACATAAACTTAAGCATAATATACTCCCCATTACTATGATTGCAATTAAGAAACCATTCTATAATAAGTAAAACTCTTTATTTTGACAAGCCAAAGCTCAGTATCAGACCTTTGAAAAGGTACTTGCAAGATCGTCAATTTCGGATAAAGATCTTAAGTCCTCACCCTGCAACAGAGGAAATCTCCGTCATCCATGAAACATGAGACAATAGCAAATTGTTATAGCCAAAGTACATTGAGCAAACATCAGAACACCATAAGAAATGCTTTCTGGTGACCATGTTCGAAAGTGAACGGAAAATGAAACGAGCATGCAAAGGAAGAGCTAGAAAGCTTAGTGTCAAAACATTTCATGAACACATTAACGATGAAAAAAATGCTTTATGTCTAACGCAACTGTTCTTCAATTGACCTTGAGCTAATTTCGCCGTTTCAATCATTATATATAATAAGACGAAGAGGCAGAACTGCACTTGTTAATTCAACTTCATGAGACAAATCGCATCATCAAACGCAAGGAAAGCATAATTAACTTCCTTCAGGAAATGAGAAACACTGCCTTGATAGAAGCCACAATCGCATTTGGAAATAAGTACGTTGTGTAGTTGTAACTAAGTTTTCAGAGCCAATTCAAACCATAAAAACTTCAGCAATCGACGAGAAAGGTGGAACCAAAAATTACTGGTTTTAATGATCAATTTATATGAGCAATCTACTTGGCATATACTCTATAATGATAAACCTGCACATACTCTCGAACTATCTCAATGATATACGGCCAAAAGGACACTGCATATTGCATATGTGCACCATTGCCAGATTAATAAGTCATATCTCCGTATGGTGTAGAACAGTAACCTTTTCACGAATACACGCTCCAATGCAGAAATAGAGAGTTCAAGATATTCCAGCACTACCTATATTGCAATCAAAGAAGACGAGAACAGAAAAGGAACTCAAAACTTCTGGAAATGATGAATGTATAAATAAGGATTCACTCAAATTGACATATGTCAAAGCCAGTTCATATAAAATCCAAGTGATTGAGGTACTATCCCGAAAATTCAAGTCATCAGTATTTCTCCATGCAGTATTCATCAGGACATCTCCATGCACAAACTAAACCAGAAAACTAAAGATGAGAAAGAAGGAGAGGGTCGCGTCACCTCTTCCTTATCATACAGAAACTCCTCTTCATCTAAGCCAGCCGGAGGCAAATCCTCCTCTTCATCTCCTAATCCCCCCAACTCAACTTCTTGAAGAACATCATTACCAAAGAATGCATATTGTGACGCGTCGAACACAGCGTCCCCTGCTTCGCAAGAACATCCATATTAGCATAGACAAATCAGTGAAAATCACAGATTTCCGGAAATTCATATATCAGCCATAGCGGGAGAATGTATACATCAGTAATCAGAAGTTCAAGAAGGATGTGAACATTGTTGTTCTAATCATATGCGAGACCAGAAAATCATCAAACAGAATTCTCGCCAAGAAGAATAAAACAGTCTACTGAACAATTTTGAGGTTGCGATTTCCCTCTGCTCGCAATAAAACATTTCAGAGAATATCAATAGTCATCCACACAATTCTCGAGCTTATCAGCATTAGTTGAACTTCAAATGGAAGAAGACGAGGAGGAGCGCGCGAGGAAAGAGCAAAAGTTAACAGACGATAACACCACGCTTCCTCGACAAACGAGTGAAAGCAGATCTGCGGAAACCGCAATCATCTCAAAACGAAACGAAACACGAAAATAGAGAGAAGGAGAGAGATCGCCGAACCTCCGGAATCGTCGCCTAATTGCTTGAGATCCTGGGAGCCGGTGAGCTGAAAACGACTGTTCTCGCCGCCGCCGCCAACGCCCAAACCATCCATCGCGACCTAATTATCTACAACTCCTTCGAGCCTAATTTACGCCGGAAGGGAAGGAAAAAAACCGAATCCGAATCCGAATCCGAATCCGAATCTACAGCTCCACGGAAAAAAAGGCAAAAGACCTAAGCCAAAACGCAACAGACCCCCTCGGAAATACCTAGGGTCTCGCCCGGACGGCGATGGAGAAGACGATAAGATCTGTACAGCTCAACTGAAGCACGGGAGAGAGGTGCCGAGAAGAAGCAATCAATTCGAGCAAACCCGGACAGTTAGGTCCGCAGCAGGTAAGTGAGAAAGTGAGAGGACGAAAGGGAAGAAAGAAAATTTAAAAAAAAAAAGAAAAGAAGAAGAAGCGAAAGAACGAAACCGAAACCCTATCGCTGTGTATAGGACGAGCCGACGACGAAGACGACGCCGGCGGAGGGCGGCGGAGACAGAGATGGGTTTAGTTTATGGATGAGGAGACCGGAGGTGGCTCGGCGACGGGAGAGGGAGTGATATAATTGGAGTTCATGATGGAGGAGGAGGAGGAGGAGGAGGAGGAGGAGCGACGATTGGGGGTTGGTTGTGCTGGATTTTGTGGCCTCGTTTTAGGCCCGCAGTAGTGGAAGAGAGAGGGTGGGCGGTGCGGGGGCTCCGCTTTTTTATTTCTTTTAGCCCCGATGAAAAGGGGGCCCAAAAAAAGAAAAAGGAAAAAAAGAAATGCTCGCGTATGATGTGATGATCCACTGGTTTTTTGGATAATTTTGGGGGTCGGTCGTTTGTATTTTTGTGTACGTGGACGAGCGACCAATCAGAGGCGGATGACGTCGGGCCCGTGCGGGAATAGCGACGATGCTGATTGAAGAGGAAGGAGGTCCGCTTCGATCTGAGCGTTCGCGTTGGCATCTGCGCTTTTCTTCCCAAAGCAGGATGCGCATTTCGGATTTGGGGTTTCTCGCGCACGCCTTAAATCGAGTGAGAAAAGAGGAAACCTCGTCCGTGCTCGCGGGATCGGGTCTATAGATTCAGCAAAACTCTGATGATGTCCCGCGGGACCGGACGACTGCTTCCGTGAATAATTTTTAGAAATAAAGCGCAAACCGGGTCGAGCGAGGGTGAACCCCTCTCGAGGGGGACCGTCTCGAATTAGAAAATTAATCGGGATACCCGACTTGCACATTAAGTCACGGAGAGCATTCATAATGACGTGCTTACCCACAAAGGTCGGTACATCGAGTCCCGAGTTAAAGGTGATGGGGATGATCTCCTTCTCCCAGAAGTTCCTCCCTTTTCTGAGCGCGATGACATGAGAGATGCTTTTGCTTGTGATTCGACGGAAATGCAAAGGGGAAGGACCCGTTGACTTTATGCTTTAGGGGAACATAGGACAAAGAGTACGTGGATGGAAGCTTACTTCCCTCCTTAATCGCTATTTTGGAATTAACGAGGGCAATCGAAAGACAAGCGACTGGAAATCAATGCAAATCTGAGCTAAAACAAACAGCGATGATTAAACAAGGACGCGTGAAACAATTACAAGTGATATTATAGATCCTGTAATTGGAAAATATCGAGCTTGAATAGGAAAGGGCCAAGCTGGCAAATTAATTGAGCGTCTCCCAATTTATATTTTAGTTGAACTTTAGTAGGAATTAAATACTCAACATGGCATTTGAGATGAGTTTCGACTCTTGAATGTGTGAGTTGAGATGGGTTGACTAAGGGCCTGTTTGTTTTTACTCCAAATAATGTTTGATTCTGTTCTTTCGTTCATCGGAATAAAAAAAGAATAAAAATGCGTTTGGTAAATTTATTTGTTCTCGTGAGTAGATTTGGAATAGAATCGAAGAAAAAAAATTGTTTATTGTTCTCGAGAACAATTCCTATAATCAGTTCATATTTTTCTTTTCTTTTTTTTTCTCTTATTCTCTTCCTCTTTCTTCTTCTTCCCTTTGGCCGGTTGCCGACCTTTATTATGGCCAACAATCGGCCAAACGAGGGCCGGCGACCTCGCTGAAGTGTCACTAACCCTTGGCAACACTGAGCCACGGCGAGGCTTGTCGACCCGAGCTTTGCTGTGGCTGGGGGAGGCTCGGCCTTACCTTGGCTAGGCTGGGTGAGGTCAAGGTTCGCCTTGGTTAGGTGAGGCTCCGGCGAGCTCACCAAACCTCGTCATGGTTGGTGACCGGCTACAGAGAAGAAGGAGGAAGAAGAGAGATAAAAAAATAATAATAATAAAAGTAGGGAAAATCTCAAATAAGGGCCTGGAGTTGGTTCATTTTCTCAAAAAATGACCCAAAGTGGACATTGTATCAAATAATGACCAAAAGTGACTAATTTTGTCTCAAATAAGAACTCAAACTTTCAACCTTATTTACAACTTGGGGTAGTTTTGTCCAAGAACATTTTTTCTTTAATTTTTTTTCTTTCTTCATCTTCCTCACACCTCCTCCTTCGCTCTACATTGCCTCCTTCAACACCATAATCAGGGTCCCTACTAGCAACCTTATGAGCTTCATGTCATCACGTAATTGGTCCTAGTGACAAGAAGTCGGATTGGAGTTATTTGCTATTGGCCACCTTCTCGGATGCTAAAATCCTCAGTTCCTCGAGATGCATCAAATCTCGGCTCGCTTGTGCTCAGCCTAAAGCTCGGATTGACCTCCATCTGAAGACGACGATGCTGGATTTTCTATCAGGGGTAGTGGTTGATGAGATCGAGAGCTCGAATAGGACTTATCAATGGCGGCAATAGGGAAACGCAGTACAACGGTTTCTACAGTTAATGATGTCACATACGACTAATGATCAATCTCAAGATAGGGTATCGATTAAGGAGAATAACTGTGTTTATGAGAATGGCAAGAGTGTGAGTGGGTGTCTCCATACTAGAGATTATTAAAAGGGGCCATCGGCATTGCAAAGGGGAAGGGGGATCTTTGAAAGATTAAATTTACGCAAGAGAGGCAAATCCAAATTTAAAATTGATGAGGCAAACTCTTGTCGAGGTTGAAATAGTCGCCACCTGCAACAAAAATTGTTATTTGGCATGAAATTGTTTAATCACCAAGTGTTAATTGAATAGAGGCATAAGTTAGTCAAGCAAGACAATACGGCGATGCTGGGACATTTCAACTCTGTTGTTGGCAAGTAGGACCGAAAACAGCATACAAAATTGTAGTTGCTTGGTTAGCGGAAGGCCCGGAATAAGTGGAGTTTGATGCACTCTTGAGGTGAGAGAAATACGTCACCAAAGGGATTAGTTGCATAGCTTGGGAGTTGGACAAGAAGTTGAGTCTTGGCAAATACAGATTCATATTATGGCTATAAGATCAGAATTTGAGATGAACGTTGGAATAAAAAGAACTTATATTTGAAAGCTCATTTTGCCTTCGTGGAATTGTCCACAAACCATTTTGAGGAGTGAAATTTAAAACTTTCAACGAGTTAGACTATGTTGTAATGGCTCGTGTTAAAAAAACCCAATATTGGTCATACAACGAGATGACACAACGAGTGCCGGAGGGGTTGATAATGGAGGTGATGTAGAGAGTGAGAAGGATGAAGAAATAAAAAAGAAGAAAGAGAGAGACAAAAAATAAACAACAATGTTATTGGACAAAAGTATCTCTAACTATGAATAAAATTAGAAGTTCATGTCTTTAATTGAGAGTAAGTTAGCCACTTTACATCCTTATTTGAGATAGTATCCACTTTAGGTCTTTTTTTTGAGAAAATGGCTCTACTTTAGGTCTTTGTTTGAGATTTTCCCATAAAAGTATTAAAAAATTAAAAGAAACAACAAAATTAATAATTTTACCAAATGTATTTCTATCTCAAGAATAAAAATCTTGGATAGTTACTAAACGCATTTTTTTGCTCAAAAATTATTCATGAGAGCATAATCGAAAAAAATCACTTATAATAAAAAATTATTATTCGGAACATAATTGTTATCAAACACGCCATAATATTTCTACTCCTTCCACATCACTACATCACACCAACCTTTTCCAATCTAGAGCCATCAACAAAGAAAAAATTAATTATGTCGGTTATTTTTTAAAAAATAAGAATTTCTCAATAGATATCGAATATCTGTAATGCAACAGAGTGAGCGACTACTATTCCTCATAGACGGCTGCTACAGACAGAACATAATTCTCTCTCGTGTCCCAAAACGAGAAAATTTCAATGATTGCATAGTATCATGTCAGTGACATGACAAGCTTTTGTGTACTGTCTAGTCACGGATCAATGCGTATCCACGACGTGCCGAGCCAAGAAAAAAAACTAAAACCGCCTTCCTTTGTTCATTCTCTCTCCTTCCTTCTCCATACGCAACCAATGGCGAAGTCGCCAGCACTGTGTCCAAGCTGATCGCTGCTGCGCATCCATGGCCGAGTCACTCCCTCCGCTGTTGTAGCGGCTCACAGTCGTTCCGTTCATGGCCGAGCCACTTGCTTCGTGGTAGCTCGCCCATTCGCTTCACCCAAACAGGTAAAAAATAAAAATAAAAATAAAAGATGTTAACACTTCCCATAATTTGAATGCTAACGGTATCAAAATTGAACTCATAAACAATAGAGAAAAATTCAAATAAAAGTATAAAATGCTCTCATTTTTCTCAAATAAGAGTTTGAAATAGATTTTGTATCAAATAAAGATTTAAAATGCCTATATTAGTATAAAATAAATGCCTGCTTTTACCAATTGCCAGTTAGCTAAAGAGCATTTTCGTCAAAAGAGCATTTTTTATTTTTTTCTTTCTTCTGTTCTTTTTTCTCCTCTTTTTCCTTCAACGAGGGCGGTCTTTGCCTAGTCCTCTTCAAGCACTACTGATGCCCAACTAGTTAAGAAGAAGAAAAAACCTAAAAAAAGGGAAAAAAGGAAAAAATTGAAAAAGGTAAATAAAGAAAATACCCTTAACTAATGGGAAAGTTAGGCATTTATTTAAAATCGATATAACCACTTTAAATTTTCATTTTTAATAAATTTTAATCCAGACCCTTATTTAATAAAATGAATACACTTTGAGTTCTTATTTTAAATAAAATTCATTTCAAACCTTTATTTGAATATTTTCATAAACAATATGCTAGGTCCCCTTGTCTTCCATAATCCAGCAATGAACGAAGAGGGTGGCTTGACAATGGACCGTAGATCCAGAGCTAGCGTCGAATGAGCTTGATCACAAGCGATGATCAAGGGAGTCACTTAACCATGGACAAGCCCGACCATGAGTGACGACAGTGAAGGAGGTGGCTCGATAATTAACCATGGCTCTGGATATGACAACAAACGAGCATGGTCGCAAGCAACGATGATGGGGTGGCTCGGCCATGGATGGGCAACGATTGTGGATTTTCATGTTGCCCCATGATGCGGTATTACCTAACCATTAGATACTTCATCCCCCAAAACAAAACCTCAACTTGCCAAGTAAAAAAATTGAGATTGTATAATCAAGACAACTAGGCAAGATCAACTATCATGGAAGGGATTATTGGTCAGGCAATACTGTATTTATATACCAATTTTACAAAAAAGAAAAGTAAATTTCGAATTTTGGAATGTTAACATGATAAATTCACAAAAACAAATCTCGCGAAAAAAAAAAAAATCTTCAGTCCGAGTAATTAAAAATATATGAGGAGTCAATAGAAAATTTGCACAAAAGCCCACTTTAATACGCAAAAAACGAGGCAGGACAATATATAATAAGATCATAGATCTAGAACTTTGGTGGAGGCAATTAATCTAAAATCTTTTGTGCGATATTTTTTGCTGGCATTAGAATTTAGTAAAGCCTTTTAAATGCTCAAAACGATTCATTTACACTGCGTATTTTGATAAATCTCCCTCGCCTCCTCCTCCCTCCCCCCTCTTTCCCCCTCTCTCCGAGCATTAGAAGCAGCAGAAATGGCGAGGATAGCTCGCGGTCACCTTATCCCTGCCCTGAGCATCCTCCCGACCAGGTCATGCCTCTCCGCCAACCCCTCTCCCTTCGCGAGCCGCCCTCACCTGGCCGCCGTCCTCGGTTCCCGCAGGCGCTTCTCTTGTTCCTCCAGGCTGAGCATGAGCCTGAAAGCCGGCATCGTCGGCCTCCCCAACGTCGGCAAATCCACTCTCTTCAACGCCGTTGTAAGTTCACTCTTGGCTCCTTCTCGTGCCCCCGTTGCTTGAGTTAGTATACGTTCGTGGGTCGATCTTGTTCGCGAGTTTTATGCAGCACTGCTTCCATAGCTGGAGCACCGCATTCGAGTTGGATTGACTTCCTTATCCGGTTCCGCATCCTTTCATTACACACGATGTTGTTTTAGGAGATTAGGTACACGTTGCTGCTCTTTCAATGTCGTGCCGTGTGGTGAAGGGTATGTGGAGGAGGTATCTTGCTAGTTTTGGGTGCTTTGAGAAATTGCACTTACGGGATATTGGGCTGCCACGTGCCATGAGGGAACATATCAGATTGGGGGCAGTGTTTGTAATGCCCCTCTTCCTAGGACTTTGGAAGATATGTTGGACCTCGATGCTTTAATCAGACGTAGCCAGAACTGGTAGAATTAGAGCCGTAGCTGCCAACGCGTATTGTTATAGGGATCTCAATTGTATGAATGGTGAAATGTTACATGGCTCGGATCTTCCAACTAGGGAACTGGAGTGCCTCTGCCTTACCTTCTGCACTTACCTATCTACCTTTAACCTTTGAAAGGGAAGAAGGAAAAAAGTTCTCTTTTCCTTTCCTTTTGAGAGGACGCATAATGGAATGGCATTGTACCGAAGGACATGAAAGGAAGATTTGCTTTGGCAGATTGAGCCAAAGTTGAACTTAGCCGCTTTAATTTAATATCAGGAAGGCTGTCCCAGTAATGCTGCCCTCATTTTTCCTTCTTTTTTCCCTGTAAATATTTCTTTTACCCACCTTCTCACCCTTGACACATTGGATGCTAGTGTTATTCTGGTGGTTTCTTCTATTTAGGTTGAGAATGGAAAAGCTCAAGCTGCTAATTTTCCATTCTGTACCATAGAGCCCAATGTAGGGATCGTTGCTGTGCCAGATCCCCGTCTGCATGTCCTCTCTGACCTCAGTAAATCTCAGCGAGCAGTCCCAGCTTCTATAGAATTCGTGGATATTGCTGGTCTCGTCAAAGGTGCGAGTCAAGGGGAGGTGAGATTTCTGACTAGGCAAAACAGTTTCAATTTTCCCGCTTTCTGAGAATCCGTATTCTGCTAAGTTTTATCCTTGGTTTGCTCTGGTAGGTTGGATTATTCATAGATGCCTGTTAAGTCTCTTCTTTATCATGATTTTCCAGGGGCTGGGCAATAAGTTTCTGTCTCATATTCGTGAAGTGGACTCCATACTTCAGGTCTGTTAATTGATGTGATAGTAAGCCTCCTTAAAGTCCAATGGTTCTTCAGACATAAGGTTACTCATCATTCAAATAAAAATCTAACCTGTAACTACTCAAGCACCATTGAGGAAAGTGTCCTTTTGAGTGGTCAATAAGTATGGTTTTTGCAGGTGGTACGATGTTTTGAAGACAATGACATCGTTCACGTGAATGGAAAAGTTGATCCAAAGTCTGACATTGATGTGATAAACTTGGAGCTCATTTTTACTGATCTGGATCAGGTACACTATGGCTTTTCTACTAGAGATTTTAGAATGTGCTTCTTTCATTTTCCTTTGGGATTTCCTCAGCTTGCATCAGGGATTCATGTTAAAAAAGTTCTGCCTCATTTTGAGTTTTCACGGTTGTTCACTTCCCTCGGTATCTGTCTCCCGGCATTCATCGGGCAATCAACGCTTCCGCAATTTAACCTTCGAATAGAAGCAACCACTTGGAGAAACTTGCTTTGCAAGGTTTAGAAGTAGCATTTCTATTGTAGGGTTGACATGACTACTTTGCAGGATACTTTAGTAATAGCAATTACTAGTGAAAAACTTGGAAGAAGTAGCTTTGAACTGGAATGAAAGTGATTATATTGATGGAGATCAAATATATCGACTTCCTCTCAATAAGCAACATTACTTGCCTGTCCATTTGAAAGTAATGAAAACTTTTGTTTTTTAGAGCTTATCTGCTCAAAACACGATGAGAGCTTACTGAACATTCTAATTGTTTTATCTGTTCGTCTATTTCTTTGGAAATTCGTACTACTTTCAGTTGAATTCACTCATTTTATCTTTGTGTACGCATATCAATTTCAATTTTTCATGGGCTTGAAGTAGTAAGATCTCTTTGTTACGTCACTTGGACAGTAGTGATCATGGATGTAGTCCTGAGACTCACTTATTTCTCTCTGTACTGATCTGTGATTAAGATCTCTTATTTCACGTTAGTCTTCCTAAAATAGGATGCAATTTTATTATTTTTGTTCAGAGGTGATCTATTTGGTACAAGTACCACCAATATTTGACCGGATTCTGTGAAATTGTAGATCTGATAGTCTACCTTACAAGAATTGCAGATTCAGAAGAGAATTGAGAAACTGAAAAAAGGCAAAGCAAGGGATTCACAATCAAAAGTTAAGGTGAAAATTGTTACTTATCTTGTATACTGACAAAGAAAGCCATTGAATCTTGGCCCAAGGCTCATCTCCTCACTCACCTTAAGGCCCATCACTGTGTTCCCAGGAGGATGCAGAGAAGTCTGCCTTGGAAAAAATTGAGCAAGCTCTCTTGGATGGAAAACCTGCACGATCAGCAAGTTTAACAGATTTTGAAAACGATGCCATCAAGCATCTTTGCTTGCTTACAATGAAACCAGTCATTTATGTGGCCAATGTTGCAGAATCTGAGTTAGCTGAACCTGCAAATAATCCTTACGTGAAGGAGGTTATGAATCTTGCATCTGAGTTGAAATCTGGACTAGTGACAATTTCAGCACAGGTAATTATATGTGTGCCTGTCTTTGTATATTGAGTGAACTTGTGATGGTTCTTTGTCTTTGCGATTGCTAAGTGCTAACCACTACAACCTAGAGCTTAGATTCAGATTCTACATTGTTGCAGGTTGAGGCAGAGCTTACCGAACTTCCATCAGAAGAGAGAACAGAGTATCTGATATCTCTTGGTGTTAGTGAAAGTGGGCTTGGGAATCTGATAAGAGCAACGTATGGACTTTTAGGTTTGCGTACGTACTTCACTTCGGGTGAGAAGGTAAAGCTGCAAAATTGAGAAGTTTTTCTGGAATGCCATATATTGAATTTGTGTACTCTTCACTGTAATGAAGACCAATTTGATCTTAAAAACAGGAAACAAAGGCGTGGACTATCTTGGCAGGTTAGATATTGTCTAACCTTTGATTTTTGTGCACTCTGTTACGGTTGAAGAGTCGTCTCACCTTCCATCTTCCTTTCCTCTACCTTCTTTTTCTTCTGATTTATGCAGGAATGACTGCACCTCAAGCCGCAGGAGTCATCCACTCAGACTTTGAAAAAGGATTCATTCGAGCTGAGACGGTAAGCATTACATTGTAGGACCTTTAAGCTTCATCTATGGTTTTGAATACTTGTTAATATGCAATGACATGGTAGCTTCACCTCAATTGGACAAAAAGCTGGGAGTTGCAGATTCTTCTTTTCTTGCTCAATCCTTAGTTTGAATCATAGAGGCTGGTTTTGCTCATGGGGGAAATTATATAGATTAATCAGATCATCTCTCTCCTTGTTTCTTGTGATCTTAGCTTATTATCTCTCACTTAATAGTGAACAACGAGTGAGAGTCGACTGTCAAAAACATGTTTTGCTCCCGAGGATGCTGAAGTTCCGCATCGAATGAAATGAGATCAAGCCTGCCATCATCCAGGAAGGAAATTAGAGAAGGAATGTATAGGTGCTTCGGAGTGAGCAAAAATGGACTGAAAAGGAGAAAAATCCTTAGTTATTTGAAGGAAGGAAAAATTAAGGAGTACTAGATAACTGGAGTAGAACTGTAGAATATAAGAATCTCAACAAAGATTAAGCAAAGGGATAGAGATCAAAATTCATGGTTATCTGAAGGAAAGGAAGATTAAGGAGTGCTAGATAGCTGGAGTAGAATTGTAGAATACAAGAATCTCAGCAAAGTTAAGCAGAGAGATATAGAGATCAAAATTCAAAATCAAGGAAAAGGGTGATCTCAAGGTCAGCGTTTTAGGACTAGAGAGTAGAGAGACAGACTTGACAAACAACCACCAGAGGAATTAAGTCTCTCCAAACAAATCCATTTTTGAATCTACATTGGCAAATACTAACGTCACTCTTAGAACTTAGAATAACTTTATGAATGGACAGCAAGATCAATTCAGAATTAAATCACTACAGTTTGACTTTTATGTAACATTAACCATGACTGAAGCAAATCCCAGACCATTAGTAAGATTAATTTTCAGTGTCACCCCTATAAAATCCTTAGTCCAGCTGACAAGTTGTCAATATGTTGTCTGTTTGGGTGAGGCAGGATTTTTCTAGTGCCATTCCCCACTTCAAGTTACGATGACTATGCATTGGGGAAAAAGAAATACTTTTAGGCACAAGATAATTCAATCTCTTGCCTCTTTCTTGTAGATAGGACCAAAGTGCTTTGTCTCCATTTATCCGACAGCATCTTCTGGTTTCAGGATTTTATGGAAAAAGTTTGCAGCCAAGACATACCAATCTCCCCCATAACCTTTGATATTCCCAAGGAGAGCCAATTGAAGTTATGGATAACCTAAAATATTAAAATATGAAATAGAACCTACAGAAGCCGACAGACATTAGGACTCTGAAATAGGCAACATGACTCAGCTGGATGAGACTTAGATCGTTGTTGCTGTTGGAGTAGGAACTGTGTTGTTTCACGAATTACCTGTCTTTTCTCAGGAAACCTTGCAAATTTTTCAATTACATATAACCTGTCTCAAACTTTCCTGCAGGTAGCTTATGATGATTTTGTTACTGCTGGATCATTTGCTGCTGCAAGGGAGAAAGGAGTAGTAAGTTGCTTGCCTTTCTTCTAACTTTATTCAATTCAGCATGGTGGTGTGAGACATTTAGCAGAGCTCCGTTGATTCTTGCTAGAATCACTTTCATGAGCCTGGATGTGCTTTCTTGGCTCCAATATAGGATGAATTCATTTTCAGTCAACATGTGAAGTAGCGCATTGAAGTAGGATATGATGTACTTATTGCTCATCTTGTTCCTAGTGCACAAAAATGACTATCTCATGAAGGTATTATAGATCCCGATACTTCTTTCAATTTGTCGAGGTTGTGTATAGGATGTGAAAGCAGTAATGTAGCAGTCCCCCTTAACGGATAAATTTGATTTAGTGCGACTCTGGGTTGGGGCTATAATTTCATGTTGATTGATTACCTGTGGCATCTTTGTTTCTCCTATGGCTATTCTATCATTTGGGGTCTTCGTTTCACATACGGCTTCAAATCACTTTTCTATGTGAATCTTTTGCAATAAGTAGGGGTACATCTAGTGTCGCAAGCTTTTTCTTCCCCCTGTTATGAGTTATGGTTCAACGAGAAAGGTGTAATGGTGAAGATCATGTCAGATATAAGTAGTTAAGATGAAGTCAAATTTATGATGCTTAGTTTCAGTTTGTTACTTTATACGTGACACTTACCTTTGCTTCTTGGCATGTGTCTTAATATTGATGGCTAGGTTACTTAAGGAAAACACGGAGCTACTTGAACTTTGTTACCCTGTTTTTTGCAGTTGAGATCGGAGGGTAAAGATTATGTTGTCCAAGAAGGAGATGTGATGCTATTTCGCTTCAATGTATGAGGCTGTCCCCATAGTTCTCTTTATAGCCACCAATGATGCTGGTAGCAGTGCTACTTAAGTGATGAAGTGGTATTCCGCGCATGGCCTCAGATGCATCATCGAGTTGACTTCGATGGGATGCAGCAGTGTTGAGTTTTGAAGGGAATGGCAATTTTGCTTGCAGAGTAGCTTCCTATAACCAATTGTTGTACCTTAAGAAAATCATATCATTTTTTTGCCTTTCTCCAAGAAAGAAAGGGTCTGAAACTGAAAGTCTTATACACAATTGTTTAGACCTCTTCTTTTCCTCTCAGGACGAGCTAAATTCCTTTCAGGATACGAGGTGTTTACTGTTTTCAAGCAGCCCTAGTGGTAGTTGATGGGGTTAATGTGGGATATTCTTACCTAAATCCAGGTTTGATGGGGTTTAGATGAATCGTTGATCATTTGGAATCCGCATGTAGGGATGGGACCATCAACGGCATAGAAGGACCCAATCTTCCATACAAGAATTTCTTGATTTATATCGTGAATGTCCGCTCTCTCTCTCCCTTTTCCTCTCTCCCCATCAATACATTTCTTTATTGAAAAATATCGATGTAGGGGCTTTCGGCCTCTAGAACTCAATTGAGAAAATATTAGACTGTTTAGCAATTATTTTAAATGAGCTTTTAGCCAAATGCCTACTTTAGAAAAGCTGAAAGCCCAATGTTAGGTAAGCCTAATGCAAGTAGGGATTAGTAGTGGTTAGTATTGGACTTTCAATATTTCCGACTTTAGAAAAGCTAAAAGCCAATGTTAGGTAAGCCTAATGCTATAGTAGGGATTAGTAGTGGGTAGTATTAGGCTTTCAACATTTGGCTTAACATTGAAATTAATTTTTTCCTTTTCAAAACTATCTTCACAAATTCTTTAAATTTCCGATTTTCTCCAAGATTAATTTTTTTAATTTAAAAAAGGAGACAACCGGGGAAGGGCTATAGTCACTAGCGAACTAGATTTGGCGCTGGCGGCTGTTAGTTGATGTCGCCTGAGATCGAGCGATTGTTAAATAAAACAATCTTTACAAATGATATATCTTGGTTATTTATATATGTTGCCAGGAAATCCACTTAAAATTAATTTGCAAACAAGAATGATATTCCGCTTGAAGCTCAATAACGAAAACATAGAATGCTATTCCCTGTTTGTCTCTTCCTTAGAAAACCCCCTTAGAAAATCAAGTATTTGAAAGCTGGCACTTGATCGAGCCCTTCCCAACGGTCACCAAATAGCGCTCGATTTTGTTCATCCGAGTCGAGACCCATTTAGGTCAGGTCACTTCTCTTTGACCCCCAAATTCTTTTCCCGCTTTATTTTTTGGGGCCATTCCAGTAGAAGGGCTTGTTGGATTATGAAAACTCTCCAAACTCTAGCCCTCGGTTCCCTTTTGTTTTGTGAAAAATATTTATATTTCGGTATTTGGATAAGTTACAAAAATGAGTAGATGGAAAACGTTTTCCCGGTCAATGAATAATTTATTCTTAAATTCAGGATAATGATTTCTTTTTAAATTGGAAATCACCTTCCACAATATGATTAAATATTGATACCCGGACTAGAATCTCTATGTATGGGCATAGATCCCTAATGTTTGTTCCCAAATCCCACGTCGGGGTCAGGTTTGCCGGGGTTCATCAAGGCTAAACTCAAGTTTAAAAAGGCTGGGCCTGGAAACCTAGTGCTCGGCCCCGGGTTCATTGAGGCTGGGCCTGGAGGCCCATGGCGCCCGGGCCCGAGACCCCACGCCCGTGACCAGGTCCATCAAGGTGATTGATCAGAAAAAGGTCGTTTTTTATATTTTTTCTTCCAATAAGGAAACCCACTCCGTCGTTTCGCTTTTCTCCGCCTCGTCCTTCACTATTCCTAACCTCCCGTCTTTCGAGAAGGGGAAGCACGTTCTCTGTCCTCTGGCCGTAAGAGAAGGTGGGAGGTTTATCCTAGGGTTTCGCTCGCCTGCTTCTTCCCCCCGATCTCCACCCCACCAAAGCCATGGCGAAACCCGGCAGAGGCCGCCCTTCGCGGTCGGGCTCGCCGTCCGGTTCCTCCTCCCGATCCCGCTCCTACTCGGGCTCCGACTCTCGCTCCAGCTCCAGGTCCCGTTCCCCGTCCAAGTCCCCCTCCCGCTCTCGCTCCAGATCGGTCACCTCCTCCTCCTCCCTTTCGCGCAGCTCCCGCAGCCGCAGCCCCCCTCGCCACCGCCGAAGGTCCTTTTCCCCCTCTACTGCTTGCCCTTTTTTTCTTTTTGCGCGACGCCGGATTTGATTCGGCTTCTTCATTTTGGTGGGGGCCTTAGCTGGTGGATGGAAAGGTGGAATTTTTAGATGTTAAGAGGGTAGGAAGTCCGCTTCTTAGTGTATACTAGTGCTCGTTAGGATACTGAGAATGGACAGAGATCCGAGCAGAGAGGCCGTTGCTATGGAAAGGTGCAGTTTTTAGGTTCCAGCTAGGGTTGGAGGATTGGTGATTGTGAGTGAGGGAGGTCTGTGTGAATTGCATGCTTGTTTCTTGGTTGCTTCTCTTCTTGAATGTCCCGTAGCTGACTTTTGATTCATCATATCTAACTCCACCCCTTTTTCTACAGTTCTCCTGAGGTAGTCAAGCGAGGCCGTTCCCCTCCGCCGCCGCCGCCACCTAAGAGAGCTTCTCCGCCCCCCAGGTGAGGATTTTGGTTTTTAACAAGCTGAATCAAAATCCTACTAGTTAGGATTTACATTGTAAGCAGCTCGCTATAGGTCACGCAAAGATAATAACATTTAGGATGTGTTTATTTGAGTGAGAGAATTCTTCGTGAATTAGTTTTCAGGACTTTCGCATGCATCTAGTTTGCTGAAAACAATCGGTCAACGGAAATCCATTTACAGTTGAAAAAAGAAAAGATTCGCATGCTTAAAGATGGGACATTGAATTCCCTAATCAAAAAGGAGAAAGCATTCTTCTGGATTATGATTTCCCAGAAAACATTTTCCTTTATCAATAAGCTTTCCCCCGAATAAACACACCCTTAGATGGGGTTGAGGAGAAAATAGAGGATTTATATGGTTAGTGTGTTGATTTGTTTTCTTCTTTTTCTGTTACATCTTGTTTGTTGCATAACATTTCATTACTGCAGGAAAGTTTCTCCTGTTCGAGAATCTCTTGTTCTTCACATAGACTCGCTCAGCAGAAATGTTCATGAAGGCCACCTGAAGGAGATATTCAGTAAGACATTTTTATTTTTCATGTGCTAGGGTATTTTAGTTTGCTTTCTGCTGGCACTGCAAATACTTCCTTAATTGAAATAGTAATGCCGGATTGTGGGATTTATTACGTTGCACCTGAAAAATTCTGATCTCATAGCTGTATTCTAATGCATATCATCTGTTGCCTTTTATCCTTATGATTCTGCTCGTCATTGAATTCTTGAACTTTGAGCGCATGTTCTACTTGATTAGAGGGGTGTCTTGTAGTAAATCAGTATGCTTATTCAACTTTGGCTTTTTTCGTGTTTGCTCATGGAATTTTCATCATGCAATTTTGGACCATTTAAATTGCAGATAATATTTTGTTTGGGAGAGATATTTTTACTTATGTTGTCGATTGGATGTTTCCAAGGTTTTGTATTTAATGATTGTAAATGACCAAAATGCAGTCTTCGGACTGCTAATTTGCTTTTTCAGAGTTTCTTGGTTGCGCAGTTATGTCCTTCATTGCATTGATTCTAATTAACTGGCATTTGCTTTGTTTCTTTGTCAGGATTATAATCATAGTTTGTCATTCTAACCTTTTTCTCTTCCAGGTAACTTTGGTGAAGTCGTGCATGTGGAGCTTGCCATGGACCGGACTGTGAGTTCACACATTTGTTTGGAGCCTGTGCATGAATGTACACTTATTGCGTATGATAACATCAATCCTGTTTCAGGTGAATCTTCCAAAAGGATACGGTTACGTCGAGTTCAAAACAAGAGCTGATGCTGAAAAGGCTCAGCTGTATATGGATGGAGTAAGTTTCACTTACCATGGATAGCCTGATTATCAGAACCTCATGAATATATATATTGAGAAAAGGAGGCTAAATAATGCTCTATATGTAGGCTCAAATTGATGGAAATTTTGTTCGGGCCAAGTTTACATTACCGCCTAGACAGAAGGTTTCGCCACCACCAAAATCTGCTCCAACAGCTTTGAAGAAAGATGCTTCAAAATCTGATAATGTTGGTGCTGATGCAGAAAAAGATGGATATAAACAGCCAAGAGACTGTATGTTTTTACTGCCAGACTCTGTTACAAAATTTCCAAGAGACTATGTTTTTACTGCCAGACTTTGTTACAAAATTTTACTTGTTTTATTGATACATGTGCATCATCGCATGCTTACAAGCTTTTCTATGTAGCTCCTCCTCATCGGAAAGCTCTTTCCCCACCACTGCGAAGGTCTCCTGGACCTCGTAGAGGTGGATCTCCAAGAAGAATGCTAGATTCTTCCCCACGTCGACGAGGAGAGTCGCCCATCCGCCGTCGAGGAGTCTCCCCCTATCGACGTGGTGAGACACCTCCAAGAAGGCGGCCTGCATCCCCGGGTAGAGTTCGTTCCCCTTTGTCTCCTCCAAGGCGGCATAGGTCCCCTCCAAGGTTGGTTATTTGGGTGCTTTCTTGCTGTAATTCTATTTCTAAATCATGTTACTAATATCTCCTCACCAGGATTTCTCCACGTAGAGCTCGGGCTAGTCCAATCCGAAGACGTTCGCCCCTTTCTATTAGGCGCCGGTAAGATAATCTCATGTGTTTTGCATATTGTAAAATTCAGCCTGTAGGTAGCTTTGTCCTTTTAACATGTAACATATGAGTGGCCGAGCTGTAATGTTTGTCATTTTAATGAAATAATGACTTTAGCTTAAAGATGGTACATCAGGTATTCAATAAATATTGAGAATTTTCCCTACAGCAAGTGCTTTAATTAGTTCATTAGTTGTTGACCTGTTGATCATATTCATTTCATGGATCGAGTGGGATGCTTGTATCCGTTTTGCTGATTAATGAGTTCTGTAGGCAAATTTAGGGTGGCATGCATTTCTTGAGTGTATTTTTTAGTTTTAGGGGGTGTTTGGTTGGGCATTCCCAAGGGGCTTTGGGGCCCAAAGCCCCTTGGGAAAAATTTTGAGTGTTTGGCAAGATATTTGAAAGCCCCTTTGCCCAAATATGAGCATTCCAAAGGCTGAATGCTGAAAGCTGGGGAGGGGCGGCATTGAGCATTTGGCATTCTAGAAGTGCAAAAATTAGTGTTCATTTATCTTCTACCTTCGTCTTCCTTCTTCACGGCGTCTTCTTCTTCCCCATCGGGCTTCTCCGGCAGCCGCCACCGCCGCCTGAGGGTCGCGCTTCCCCGGTGACCACCACCTGGGGGTGGCGCGACCCGGGCGGCGTCGCCTAGTTTGCGCGGAACCAGGCGACGCCGCCTGGGTCTGCGCGACCTCAGGTCGCCAGATCTGGCCTCAGGCACCTGAGGTCGCGCCTCCAGGCAGTGACGGCGTCGCCTGAGGTCGCGCCGCTTGGGTCCGCGCGACCTCAGGAGGCCAGATCTGGCCGCCGGAAGGCCAGATCTGGCCTCTGCGCCTCCAGGCGCGTGAGGTCGCGCCCCCAGGCGGTGACGGCGCCGTCTGAGGTTGCGACCTCAGGCGGCCGGACGGCCAGATCTGGCTGCTGGAGTTGGCCGGCCGCCGGATTTGATTTTCAATTTTTTTTTAAAAATAAAATAAAAGCAAAAGCCCATTTGTAATGTAAAATTTGCCAAATGGTATTTATGCGAAAGTTGCATTTCAATGCCATTTGAGACTACAAATTACCAAACAGTGTAGCATTTTGGAAAACGTCAAAACATCCTTATCTCAAGGATATTTGCATTCTCATAAGGGCATTTTCCCAAAGCCGAACCAGACGGGCCCTTAATCTTATCACTTTTTTTACTGTTGCAGTTCACCACCTAGACGAGCTAGAAGTCCACCTAGAAGGTCTCCAATCAGTCGACGGCGTAGTCGCTCTCCGGTGCGCAGGGTTGCTCGATCACCTTCTCCTAGGAGGTACAATATTGCAATGATTTTCTAGTATCTTTTTCTTCTTCTGGACAAAAACTTGCGTATGATGGCCTGCCCACCAGGTTTGTGCTGTCGTCTTAAGGTTGTGTCTTGTGCTTGTCTTCTCGGCGTGGTTTTAGATGTTACATGTTCTGACTATTTCATGCTATTTGATTCTATCAGAGGTCGAGCACCACAAGCAAGGCGTGGCAGGTCATCGTCGTACTCTGACTCACCAAGTCCACGCAAGGTTTGTGTGTTCTGCTAGTAACATTTTCAATGGCTGCCATTGAAAGACTTTTTTTCTCATTGTCTGTTATAAATCTGACAGATACCGCGGCGGATAACGAGTCGCAGCCCTAGAAGGTATTTATATTTTTCTTTCCTAGATCATCTTTGAGGATTTAGATCTTGTAAGAGCATAGTTTATTCCAATAACTATAGTTGTTTGTAGTAAACCTTAGTTTAGGTGCAATGTGATTTCTGGATGCTGGTGTTCAGAACTTCAATGGTAGAAGTATAGCTGTTAACAGTTGTGCAGCCTTCCCGGTGCTGCTTTGAATCAATATGTTGCTCCTCTGTAGCTGCGGTATTTAGAACTAGTGGTGGGCCCATTTTCTGCTTAAAAATGTGGCTTGTAGGCATGCGTCTCTGATTTAATGGTCGTAAGAATGACCGAGCTCTACATTTGCAGGCCCATAAGGGGAAGAAGCTCCAGCGATACAAGCAGCAGCAGCTCGCCATCTCGTAAGCCATAGGTAAATTCTCTTTTCCTCTCCCCTCTTCCCTTTCCTGTCCCATCTCCACCTCCTTTCCCCAGCAGCACTCGCAGCACTGGCATCCCTGCATCCCTCTGGTTGTGGGAAGAAAAAGAGAAGGAACAAGAGAGGAAGTTTCCAGCAAATCGAAAGTTATGTGGTACTTGTTTCTATGGAGGAACTTTATGGCTGTAATTATGACCATGTTCGTCTTTTTGAGGATTGATTCGGCCAGTTAACTCTGAATCTGTCTTATTTGATAGTTCTTGTAGAAGTTGATTATTCTGTTTTATGGTGGCGTTTTATTTATCGTAGCGTAAATGCCAGATGGGTTCCCATTCCAATCGAGTTGAAGCTTAAGGGTTGCCTCATACGGCTTTGCAATGTAAAATTGGCTATGGCCAGCTCATGTGAATGCCATTGTCTCCTGGCTGATCCTGTAGAACTTTGTGGGCGGATTTCTTGAATGTTTGGATTGCCTAGAATGGTTAATGGAATGTTGCTCGTGATTTGATTGGATGGCATTGAATTTAAGACCTGGTAAATGGCCAGTAAGACATGGATATGGCAGCATGAGGTCGGTGGGAGTAAGCGCTTAAAAAGTGGTTTTAAGTTGCTCAATCATGCCGAAGTTGATATTCATTCATTTAGGGGAGCGTAGTCAAGTAGTCCCAAAAAAAAAAAAAAATATCTCAAGATTCTGTGATTGAGCAGGTTTATCGATATGGGAGAAAAATTGCTGGGACATCGAGCTGGTCATACAGTAGCTGTCTGAATGATTTCGCTGCGTTGGCTATTGTGAACGGTATGCATTGAGATACTTTGCGTGGGGCACGGAACATGTGCGACAGTCATTAGATAGAAATACTTGCATAAACGGTGGTCTTTGGACATGTGCAATCAAAATCATTAAGTCTGGCAGGATCATATGATAAATGGCTATGATTGACCTCGGTATCTTGATCTGGGTCATGGCAAGTCCGGTCCATTAATGAAAATACCTGCCTAAATTGTGAATAACGCGTCGTGTTACTAGAGCCATCGATTTTTGTTGGATATATATGTAAGGTTAATCTGGTCCCGTGTGATCAAAGGGCTTTGATCGAAGTTGTTCAGAGGGCCGTAGGCTTAGAAATCCAAAGTCATTGTACAAAAAGAAGAGCTTATTTGGAAGCAAGAAGAGTGAAGGAGATGCAAGAAAAGGTCGTAGAATGACTGGTCGAGATCTTGCAAATTAAAAGTTCAAGCGGCATTCGTTAGGGGCACTAATAAGGAGTATAGTAGAAGCATACGTTTATACAGATGGGCCGTCTTTTTCTCCCTCTCGATTTTATTTCCAATCTTTCTTCACCTTTCTTTCTCTTTTCAGAAAATATTTGTAAGGGGGTGGGTACATGACCAGTCGATCACGGTTGAAAGGAGTCCGTCCATTTGTTCCGACCTTCGAGGTGTCTCGATTTCTTCATTGAGCAATCAATCAGCCATGTGCATCCGTGCAAAATCAAATTGGTAAAAGTTCAAACTTCAAACCAACTCTCTTTGAAGTTCGTCCATCCAAGACCTTCGCATGCTTAGCTAAGGGGAACTGTAAAACTAAGGATCAACGAGGATCCACCCATTCGGCATCGTCGCGAAGATTGTTGATGTTTCAACCGTGAACAAATGTAAGCGTCGGTTTGGTAGGTGGATCCGTTACATCGACTCTCGCAATTATTTCGGGGACCGTTTCAAGTATTCGTGCAGTCGAAGTGCCTGAAACCCTGCAAAGTCAGAAAAAAATTTAATGAAAGAAGACAAACACCATGTGCTCTTGATAATTTAACTGATTTCTTCGCTCCTCACATGTTGCAGACTAGGATAGGTGGTCCGCCTAGCCGACAGTCGATCGATGTTCTGTTCCTTGCCTTGTCAATTTCCCTCTCTCAAGAAAGCCGAGCGCGAGGAAGGAGTGCGTGCCCGAGACACGAAGACAGTGACGGACATGACTGACCCACTTTGTCACGGCAAATCTTTGGTACACAAAAGCAGGGTCTCTCCTTTTTTTTTTTCCCTCTTGTGAATTGAAAGGAGTGACATATTTCGTCTTTTATTCGTCTCGCCTATGTTCGACTCGCTGCCCGCCTCTGTTACGAGATAAAGTCGAGTGAGTGGGAATCGGATGGACATTGAAACGACGAAAAGGTCCAGCGAACAAAATTTCCCCATCACAATGATGGCGACAATGATAATTCCTGCACCGGATCGGATGAATCATGTGCAACATGCATCCCCCCCCGGTTCCCCACCGGACCATAATTGCTCTCCCCTACAGTGAAAACGAAATCTCATGCAACTGGGCAGGCGCAAGTGAAGTGATCAAGTTGCATTGCTCCGTACCCTTTTCTCCCTCTCCCTCTCTCTCTTCCATTCCTCTCGATGCGTCGTCCTTTTTGGCTTTTCATTATTGCTCGATAGCAGCACGGTGCGGGTTCCTGTTGCTGAGAGGACAATAATGGAGGAGCTCCATGTGTTGGAGATAATAGATCTATGGATTCGTAGCAAAGGGAAAATCTTGTCCCACGAATTTGATTTCGAGCTGTTTGGATTAGATTAGGTGACAAGCGATGCACTCAACCATCGCGTGGCTCGTGAAAAGGAGATGGAGAATTAATTGCCGGGATGGGGAAAAAAGCTAAGGATGCCCACCGACTACGCCAATCTTGAGAGTTTAGGACTACATATTATTGTCAGGATGCTTGTTAAATGTTGAGACAAGAAAAATTTGTTATTACAAAAGTATTGTTTCTTTCGTATTATGAATTTTATCACGTTTGCCGCCAATGTAACAAAATGATTTCCATGTTCAGGGATGGATGAACGGCATGCGTGTTTGGAATTAGTTTTGCAATTGAATTCTTTCGGGTGTTAATAAATAAACTTTGTGAATATATAAATAATTGTGATAGTGGACCCATAATAATAGGCCAAATCATGTGTGTAATCAACAGTCAGAGAACTAGAAATTAAAACATTTCATTTTTTAATATGGCGTTACGTTGGCCTACACCCTTATCACAGTCACACACCACTCCAATTGACATGAAATTTTTTTTTTTAAAAAAAAAACAGTGACAATATTTATATCGTCGGTCGGGTCGGGCCGGGCCGGGCCGGGCCTGGTCCCACGCGGTGGCCGTGATGGCAGGGCGTCACGTGGGCCTTAAGGGCCCGTTGTCTTGACCGAGGAGTTCGCCTAGGCCACACCTGTGTGATTTCTTTTCAGATTTTTGGCGAGACTTTGGAATAAGTCAAAACGAGAATTGCACCTCTGCGCGTACCGCCAACGGTGCAGGAGTCCTTTGCAGCATTAAATGCCCTTTTGCCCGCCGGTCGTGGTCGTACCAGATGTTTTGCAGAGCTCCTGCTGCAGCAACATCGATGCAGGGGCGCCTGCTGGACTCCGAAAATGTTTTTTTTTATTTATTTTTTATTTTTTTCTTTTTCTCGTGCACTCAATTTCTCACATGTCATGTTCGGTGAGGCGGGGGAGGCGTACTGTGTGTGGGACTTCCAGTTCGGTGCTGTGCAAGATTCCATGGTATCCGTCGTACCGTTGGAGCTCGATGACAGAATATGGTCCGCCACCAGCACGTCGTTTAGCGCAGTGGAGATTGGATGATGATGATGATGATGATGACAAGTTGTAATTCTACGGGTTACGGGGACAAAGATAAGGTGGGGGAGAGAGGAAGACCGGGACAGAAAGCAGTGCTAATATAGCACTGTTCTCACTAAATCTATCGAAATAAATTATAGGTCCGTTTCTTAATTCTTATATATTGGATTTAGTTATTATATGAGTTAATTATATTATATAAATGAGTTTTAAATGGATCTATTATGATAAAATTTAAACTAATGTGACTATTAATGGGTTCGTAAGTTACTTAAATTCAACTTACCTCTCTAACTCTCTCGATTTTACGGTCACTCCCTCTAGTTTTCGCGTAAGTTTAGATATGAATTTTCTTAAATTGAATTAAATATAAAAGCATTTCAATGATATAAATCGGATCGAATATGTGTTAAGTATTGATCGCTAAATTTATATTACATGAAAATTCGTCAAAATAAATTAAATGGGTTAATTTGAGTCAAATCATTTTTAATCCGATTCAAATGTTTTGACGGGTCTAATTTTGACTAAGTGACTTTGTTGAAATATCTTACCGCCGCTTTTTTTTTATGTAAATAGGGTCTCTCCCTACACCTACTCAAACATTATTTCGTACGCTTCAACGGTATCCTGTAATGCTCAAGTACATTTCATATTAAGTTTTTGCACGTACAGCCTAAAAAGAAACGTTTCATTATCCATTTAATTCTCTCGAGGGAATTGTGGAGGCACTTTAACCAAGATGCTCCGCAGAACGGAGTCACTCCGTAAAAAATACTGATTATTAAACAAAAAAAAACCAGAAGAAGTGGGGGACTTCCGTACGATAAATGTAAAATGTAATTGCGGAGGATGACGACAACGTGGTGTGCTTTGGAGAGTAACGCAAAAATTATAATAATGATGCGCAAAGCGCATGCAAACTGCATGTCAGGTTAGAGTACAGAGAGGACGACTTTTCTCCACCTTTCTTCCTTCGCCTTTTCCGCTTTTTCTTTATTTATTCTATTCTTTTTAACTTCAATATAAATCTTCTCTCCCATACCTCGATCCCTTCCTCTCTCTCTCTCTCTCACGCATATATACTTATTAATTTTTTGTGGGGGTTCCTTTTCCTTTTCCATTTTTTCCTGGAAAAAAGAAGAAGTTAAGTTTTGGCAAGTGGGGGACGCCAAATGCTGCCATCGCTCAACTGGCGATTCTGCTGCTGCTGCAGAGAGGCAGAATCACTGTGAACTCAATAACGACAGAACAATAATAATATATATATTTTTAAATTTAAAAAACAAAAAAAAAAAAAAAAAGAAAGAAAGAGGAGAAAACGTCGAATGGGCAGAAGAACAGCGACATTGGCGCGCGCCCCTCGCGTGTCAGCTTTTCACCCCACTCTCTCGTGGTCGTGGCGCGTATCTCCCACGCTCCCCTTTACACAGCTTCTTCTCTTTCCTCTCCCCCCACAAGACAACTATATCTTTCTGTCGGCCGGATGGGGCTCCCTAATCCCACTTTCCCGTTTCCGTGCGAAATTTTTATCTTTCGACGACGAACTATGCCTTTGCCTAAATCTCACTTTCTGCTCTCTTTTTTTATTACCCAAAATTGGAAATTAAAAATTGAAGAAAATGAAAAATGAAAAAATAAAACGAACAAGAGAATTGAATCCTCCTTAGTCCATCACGAGACACTTGTGAAGCAAGTTAGCACCTAATCGCCACATTTTATACGTGCGGAGGAGGGTATCAATGACGCAATTTCGAGCTAAGAAGTGGGCCAAATTGCCAAAAAAAAGGGGGGGGGGGGAATAAACAGGCTCATCATAATCAACAATGTGCAAAGATTTTCCTCTTTTTTTTTTTTTTTTTTGTTGCCATTTCCACATATCTGGAGGGATTTTTTTGGCAATTTCCCGCCCGCGATCACGCCACGTTAATGATGAAACTGGCGTTCTTGGCAGACTTACACACCGGACATGCACGACACGACGGCTCGCAGGTCGGGCACAGGCACAGATGCCTGCACGGCAGAATCAGCACCCGCACCTCCTCCTTCCCGCACCCCCTGCACCCCAACCGCCTCCTCCCCTCCTCCTCCGCCGGCCGCCGCCGCCGCCCCTCGCATTCCTCTTCCTCCCCGCCGCCGCTGCTCCCGCAGCACGACTCCGCGTCCTCCATCAGAGCGTTGTCGTCGACCCCGCCTCCCCCGCCGCCGCCGTTCCGGCGGTGGTTCGTGGCTTCGTCGAGGTCGGCCGACTCGCCCGCGTCGTCCGCCGCCGTCCTGACTTGCGCCAGCACTTGCTCCAGGTTCGTCCGCAGCGCGTTCGCGGTGGCTTCGTTCGTCTGCGCCAGATCGCGCCATATCTGGTTCTCGATGCAGAGCGACTTGATCCTCTCCTCCAGCGCGTAGTTCAGCTTCCCGATCTTCTCGATCTCTTCCTCCCGCGCTCGGAGCCGCTTCGCGAGGCCTTGCCCGATCGATTCCGCGAGCCTCCGCGCTTGGCTCTGCCTCTGCTCGTCCATCTCCGCTCGCAACTTCTCCATCTGTTTCGATTGATTAATTGAGTCAATACCAGTTCGAAATCGACATACTGGCCAGAAGCAGCTCAAGAAAGCAACCACTGAACGATGGCGCGATCGCCAAATATAGCGACGGAATCGATACTCACGTGTTGAGTGACGAGGCGGTCGATGTCGAGAAACTGGTGGTGGACGTGGAGAGAAACGTCTTCCCCGAGGAAGGCGAAGCGGCCGCAACTGCCCCTGCCGTCGGGCTGAATCTCCGTCGTCGAGAATGACAAGGCCTGATTCGAGTCCCTGGGGCGCTTTCGAGAGGACGACGATAACGAAGGCAGGGCGGTGTTGGTGTTGGTGTTGTTGATGTAGGTGATTCCGCTCTCGGACTTCAACGGCGTCGTCGTCGCCGTCGTCGTCTTAAGATGCATGGCCTCGTCGAGGGGGCGGGCGGCGGAGACATGGCTGCTGAGGTTGTGATTGTACACGGGGAACAGGAGAGAGTCCGCGGTGGAGGTTCCCGACAAGGGCAGCCCGTACATGGGCTGCGAGCCGTACAAGCTGGCGTTCGCTTCCACAGCGGGGTGGTGGGCCATCATCATCGCCGCTTCCCTGCATCCCAAACCAAAGAAAAGACGGCGGCATCCGTCGACGTTAGCAAAGCGCCGGACTCTCCGAAGACACGCAAATCAAGAAAAGGAAGGAGAGAGAGAGAGAGAGAGAGAAAGGTTACCACCTGCTGCCGAGGAGCTGTGGAGGGATAAGATGGGGATGCCGAGACTCCACCGCCATGAGAGACAGAGAGAGAGAGAGAGAGAGAGAGAGGTCTCTGTCTGGGTTTGCTCTGGTTCTGCCTTTGGAGCTGCGGAAGGAGAGTTTTGAGGGACGAGTGGAAAGGAAGGAAGAGCAGGCAGTGCAAAATATAGGTGGCGAGGGCTCTGTTGAGGATCGTGAGAATCTTGATTACTATATTATATGCCACTTTATACTCTCTCTTGTATGCATATTATATATAGTTTGGGGGCTTGTCAATTTACGGTATGCATTGTCAGAAGTGCCCCTTTTCTTTTTTTTGGACTTTAGACTATTTATATTCATCACACGTTAAATTTCGGAGACTAGACTACTACTCGATTGAATTTCTTCCCCTTTTCCTTTTGGGTACGGGTTGGCTGCAAAGTGGAAAACTTTCTCTATTTCGCCTCGGTCCGGTCCGTCCGGACTTTTTCCCTTTTGGCATACGGCGTATCTCGATGGATATAAGGTTTTAGAGTCGCTGGCCGCAATAATTTCCCTTGGCGAATTTGGTTCCGACATTGGATGCCCCGCGCTCAGATACCATTATCATTATCATCATTCACATGTTGCCCTACCATGCACCGGCGAGGTGGGTTTTCTGTGTGTTAGGGTGAGTTTGTCGGAGCGAACGGGGGTAAAACTTCCCGAGACGCGGGAGTCGTCGTCGGTCGCGTCGAATGGACAACGAAAGAAAGGGCTTGTTGGAACAGTGCCCGGTCGCTCTCGTTTTTCTTCTTGGGAGAAAATAAAAGGGAATTGACTGGTCGAAGGCCTCGAACGAGATGGAGCGTCCATTGCACGTTGTTTGTCGGGTTGAACCCTCTCCTCCGGAACTGCTTATTAGCAAAGACCGAGGCCCTTTTTTCCCTTCTTTTAATTTTCAGCCAGTCAATTAATGGAGGCGACGAGCATCGTTATTCAA
Organism: Eucalyptus grandis; assembly: GCF_016545825.1. Taxonomy (NCBI): domain Eukaryota; kingdom Viridiplantae; phylum Streptophyta; class Magnoliopsida; order Myrtales; family Myrtaceae; genus Eucalyptus; species Eucalyptus grandis. The sequence goes on along the minus strand of NC_052617.1, from coordinate 43,089,976 downwards.
TGAGTTTTTGGCTTACGGAAGACATAAAGATGCCACCCTCGCTTCGTTTTCATAGACTTGTTTAGACTAAAGCCAGTACCATGCCGAGGGGAAAGCGCCCTTTCTATACTTCTCTCGGTGGGCTCAACGCCAAGTTCAATGCTTTCGGCACGCTCATGACGAATTACCGAGTATCTCGATGGCACCCGTATTGATGCAGCTCTGATCGAGAACTCCGTTGTTAATGCACCGACGAACCCGTGCTGATGAGTGGCTTTGGGGCAAACGTCATAGTTTTCCATGAATTCATCATCGAAGGAGATGTATTGGAAAAATCGAGACTTTCCTTATATAACAAACTACCCAATATCCTCAGAGCGCTTATTAATATTAACAAATTCCTCTTACAAATGATGAGATCCAAAGCAGTTTCTTCACTTTCCATGAAGAACCAAGTTTTCTCCCCCCCCATCATCTTTCTGCCATTGGGGAAAGTTTTTTTGAGGGAGGAGTGGGGCGTGTTTGGTCATTTATGCCTTAGAAACTTCCCGGGGCTTTCAAACTTCTTCGATTTCCTCAATTTCACCGCAAAGAAAGGATTTCCGGGGTCGATGCACACGCATCCATGAATGAATGCGATGCGGACGTGACGAGCGGTGCCTCATCCGGAGTTGGAATTGCCAAACAATTGAAAAGAGAGAAAAACAAAAGGGAAGAAAGGAAAAAAGGCTACTCCTACACCACGAACGAAGGACGCTCTCTCTCCTGGTCCCCACCGCTCCTCGACAGTAGAAACAAGTGAGCGAGCGAACGGAACGAACGAAACGGACGGGACATGGGACACGGACACTAGTGTCGTCGCATCATTTTCCTCGGAAGCAGCCGACGGAAATTGAAAGGGAGAGAGAGAGAGAGAGAGAGAAAGAAAAAGGGGTGATAGCACGACGGTCGAAGCGCAGCGTGTTCGCGGGTGAAGCGCTTGATTGCGGGGTAGACTTTCTTAGCCATTTTCGATCGGGACATCTTTCATTTACGCGGTTGCTCTGGATGATAGCGGACGCCTCGCGAAAGATCTCCAAGTGTTCTTTTGTCTAATCGGATGGAGGAAAAACCCAAGAAATCAACGTCCGACCTAATCGGCTCTAGCATCCATAGCCATCGTTCTCTGTCGTTGAAAATTGTCCCGACATACGGAAAGTCTCCCCCACCAATAATAGACGGACCTGTCATTTTCGACCATACGAAAGATAGGTCATTTCGACCAAAATGCAGTTTCGGATCCTTTAAGGACTCTGTGCAAAGAAGTCGAGAAATGGAAAAATAGGCATTGGGGTCACGGTACATTGCGAGTTCACATAGATCGAAAAATGGAAAGCAAAGGGCATGATACTTAACCCCGACGTTTGAGCCTGGTTAATAGTTTGACCCTAATTTAATGTGGGTGGAATAATTCCAAAAATTAAATAAGAGGATTTGTCCCTTAGGAGTTGTGGATTTGCGCAGGAAGATGTGCAAGTTTAGCGTCACAGGTCAGGAGTCCAATTTCCCAAAACCTTTGTATTGGGGTCACGCCTCGGAATCAGCATCTCCCCTTTGCATTAAATAGGGTCCCGGTTGCAGTCCGGTCTGCTCCTAATTTAATCGCCGACGCTGTCCGATTTACAGCAGCCGGGCCAGATTTGGGAAAAAAATTTAAGAGCCGGAGCGGGCATCTTTTGCCTCAAGGAAATTGGGACGTAATTTATAAATCCGCCGCGGTATTAATTTATTTATTTACGGTAAGTCTAGCTGGAGATTTTGGAAATTTGAGAAAGAAGAGAAAATAAGTGGTTGAATACGGAGGCGATGCGACGAGACGAGAAGAAACGGGTCGGGCGGGGTGCTTGGGGGGCCCACAGAGGACGAAAGTTAGCATTGAATAAGGAGGGTGAAAAGGGAAACGAACAACGAGGAGGGAGCACAGAGACAATAATGAGTGGGGGAACAGCGGATCTTTAATGATGTTTGCTGTGGAACGGATCATCGGTGGGGCCCGCCGGCCCCACCAGATCAGGACCGTCTGTCCCTTTTCTGACCAACAAAGCATGCCTCCCTCTTCCCTTGAATCCGATTCCAGTTCTTTCCTTCGCCTCGTCCTTTTCCTTTTTTTTTTTATTTTTTATAAATGCTTTTTCCCTTTTTAATTATTCATTTATTTATTCAATGAATAAGTGGATTGGATTAATCTAGATATCGCCTCCATTAGCGGCAAAGACATAAACCCCGTCCTAGATTTGGGGGTGGACGCTCGATAGCGACGCATCCACAATAATTGACCATAATCAAGACGTACTTTTTATCTTGATCAGTGGGGTGGGGGGAAGATTAAAAAAGGTTAATTTGAATTATCAATCTAATTATTCCGTCCCGGAGTTGGAGATGTGTCTAACATAATGATAATAAAAAAGCAATTATATCCTTTCCCCCATCCCCATTCGGGCCACTTTTGCGAGTTTTAAGTCGCTCCCCCCACCTACTTTCCTGATTCTTCGTTTTTATAACTCTAGATTTTTAGTTAGTCAGCTAAAGGACAACTCGAGATGACATTCTGATGTCTCATCATTTCGATTAAAAAAGAAAAAAAAGATAGCTCGGTGCCATTGACGTCGACCGAATCATCACGATTCCCGTATTCGCCATCCGGTGGTGGCGCTGCATCAAATCATTCCCCCCGCTGTTCCCTCTTTTTCGTTTCTGGCTCAAAGCTATCGTGCGTGAGTAGATTGAACGAATCATTTCGACACCCTCTCCATCATTAATGTCATAAAAAGCTCGACCTAACTTTTTCAGCCCGTAATGGTTTAAAAGCCAGGCGATAGGAGGAGGGAAAGAGAGGTTCCTGTGCAGTGTCGGTCGAGGACGGCATTCTTTTTCTCTTTCTCTTCTTTTTTAGGGGGGGGGGGGGGATTCTTTGGTTGTTCTTTTTTGGAGTTGAAGTTAAGTGGGCTTTCGACCAAAAGATATATGATAAAATCTTCCCCTACACAGAAGGCACGAAAGTCATGATGGCGGAGACGATTGGGGGCAAAAACAATCGCGACCATCGCCCACGAAATTGGCCCACGCATCTGTGTGATTCCACCGCATTTTTCACAAGCTCCCAAGTTACAGTTACAGAAATTTACCAACCCTTCCTCGTCATTCGCTTTTCAACGGTTCTTTTTATAATCGTCCTTTTCCCCATCTCCATTCCACATCAACGTGGGTCGGTCTTTATACATTGTCTTGAGCGGGTTCTGTATCTGGGGTAGAGATCATCGGTGCAAATGCCGACCGCTTGGGCTGTCAATCTTGGATATAATCGTTATCGCATGTGTTGCATTAGTTTTGACCGGCGCCACGATTCCAAAACCATTGACCTGGAAAACCGGGAGGGGGAGAGCGATCGATGCGCATCATCATCATCCGATTGAAATTGACACGGTCTGGTTTCGTATAGGCGTGATTCCTTCCATTCAGGACTGACTTGTCCTTCTGCCTAATCGACGTTTGACACATTCGGGTCAATCGAATGTGTTCGACTAGTTTAATCCCGGGAAAATTCCCCGCTAACCTCATATCAATTCCACGCCCTCTGACGTGATTCTTGCGGAGTCGTGAAGCAATTGATTGGAATTAGCCTGAGATGGGGACAGGGGACCGCTCGCAACCCCCATCTTCCCTCATCTTCTGACTTTCTGTATGTGTATATAAATACATGATGTACGTGATTATTTATACTTTGAAGATGCATGGCTCCAATTTTCTCCTCCGCCTTCACCCGTCGCCATGCGTTTTGACTCGAGCATGGTCGAACACTTGACTGGAATTCCCCAATCTCTTAAAGGGTTTTTTTTTCCAAGATTACGTCTCTCCAAGCACAAACCACCTAACACGACTGGGATTGAAAACCATTGTTAAATCTCCACGTAGCTTTTTCCCTCGGAGATAAAAGCTCGAGCGTTGCGCACTAGACACGACTAAATCATGCTTACCCACGACGGTGGGGCCCGGGTTCCACGGGGCATCGTTTCCATCAGATTGCGACCGTACAACACCGGGTCAGTATTTTAATGGAAACGTGCGATGATTTGATTCCAAAGGCTGTTGCTGCTGCTGGGAGAATGGCATCTCGGGGGGGTGAAAAGAATATGATTTTGGGGATTGTCAAAAGGCATTTTAAAATCGCTTTGTCAAAAGCGGGGCTATTCTCAACGCCACCCTGCGTCCCCCCTTCTAATCACATTATATTATATAAAATCGGTAGTTGCTTAGTCTTAATTTCATGTGAAGAGAGGTGTCTTAGCAGACCGTGCAATGCACATTGGAATCCTCATGTCGCCAACCAAAAGAAAAAGCCATCATAAAGCCAGTCTCTCTCTCTCTTCTTGAAATTGCCTTGGAAAGGAGGTGTAAATTAAGGTAATACCTACTTCATCGCTTTGCTCCCGTTCACACATAAGATCACGCGTCCATTTTCGCGTAGGTCCCGACCCGTATGCGCTCCCTCCTTTGCTCTATACTCTGACTATTCGCTCCAATGATTCTAGTCATTTATATACATCACAAGGGAGCGTGTCCAACATGAGAACCGAAGAAAGAGAGTAAAGAAAGACATGCAGGCGCGATAACTCCGCTCGTCGTGTACCCACCCCACCATGTTTAGACAAATGACCTCAGACCGATTAACATTTCGCGATAAGGTCTCTAGACTTCTAGGCGGCCAGGCTCTTGCAAAGTTGTTATGCGATTAGACACCACCCGAGAGCACCGGGATTCGCCCCTGTTCAACTTACCCTCCTTTCCAATTTCCCCATCACCACCGCCGTGAATGTCATTCTCGCTTGTATTGATGGGGGCGAAGTAGAAAGGACTAGCGCCATCAAAGGCACGTTCGAACCGGAATAGATCCCGTTCACATGTGCAACCCAGGCCCTCCCTCTGAAGTAGACAAAAGTCTAAAAAGGAGAGCTTGCCATCAAGAACTTACACTGTTCGGGAAGTGGGGACACATGGTGTAGATGGGTGGAAATGGGCATCACATTTAAGTTTTAGCCCACTTTAAAGTGACAGGAGACCCATGGCATTGTGGTACCCCATATATGCTCCAAATCTTTCAGTTCCGGGGGCGGGGCCACCGGAGTAAATGGACAGCAGCAGAGAAGAGCCACAATATATTTGTACGCATTTGAGAATATGGGATCCGATCGAAGCCGTCGAAAAGCGGAAGCAAGGGAATGGCGAAATGCCCATGATGTGGAACCCCTCATTCTTATTGGGTGGTCTTGAGTATGGGTTAACATAATTTTAGGGTAGAACATGAAACTAAAGAACCGGATTGGTAGTAATCTATCCGACTCCGCATTCTAAGGTATACATGATAGGTTTCGAGTTAAAAAAAATTCGAGAACATATTTTGATGGATAGGCTTTGGGTTTTAAGTTGGTGGAAATTGAAATGAAAAATCTGAACTTGGTACAAATTTTTGTATTTTTCTTGATTTATCGAAATAAGTATATAATCTGGAATTACTGGTATGAGTTTCTATTTCGTGATTGTGATTTTTACTTGTGAATGTTTTATATAAGTTATGATCAATTGATTAGCGATATGTTGTAGTTAATAAATGTAATGATTCACTATAATCGTTTGATTAATAATATAAGTGGAACTTGGATAAAACTTGGAATCAATCAAGAGGATATGTTTTCGATTTCAAAAAATGAAGAATCCGTTCCAATGGATGAGTTATCGGTGAAACTTGTGTGAAACCAAGAATCGCCTGCCCATCTCACCCCAAAAACTAATTTATACCGATATAGGACAATCTCAACAATCTTCTCTTGTCCGATGTGATTGTTGGGTCCGGACTTGTCGACCATTCACGACAAGTTAAGCCCGCCTCTTGTGGGCCCAACTGACACTTCTTTACTCTTCTTTTGTTGGTTTTTTCTTTCTCCCCCTTTCTCCTTGCGAAAAGGGGCAGTCCTCAATCGACGTTCCCATCAATCCCCTCAGGAAAAAGCTTTTGATAATTCTCGTTGCTTTTCTCTGTGTTTCCCCCTGCTGATTTTTATGTTCCCCTCCTCCTTTATCACGCGACCCCACCAGTACCACACCCCCGCAGAACCCCATCTCTCGCCAGTACTTCGATTGGACCACCGCACAGGCAGGTCAAATTCGGAATCGAGAGGGGCTCTCCACCCAACATCGAACGGGGACGGTTCAGGACTCAGGAGTCGTGCACATTACAGCTCGCTCTCCACATCGAGGCCCCTCAAGATAAGAAAACGAACCCCATCCATGTTGGGGTCTTTCATGCAACTTTGTTGCCTGCTTTACAGCGGGAGTAAGAATGGAACAATCATCCTTTTTCAAAATGAGTTCCCTTTTGCTTTTTTCCTCGGTCGCTTCGTAAGTGGGCTGCCTATATATCCTTAAAAGAAGAAAAAAGAAAAGGTGAGTGGGGTGATGGTGGCGATGATGGGTGCCAAGTATATAATAATAATAATAAAAAAAAAAGGAGAAATGGAGAATCCATGGACCTGCCAAAAGCAAAGGGAGAAGAAACCGATGCTCGCCTTGAAAATCATGACACTCGTTGCGGGTCCCTTTCACTAGCACAAGGAAATTCCCTCCCTTTTCAAACGTGGGAATTTCAAGGGAACCTGCGAGGAGCCTTGCTTTTACGTGAGATTTTTGCAACTTGGAGTGGAGTGCATGATGGGTGTCGAAAGATGGAGACATTGGTCATTGCGGATTTCGAATCGGAGAAAGAAACTCCCAACCCACCACTATGGAGGATGGAGCGAAAAGAGGAGAGAATAAAATGGAAACAGAGAAAAAGGAGGAGAAAAATTTAATAAAGTAAAGACGAAAAGGGAAAACTGTACTTGGGAATAAATCCTAGTTTTGAATTTTCAGGTGCAATGGTGCATAGCATTTCGATGGGTTTGGAAGGGTAAACAACAGCTTCCTCCACTACCACTTTATCTCCATGTTTGGGTACACTTATCATATGTCACAGCATATCCATTAAGCGTGGCATGCAAAACCCCAGATCTTCCTTCTAAAAAAGCATTTTATGCAATCTTTAGTATTGACCCCGTATCAAATATTTGGTCACTTTCACATCCTTCTCGAGAAGATGGATGAGCACAAGTTTAGTGTAGCAAGCAAACCATAACCATTGAGGACGTTCGATTAGTTTGTGATGTCACGCATGGAGTACTTCGCTGTCTTGGATGGGAAACAAAATCTCTCTCCCTAGTTCTATCACTTGAGTCTTGCATGAACGCTTTTAGAATGGTGATAGTTACCGGCAATTGAGTCTCAGTCATCAATGGGTTCAAATCGTCTCCAAGGGAGGGAGAAGAAGAGAAAAAAGTGTTCTGTGCGAGGGGACAGTAATTTGTGTTTTTCGCTCTATTAGGAACATAATGATTTGGAGAGATTGAAGTTATGTTAATTAAACTTCAGAAAATTTGCAATAAGTGAACATTCATCATACAACTTCTTGTAGTCTCATCTGTAATAGCACGACTTGTTTGGCAAAAGTGATCTTAGGGAATCAAATCATTGTATACACAATACACAAATCAAAGCCATCAAACGATCCTTGTAGGCTGTAGCTTCCCTCTCGTTTCCCTGTTTCCTTCCGGGAAGTTACGTCCTCCAGCCTCCATAGTCTTATAACTAATCCGCATTCTGAAGGACATTATTTGTTAGATGGGTCTACATGAATATGTTGAAATGGAACGGAAAGGCTGGACTTCGACTAAATATCATTCACTGAAAAACGGGCGTTTGTTTTCTCAGCGAAATCCTTCCAATAAAAAACCACCGCACGATGTGTCTTTAGATGGTCTCGCATGGCTTATACGTTTAGCAGATAGATGCAATTTGTCGTGAATCGAAAGAGAAAACCAACTTCAAACCATGTTCACTAGTCCATGCTATCTTTAAGCAGGGGAAAGACTAAACAAGAGTCCACATTACATGTAATGCAGAGTCTATTGAGAGTGATAACTCAGCTTTAAATTCACGTTTGCGTACATCTCGGCACGAAGTTCGACTTCTGAAGTGGACAGTGCTCATCCCAGGATCCAATACGTCCCGAGTTGCTCATAAATGTATGAATGAATTAGTAGCAATCTCGTACAACATGCATCACGGAACCATCAATCATGCATGCTCGCAGTGTTCTTTGCTCCGACTTAACATATTCCTAAAGGAACAATCTCCAGCTTTTCCTGAAGATTGCTAATCTCTCCCCGGTGAGTAAGGTTAGAAATGGATGGATAAAACATTATTCGTCGTGGTAGACCTCTATGAAACCATCTCTAAATTAAGTTTCACAGAATAGACCAATTGCCTCTCTTTTTTCTCCCGTAATTGGAACTGGCAGGGTAAAAGCTAAAAAGATATCTCCCAATGTCAACTCAGCCACAGCCTTAAAGTTCCATTAGGTGATAGAACTAAATAGTAGGAATGACAACCAACATGAAATCAAAAGGAGAGGCCAGCTTACATGAAATAACATCAATACCAAAATAATGTGACCCGGTACAAACTCTTGTCAACTCAAGTCACATTCTTGTCTGCATCCTTGGATGAAATAATCCCACCTAGCTTTGTTCACCAGCCAAATAATGAGAAACAAATAAAAATATGTAAGAAACATGCAGGTTCTGTACTTTGACTAAAGTTTTTCGATGGGAATTCCGAGTCTAATGGCAGATGGCATCTTTCTTAGTGTAATGAAGTGTACGCTCGAATTTCTGCAAAAGAAGACAAAATTGAGTTAGCGAAAATGAAAAACCAGCTTTAACCAGTTTGGCTCATTATTCAAACGCATAGTTCGATGAATACAAGGTGAATCTCATCCTCAAAAAAGTTAAGGACATTTCCAACATGGCGGCAAATGTCCAATGAATTCCTCTATACAAAAGCTATAAACAAATTGACAGCTCTTGATATGCGATTTGTTAGAATTATTCTAAAAAGATATCAATTCAATAGCCAATAGATCAGTCACCACTGAAATCACATGTCAAGTGACTAAAAAGTTTCGTCCTGTCAAAGATCTGCCGTGACACTGCTAAACTTCTGTGCATTATGAAACAGGCTTTACTAATTAGCTAAATTGGCATTAACAAGAAAACATATCATTATCATTATATCATTGGTAATTTTTTTCCCTACACACATTATATAAAGGAGAAAAGGAGTGGTCATATGGTATGGAGAAGTCACTTACATGTACAAATACATTGGCAGATGTTACTGATATTTAGCCCCATGCCATAGAACAAGCATAATTAACAACAAGCTTACCATCAAAGCCAAAATTCTGCATAATTCAGATTGCCATAAATCAGGTGAGAAATAGAGTTAAATGTAGGTCTTCTCAATCAAAATGATAGTATATCCATATAACACTGTAAGCATGTAAAGCCTTTAATACAATAGACTGATACAGTCGGCAAGAAATTGGTTTTACGCAATATCTAAGAGACTAACTCTGTTCGGAGTTTTCAAAACTTCCCATGATTTCCACATAAATGAACAATCTCCCAAAATCACTTACCACTAGTAAACTATCCAGGTTAACAGATGATTGTTGATATGATTGCTACCCAATATCCCTAACTAGTTGGGTCAAAATCTTTGACAAGGGGGGACTCCATCAAGAAGCTTCCGTCCACAAGTAGTATAATTCATGGATTTCAAATTCTCTATCAAAAGCTGTTTCTTTGGAGAAATATTCACCATTAGGTTCAAGGCCTAATTCTATGAGTCAAAAACCACAAACATAGAGGCAAATGTCCCCAAATGGTCAACTATTTATTTGACGCTAGATCTACCTCCCATGTCCACTTCCACAACGAAAACACTGAGTTCTTATCCAGTTAATTGAACAAATATTACAGAGAGAGAAAGGCCCCATTTGGTTCAGTTTTCTCAAGGGGCTTTGAGCCCTCAAAACCCCTTTAGGAAAATATAAGGTGTTTGGCAAATGTTTTTGACACCCCATTGGCCAAATGCCAGCATTGGGAAAACTGAAAACCCAAACCTAGCTAAAAGCCCAAAGCAGGTTTGAGCTTTCAGCATCTTGAGAATGCAAGTCCATGTTCACTGTTCATCTTCACGTTTACTGTTCATTTTCCCTGATTTGCACCGAGGAGCTATTGTGGGCCAACGCGCTTGAGGGGTCGCACATCCTAGGTGACTGGTCCCTGGGGTCACGGGACCTCAAGCGTTGCCTGGGTCATGTGACCCAGGGTGTCGCCTAAGGTCGTGCGACCTCAAATGAGGCTGTCCGGCGGATTTAATTTTCAGTTTAAAAAAAAAAAAGAAAATTAACAAAAGCTCCTTGCAAACATAGCTTTTACAAAACAGCATTTAAGCCAAAGTTATTTTCTAATGCACTTTAAACTTGCAATCTGCCAAACACTATAGTATTTCGGAGAACTCCTTTAGGTCAAAGGTATTTGCATTTTCCCAAAGTCACTTCCCAAAACCGAACCAAATGGGGCTAAACTGCTGCAAGTGGAATTCCACTTATGAAATCGAGAGGAGAGAAACAGCAATGTAAAGTATGCAATATTGAAAGCACTTGCCTCATACAGATCATTCACCAGTTCATCTGGGTTGGGCGAGAAGGCGCTGTTTACATATACGAACTGCCCGAAAAAAAGAGAGAGCGGGAAAAGAAGATATTTGTTAAGGTACAATTCATGTCTTCCAAAAAAAAATGGAAACATACCAGTACCAGCTACCTACCAAAGTCTCCCGGTGAAGTTGTCGGCAAAGAAAGTCGATCACTTTGGCAAATTTTTCTGCCCCAGAAATCTGTTGTTACCATTGTGATCATAACATGAATATCAAATATTCAAGAGTTCACTATATTACCGCATCCAACAACTTTTCTCATGAAAACAGATACATCAACTTATGCCACCGAAGCTTTAAGGTCAGAACACATTCATGCAAGATTCCGAAGAAAATCCCCTTTTGAAATGAAGCTAATCATGAGAATGGCCTCGCCAAACATTTAATCTATTAAGTTTCAAAATCATGGGCAGTTCGTGGTTAATAACAACGATCTGGTAATATCCAGTGTAAATCTATATGCATTTAACCAAGAGTGGGAGATTTTGCCTTTCAAATCTTGGTTCATCTATAGAATAGAGATTAAAGTGATCCCAACTTTTACTGTTAATTTGTACTGATTATCTCACTTGCAGACTGAACCTCTATTCTTGACATGAGACAACTGACCCCAAGTAAAGTCAGTTCAAACCAGAATTTCCTGCAAAGATGCATGAACTCTGACTTTAATCAGCCCTGTGTGGAAGCTATAACCCAACTTCAATCAATGGCGGAAGCATTCCAATCACAGTAGATTTCTCATATCCAATCTCTCAGCTCAAAATAGCTCATCAGCAGATGACTAAACTTAACTCCAAAAAGGAGGCATAACTCATATAGATAGGAGTAAGTTTCAACACTCAAGAGGGTTGCTTGGTCCAGCAGAAGCACTGGAATTTGGAATGGTATAAATTTCTCAGGATGGAATTCCTTCCCTCACCGATGTTTGGCTGATCTAAAATCAGCTATCTGATAAATGCCGCCAATAAATTAGCGACTACTCTCATAATCCAGAGCTGCGTCGCGAAACTTTAATTAAACAATCAACCTAGACAGCCAGCTCAACATACCACCATATTTGCATTCCCTTTGTCTATTCAATGTCATATTATCGCCGCAAAAAACCTTGGACCTTTCGAAGAAGCATTTGATCAAGCACATATAGCACAACCTTCATATTAAGGCGAAAAAATTAACTTCCGCGTTACAATGCAACTAATTATTCGATTGAATCATTCATCGCCACTGAGCTATGCGAACAAGCAGTCGAATCGCACTTTTGACAGCTCTGAATCACCGGCCAACTCCACACGAATCGAGCGACGCCAAAGAGCCAGCAATCGCACGCAGAAACATGCACACACGTCATGGCGCTGGAAAATCAAAGGGGTATGACCACTGACCTTGAATTTGGCTTGCTTCAGAATAGGAGCATCGCCGGTGGCCCTCAAGTGGACAACGACTGCAAAATCACAAGAAATCCCCCCCAAAACGACACCCCGTGAGCAAAATTGGCCCGCGAATCGAATTCCCGCGAATCAAGCGATCGATTCAATAGATCCGACGAGAAGGAATCGACGGAAAAGATGGGTAAGACTCACTCTTGCGATCTGAATTCGGAGAATCGGACGCCATTCGCTATCGAAAAACCAGGAATCCCTTCAAGAGAACATCGACCGGAGGAGGGGCTTCAGAGATTGCTGAAGCAAGTTGCGGAATTTGGTTTGATTTCCAGTCGGAATTTTGCGTGAAAGAAACCCTTCTTTTTTTTATTCGAATTCAAGCCTGTTTTATACTTTCCTACGTAGGATTTGGTCCTATGTGGGCTTACTTGTCTGGGCTTCGTGCGAGGCCTTCAGGAGGAGGATGAGCCCATTTCATTTGTAAGGACTCGGTGAAAAATGAGAACATATCTTCTAAAGGCATTTTTCACGTGATGAACAAAATTAAAAGTAAAAGTAAAAGTAAAAGTAAATCTTACATCTAAAAAAATTAAAATGTAAAATTGATGGTTTTTCTTTTACCATTTTCACAAATGAATCCTGAAATTTGGAATGTGTTTTTTATTTTATTTTATTTATTAGGTTGATAATTAGCTTTGAAACGAGTGATTTTCGATATTTTCTCCAACCAGCATTTGAGTAATGTTTAGAAAGTTAAGGTCCCTAATATCAAAATGCCTTGTCTAATGGCAATTAAAAGCACTTAATTTATGTGATCAACCTATATTAACAAGCATTGCTTCTTTATCATAAGTCTCAAGACTTGTTGTCTAAGCCTGTTGGATTGAGTCAATAGTGCATGTCTATAGCAACTCGCAACACCATTCCTTGATGCTTTTCAGAGATGCATAACATATGAGGAGTGTGTTTTTCTAAACCAATGAGCTTTGCATTGAACAATATTTTAGCACACCCATAATGATTCATCGACATAAAGAAAAAGTACCAAATTGGTGTTCGAGGTTCTTACATTTTAAGCAAACATACGACTCTAAAAAATTGTGTCCAAATCACATAATTGCAGCTGACAAAACCCGAGGATTTTGTTTCAATGCCTTTGCGGTGGTGCGACCACTTGATGCCATAAGAAGCGTGCAAGGACTTCTTTTCTTTTATTGGTCGGAAGCGTGCAAGGACTTCATTGAATAATTTTTTGGTCATCTCTATCGATTAAGTGATGCATTAAATTTGCAGTTCTATTTTTATGTACATCGACATGTTAGCATTGGAAACTGTGCGAAATTAGGAAACCGAATTGACACCGCATGTGACTCCCTCTCTTCCCAGTTATCGCTGTTTCCATTCCCATGACAGGCAACTTTGAATTCGCATCAAACGAAGTGGAAATGTCATGACGAATTTGAGAGAAAAAGAAAATCGATAAATAGTAAGAATTCGTACTTTTTTTAATGACATGGGACCCACGATCAAAATGACCTCGTATGAAAGTGTGGCAGTCCCCGCAATGGCGTGGTACGTTGCCATTGATTGACTTTGTCGTGCAGACGTGGACAATCGAGTGGGACCCGATTGAGAAATTTCGTCATCACCACCGCAAGATGGCTGACACCAGGCAAACGACGGTCCCCTCCCTCTTCAACCCAGACCCAACGGGTCCAACCATGCATTAATGATTGAGGTCCGACGTCGAGCCCGGCCCGGTCGTCCGTCCTAGTGTTTTCCAGTCGCCCCCCGGTTTGATCGAGCTCAGCCGGACTCGTTGTCGATCGATCGGGTCTAGCGGTTGCGCTAGCGCAATGCACGATGGATGCTCATCGAGTTTTTCCCCTCGCCGAGCTTCATTAAGAACTTCCCGATATTCATTCACCAGACAAGAACTGGAAGAAGAGTGCTAATCATACATTATTCGCACAGTAGGTCAGGATGTTTACGTAGTCAACTCCTAGAGCTCTTTAGCTAGTCGTGTTGAAGCCATCAATCTCGTCCTCGAGTAAAGATGCCATGCATTGCAAATCTGGTTCGCTCAGGATCGTCTCTCCAGGATCAATGAATGCTAAGGTTTCTTGAGAGTCCCGTGACGATTTCAATGGCGGCAACTCTCTCTTGTGACTATCATCTAATCCGCTATTAACGAAACACGACTGCTGAGTATCGGTGGCGAGTTCAGACTCCAAGAAAGCTTCCAGGAAATTGGCGTCCAGCTCGAAATCCGCCATGAAATTGCATGAAACATTTGAATTTCCGTCAGATGCCCGAACTGTCGTGACTTGATCTTCATGGCGGTCAGAGCTTTGATCTTTGTCGTCCACCATGTCGGGTGCTTGTGCTTCTCTATCTTGACAGGATGCGGGAGAGAGAAGCGCTTTCGGGCATGCCGGTGCCTTGGCGTGAGATACGCGCGGCTCAACGGGCATGAGAGTGTCGTCAATGGTCAGTTTTTCGAGGGCCGACTTGGGGCTTCCTTGGAATGAAGACAACGACGGGCGACTGGAAACGAAGCCCGAGTTGCTCGAGCTGGATTGGAGTTTCCTTCCGATGGTGGTGTTCCAGTAATTCTTGATTTCGTTGTCCGTCCGTCCCGGAAGCCTCCCCGCGATCAACGACCATCTGCATTGATTCAAACGGACACCAGATATCTTTCGTTTCGTTATCGTGCACGCATCGCTAACATCTTTTTTTTTTTTTTTTTTATAATTATTTTAAAAGAAGAAGGAAGAAACACCTGTTTCCTAGGAGATTGTGAAGCCGGATTATGAGCTCTTCTTCGTCAAGAGTGATGTTCCCTCTCTTTATGTCGGGCCTCAGATAATTCAACCACCTCAGCCTGCAACTCTTCCCGCATCTCCTCAGACCTGCACGAGGATCCCCCCGACAGAACCCAAAACGATAATCCAGATTACTCGATATTCACCACATGTCCTACAAAATACAGTTTGAATTCCGCACGCGCGCGCGCGATGAGCGTTACGAGAGAGAGAGAGGGAACATGACCTGCTTTCTTGGGAAGGTTTCTCCATTTGCCGTCGCCGTTCGCTTTGATGTAATCGGTCAGGATCTTGTCCTCCATCGCCGTCCACGCTCCTCTGTTCATTCCTTCCTTCGCACAGCATGGGCTCCTCCCCATTCCCTCTCTCCCTCTCTCTCTCTCTCTCTCTCTCTCTCTCTCACACACACACAGAGAGAAACTCTAGGACTCTTATGAATCTTGAAGTTGGGTGTGCTAGTGCACTTAGTCTCTCTCTCTCTCTCTCTCTCTCTCTCTCTCTCAGTCGCACGCGCACACGCATATATATATACAGAACTTTTTTCTTTTTTGATTTTTCTCAAGCCCACATTTCTTCTGTCAGAGCGCGTCTTCAGGCTGCACATTTCTCCAGAAATGTATTGAATAAATGATTGCTTCTTTAAACGTGAAATACCGCAGCATGTGGAGTGGGGGGACCATCTTTCCTGTCTAACAGTACCTAGTACCGACGAAAACCATGTTTTTGGAAGGAAGTGCTACCCGCGCCGCGCTTGACCAAAGATATTTCTAGTGTTATTATAATCATCGATATATACTTCAAAAACATGTGCTTATATTATTTGTGAATTTTATGTAATGCTTAGGGCATGGATTTATGTCTGGCTTATGCGAACAACATGGGTTTTGATCTCTCATATCATTAAGGATTAATACCCTAAAAAACCCCAAACTGATACACCTATGACAAATTTACCAAAAACTATTTTTTTGACCACAAAAAACCCCAAACTGGTACATATGTGACAAATCTACCCTCCGTTAGCTTCCGTTCGATTTTTCCGTTAATTTTGCTGACGTGGTTGTTGACTTGGCAAGTCATATGAAAATTCATAAGTTTAATATCATTAAAATCCCTAAACTGGTATATTTATGACAAATTTACCCCACTAGTATATTTATGACAAATTTACTCCAAGCTGATATATTTACGACAAATTTACTATAATTAATTTTTTCGATCATAAAACACCTAAATTGGTACATGTGCGGCACATTTACCATATTTCAATTTTCCCAAATTTGACTGAGTTGTGATGTCCAATCAATTTTATTTTCTAGATTACTCTAACATTGCCTCCATATCATTAATACTTAATTTTTTTTTCTTTTTATTGGAATAATTATTAGAAAATATTCAAAGACTACCAAATGTGTACTTTATTCTTGTGCCGAGAGGATGCCCATTAACTAAAAGATGGACAGATCGCTTGCACACATATACAAAAGAAGTGCACATATTGTGATTGCTTCACTTGTTTTTGGTTTGTGACAAACTTGGCTTTATGTTTATATGTCTCAGCCTCATATGGTTTACTACTTGTCCGCAATCTGTTTGTACGCTTACATATTACTCTTACTTTGTTGGTCCTTATTAGCGTTACGTAGTCTTTCCTATCTTGAATCGTAAGTGTCAAAATTTTAACATGAAACTTGCATGTGAATGGTATGAGTGACTCGTACATCACATGCTCGTTGAAATGTCGGAACCAAAATCACTTATGTTTGTCCCTAATTTCAGGTGTGCTTTGAGTGTGATTCTTTTGTATATGTGCGCAAGCGATCTGTCCATCTTTTAGTTAATGGGCATCTTCCCGGCACAAGAATGAAGTGCACATTTGGTAGCCTTTGAATAGTTTTGTAATAATGATTCCAATAAAAAAAATCAAGTATTAATGATATGAAGGCAATGTTAGAGTAATCCGGAAAATAAAATTGATTGGACATAACAACTCAGTCAAATTTGGGAAAATTGAAATATGGTAAATGTGCCGCATGTGTACCGATTTAGGTTTTTTATGATCGAAAAAATTAATTTAGAGTAAATTTGTCGTAAATATATCGACTTTGGGTAAATTTGTCATAAATATATCGAGTTTTGGGTAAATTTGTCATAAATATACCGGTTTGGGGTTTTTAATGGTATTAAACTTATGAATTTCCACATGGCTTGCCACGTCGCAACCACGTCGGCAAAATTAACGGAAAAATCGAACGGAAGCTAACGGAGGGTAGATCTGTCACATATGTACCAGTTTGGGGTTTTTGGTGGTCAAAAAAATAGTTTGGAGTAAATTTGTCACATGTGTACCAATTTGGGGTTTTTTAAGGTATTAACCCTATCATGAAATACAAATGATTCCATATTTAGGCAGATTGATTTATTTTTTTCGTGGTGCAAGACCCCTTGCCTTTACTTACTTCTTTGGAGTAGTTATGAAATATTTAAATGTGGGTAGGCAATGCTATACTTGTGACCTTAAAATTGAGTTTTACGCCCATTAAATCTTCTTTAAAAAAATATAGACAAGTCACAGCAAGGGCAAATTGCCTGCAAATTGGCAAAAGTTAATAAACAATCATAAACCGTAACTTTTATAGGTAAACAAAACATCAGTTTATAGTTGATACTTTAGGTGTAGGTACTAGGTACCTGCCTTTGTTTATGAAGCAAAATACTTGATTCTTTGCATTCATAGTCATATTTGCTCCAGTTAAGAAAGACTTCTAGATAAGTCCCTCGTCACTTATTAAATTTGTGATATAAGTAAGGTACTTCATAATTTTGGGTGTACCTACCTAGGATGCTGTCCTAAAGATTATAATCTATAAATTAATGTCAATTATAGATAAAGAGCTATTGGGGGTAATACCTTTGGACTCAACACATTTTATTAGTGCCTATATTTTAACTTCGTAACAAAAATAAATAAATAAAAACTCTAGTAAGTTATCATATATATAGAACGCGTGTCAAATTTAGAGTTGAGGCACATTCTCATTAAAATGCATAGTTCCAAAGCCTTTAAATTGAGGACCTAAGAATACCAAGTTTAAAGATACATAGTTAGCACTTTATGCTGCTCTTAATTAAAATAGTGATTTTATATCAGTTATAGGATTTTTTTTGTGCATGCAGTCATTGCTAGCATTTTCAAAATCATAATACAACGACATGAATATATTTTATTCACTGCATTAAAGAAATTTTTGACACTCATATACTATTAACATAAACTTTTTTTTTAACCACATAACAGATTACATAGCTTATAAACGGAAAATTATATCATTAGATGTTTTGAATCATGTATCTTCTGTTTAAAAATAAAAAATAAAAAATAAATAAAAAGGAAAAAAAGAGAAATAAGGGATGTAAAGGGAGAAGAAAGCACATAATGGAGTAGGTGAGCCCATTTCCACACCCACCTCTTCTTCTATACTCTCACTGCTCTCCCCAGGAAGGTTTGAGAAAAACCCTCATTTCATCTTATTGAATAGATATGTAAAAGGAAAAAAAAAAAACCTAATTAAAAAAAAAAAGGAAAAATCTTTGTGATGATGATGATTACGAGGGTAGACGACGATATGAAAGATAACGATACTTTTGTTCTAAACTTCGAATGCGGAAGATATGTGGATATATCAATTAGGCCATCCCCACGTGGAATTGACAGTTTTACATCGCGGTGGGTTAAGAGTTGACAATGTGCGCATGAGCGGGATTAAGACTCGACTCTGCGCGTGCAGTTGAAATCTATTTAACAAAATGATTAGGATAAAACTTTACGCATGGCATGCCTACATCTTCACTTCATCTGCCGGAATTATATTACCGGCATTATATATTCTGACTTACAGAGAATACCCATTAACGAAAGCTCAATGAGATTAAAAGATTGCATATTTCACCTGCCTTTCTTGTTCGTGCATGGCTACTTTCTGATCTCCCAAGCTGCTAACTTTCTCGCACGCTCTTGAAAGTTTGTTGACAATAAGACGCCTCGTCGAGAAGAGAGAGAGAGAGAGAGAGAGAGAGAGAGCTACAAAACAAACGGGAGTTGATCTCCGGTTCGAGAGATCTTTAAGCGTTTTCCTAACTTAACAGTCCCGCTCACCCAAATTGGCAATCATATAGGTAAAACTGTGACTAAACTTTCCCTTTTTCTTGTCTCTTTCATAACTCGAAAACACAAGTGAAGTGATTGCGACTGTCTGAAGGCGTATGGACACTAAAAAACCCTCTTGAATTAAATTAAGTTCAGGCCATTTGTATTATGCGTCTGACCCTACCCTAAAGCATTATTCATGCAGTTGGTGGGATTTGAACGAATGGCTTTCAATAAATGAACTCGAAAACCACCAGCATAGGAACAACTGTAGAAAGCTGGGTTTCTTCCTTTTTTCTTTAAATGAAGCTACATCAATTCCTAATTGACTATGATAAATAGTTATCTTCTTGATTCGGATATGTAAGTCTCGTAGGTGTTTGAACCGTTGCACGTGTGTCCTGCTAAAATAATTAATCTTACTTACCAAATCTGCCCATCTTATGGTAAAACCCCAATCGATATATATATATAAACTAGGCGATTTACATGTATATATGAGAACTAGTCCAATTAAAAACTCATATATTCCGTAGTACTCGGGGAGAATGACCATATAAACAGCATGATATAATTAATTTGGATGTATTTGAAAACCCTAAAAATCTCTCTTTATCCTTTGTTTCCTTGGCGGAAACTACAGGGCCATCCACCAA
Source organism: Eucalyptus grandis (assembly GCF_016545825.1). Classification (NCBI taxonomy): domain Eukaryota; kingdom Viridiplantae; phylum Streptophyta; class Magnoliopsida; order Myrtales; family Myrtaceae; genus Eucalyptus; species Eucalyptus grandis. Next base: position 43,070,295 of record NC_052617.1, on the reverse strand, counting down.
GAGCCCTCGCATCAAGCCCCCTTGGCACTGTACTGAAGATAGTAGGAGCTCAAATCAAATGGGATATTCCTGTGTTTCTTAAGACTTGAAAGAGCGATTGACTGAATTTAGTTACTACGAAGTGAGGAACAATTGCCTGTTGCGCGTCTCGGATTTTTTGGTGCTCGGGCAGCCTCAGCTTTTCTTGCGTGGTGCCAAATGAAACCTTCCTTGTCTTGCATCTTGATTAACATAAACACTCTCTATAACTCGGCCTAAATTACTATGAAGATCAATTGACTTGATGATGAAGCTGAGAAGCACTGGACAATTTAGCGCTAACCCATGACAAAGGTCTCTCTTTTTGCTAGGTTAGTTTCACTTTGCCTTTGCTTCTCATCATTTGCTTGCTAGTCAGAATTACTCCAACCGGAAAGCGTGCAAATCTATACCCAAAAGATGTGTTGATTTGAGATAGTAAGGCAATTGAAGATTCATGAATAAAATGGGTAAGGTGACACAAATTTGACTCTTGCATGAACGGCTTAATAAATGTGGATGATCTATTTTTGACTGAGTTGATTGGCGTGAAACTCAATGTATAATGTGATAACATGGGTCACCCAATTGGGAAATACATGCACACAAGCAAAGCGGGCATCTAGGCTTTGCGCACAAAGTAGGGGCAGGGACATAATTGCGCAAGCACGGGAGAAATAAAGTTGTTTCGACTATTAATTCAAAGAAGGAAGATCTCTTCGTGTATAACTGGCATTTCACTGGCACTTGCTTGTTTTGCCATTTTAGAGAATTTTCACCGATTGCATCCATGAAAAGTGGCAAAGCATGTGCTGTCGAAAAGAAAAAAAAATGAAATAGAAAATAGACATGGTCGGTATAGTATGAAACTGAATATTAGATCTTATATATGCTTTTTGAGCTGTTCAATCACCTTATTCATAAAATTCCCATCTTCATTTAAACTGCTACGGAATTGATTTTCTGCCATATACAAATCTACATGTATGTATGGACGTGCGAGTATTATCTTCGCATAGATCATTTCATTCCTAAATATTCTCGATTATGCATGATTAAGCTCGAGCACTAGGGAGAATATCAAATCTGATCGTACATGAATCTTCTTTCATCCGTGGAAAGTAAAACCGATCATTCATTAAAAGGAGATGATCGGGTATTTTAAATTGCAATTGGGATGTGGTCCTAATTAATATGATGTGCCCCTGTTGATTAAAGTGGTACAACTTATTCACATTTTTTTTTTTGATGATCAAATAACTTTGTTAATGTCCTCCAAATGGTTGCGTGGTCCCAACTTCACAGCATCAAAGGGATAAGATAGTTTAATTACGTCCCGAAAGCAGGCCTTTACCTTAAATTCAATAAATTAATTACTATAGGTCAATTATTGAAGAGAGAGAGAGAGAGAGAGAGAGAGAGAGGCGTACGCAAAGAATTACCCAACACGGGGCCCTCCCGCAAAAAATTTTGGTGGGCATTGGCATATAATATTTAGAATAGGTGATTAAGAAAATTTAACGAGGCTAAGGTGAAAACAAACGCGGGTTGAGCAACTTATGTTGTGATTCGCGATGCTTGCTTTTCCTCAACTAATTCTTACGAAATCAAAACAACGACGAGACCGGCGATCTCTAAGTTTCCATATCTGTATAACTTTCCATGTATCTAGCATAGAAAGGTGGATAGAACCTCGTGCTGATTAGCATCACCAGCAACACTTTCAAATTGATGCCATTATTAGATGTCAACTAGGCTTTCTGGAAATTAAAGGTTGGAAATCAACTTTTGCCGACGGTTATGTTCCATTCAGAGCTCCTCGCTTCGTCCTGTCAGCCTCATCTTATCACATTGAAAGTGAAAAATGCCTACTATCGCCGCTGGCGAATTTGGCCTCTTGTGATCTCGCATTCGTGGAATATCAGTCCGTATTATTAGGTGCTTACGAAAAGAGAGGTGAAGATGAGAGAGAGAGAGAGAGAGAGAGAGAGAGAGAGAAGAGAAGGATTTGATTTGAAGGTGAACCTTACGGAAAAACAGAGGGCCTTCAAGAAACCCAACCAACTTTCTTGGGGGAAAAGCGTTCGTGCGGGCACAAAAGAGCCGGCACGCGACCCATAACCCTAAGCTCCTCAGTAGGTCTGCAGAGCTGTACACGTGACGTGAAATTAACATCCATGGAATGCGAGGGAGAGGACAGCTTATGTCCTTCTTTCGTTACTCTTACCCAAGCTTTTTCACATGACAGCCGAAGCGGGTGATTCTCTTTCGCAGGACAGAATTCGCAGACGGTTTTTTCATGTAGATGAGAAGGACAACATTTTTGTCTCTGGGATCCTTCTCTCTCGCGCGCATAAGAAAGCACGCAACGCTGTAAAAAAATCTCGTCTCAGAAAGGGAGATTGCGCAAGCATTCTGATCTTGTGTTTCGGTGAGCACCAGGTGACGTCGCGTTCATCGAGAACGGACACGGTTCAAGCAGGATCTTCTTCGTCCTTTTCCGAAACCACAAGTCGCGCTCACTTCGAAACGGAAGGAATGGGTTCTAGAGGAAGATTGAAAAGTCGACGTAGGTTTGGTGGTCGGACTTTGAACTAACTTGTTAGGTGGAGCTGCCCGGGCACGATTCCTCACTATGTCTGGCTAATTAGCGGAGGGAGGAGGAAAGGAATATTCCAAGTCCCAAAAAGTTTGGGGATTAGTTAGTTGGTATCGGACTAGGTTGTTATGCCTTAACATCATGAGTTGGCCCATAAGGCAGACTTCCACACGAGGGACGAGCTCAATGAGATATTATAACCTTAATTAAGTCTCTCTCCCTCTCTCTTTCTCTTTAAATTTTTTGTGGGTTTTGTTGCGTGCATGTTCTTTTAATTTGGTGATTGTTCAGTTAGAAATTCAAATTTAAGGTTCACCTAAAAGGGTCCAATTATATGTGCTTTCACGTCAGGAATCGGACGATGAAGTTGCAATTAAAAAAGTTAAATATTAAATCACACATTTGTCAAACAGTTTATATTCTTAAAGCAGTCGATAACATTCTTATAAAATCTTATATGGTATCAGAATAGGTAGTCCTAAATTCAAATCTTTCTAGCCCTTTATTTGCTTCCTTATTATATATTTTCACACTAAGTTTTAGGTCAAAATCTAATCAACCTGCGAGAGGAGTATGAAAATATTTAAATAAATTAAATCGCATATTTATCTAATAACTTTTAGGACGGTCAGTAATGATCGTACAAAATTCTACATCGTTGATAAATTTATAGTAGGCTAACTGGAAGTCCATGGCTCAAAGCGAAGAGACCTTTGACAGCGTTTGTTCTCCCAGTCCTCCTACACACGAGGAGGACTATTTGACAGCCGTGACAGAACATTTTCTTCAGACTATACGAAAGCATATATTTAATAAATATGCTTGTAGCCCTAGGAACGAGGCAAAGCCGAGGGGGAATGATGAAGAGCAACCTAGGCCCAGGCAAATCAAAATAATGGGCCGTTGGAGAATGAAGGCGCCAAGACACAAAATTCAATCATCTTTTATGTCTCACATTTCATTCTCGTTTGGTATAAAGTGCTCGAGACATCTCAATTCGTGCAAATATTGGTATCTAGATTTTGTGCAAAGTCTTCCAAAAAATAGCTCAAAACTTAAATATATTTTTCCTTTTGTCTCTGAATTTTGGAAGAAGCGAGAAGTGAGATTTGTTTTCTTTTTAAATGTGACCAAGCACTTATTGTAAAGCATAATAACTTCATTATAAAATGGATGAGTTGATGTACCCACTTTAGCAACGTGACCACTATTCAAGACGAATCCTTATTTATATATACATACGTCTCATTCAAATAATTAAATCAAATTAGACATGATTGATGAGATGATATCATTTTCAAAGCTCTTGTCTAGAATTGCAAGCAACATTAAATTTCCTTCCTAGAAATAATCGGGCATGAGCGAGCCTAACAAGTGGGATTCTTTTCCCTTTAACTTTTTTCAGGGAGTGGCTAGCATGAAGATCCCGTGTAGAATAATAGTGGAACGGTTGAAGGACAACGACAAATTCTTTTGGAGTAAACCAGTAACCGGTTTTAATTTTGACCATTTCCTTTCTTTTTTCTTTTTTTGACTACTATGTTTCCTTATTACAAGCTCAAATTTAGAGACAAAATCAGAAGATGGCCCACAAAATCAATTTTCTTGAATATGAAAAAACTAAAATATAAATTAAATACCGAAATATAAATAATTACAAGTAGAAAAATATTATCACTTACTAAAAAATCATTAATGTCATTACAAAAATTTATTAAATTTAAAAGATGGAAAAACATTTAAGTTAGTTGGGCAACTAATAACTAAATCATTGTGGCATGAAATAGCCCCTCATTCCGTTTGCTCAAACCAAATTGCTATGGAAGGACTCTCCGATAATCTAAAATTAAGACCAACGATATCAATTATGCATAAAACAAATGAAGTAAAGAAAAGATAAAAATAAGAGTAATGAATTACTAGAGAATTCCCAAAAAAAAATTAATGAAAAAATGAATTTTCCATATAAAAAAGCCATAAGAAGAGAACGATTTTTCTTGTCTTAGTTAAAGAATCAAACCAAAATGATAATTTTTAAAAGTCAGAAGAAGAAGAAGAAGAAGAAGAAGAAAATAAGAATAATGAATTAATAGAGAATTCGCAAAAAAGTTAGTGAAAAATTGCACTTTTCATATAAAAAAGCCATAAGAAGAGAACGAGTTTTCTTGTCTTATTTAAAGAAACAAATCAAAATGATAATTTTTGAAATGTCAGTCAATAATTAAACCGATTCAGGAAGTCCACCAGTTTCCTCCAAAAGGATATATGTCTGGCCTTTGACCGTTCCTTTGTCATTCTGTTGCAGGTATTTTCCTTTTTCTTATATTCTTTTACAGTGACTGAAAGTGCAAACTTTGGTACCATATTCGGCACAGGGAAGCACGTGTCCCATTTTTCCTTTGTTACACTTGACGATAATTGTCTTTTCTTAATATTATTCGCGATGGAGATGCTAATGCAAATTTATCGGTCGCTAGAATCAAAATCAACAAGGAAGATACGATCTTTTTGGACCGTCCCCTTTCTGGAATGGACAAGAATCATCCTTGGAGATACCACGTTCGTGCAAAATTGTCAGCGTGCTCAAGGAAATAGCACATGACGTCGGGTAATTAGCTATGCATCTAGGACGGTGGACATTGCGTTTATCATGTCAGCCACGAAAGAAAATTTTCAAATTTCTTCTGTAGATCGTGTCCTTCAAGCCGGTCGCGGAATAAATGATTGAATTTGGCACAACGGGTGAGCGGTAGGGTTTGAAATTCATTAACCAAGGAACTTTGCATAATTTTGTTTAATGTGCAGGAAGGTTTTGCATTGTATTCTTGTCTCGCATCATTTATTGAGTGGAGAGGATGAAGCTATTTCATTCTTGTATTGATGTATTGGCAAGAGCAACTGCCTACACATAAAAAAACAAAAAAACTTTAAAGGTGCCACGAAAAGACATTTCGGAATATTTTAGATTATCAATGTATGTTTAGTCACAATTAGAGCATTTGAGGCCTTTTCAGCACTTAACTGTTTCTTATTAGATGGACAAATTCTCTTGTTATCATGTATATTGAGTAATTATCGAAGACACAACACTCTGAAAATTTCAATAGATGCAAGTTCATATAACTTTGCATTGGTCTCTACGGTGATGGACTTATGCGAACGCTTGAGATGCACAATCAACTCCTGTATTTTTCTAATTAAGGAAGGCCAATGCTTAGGTTTCTTAGTTTATCGACACAATGTGGCGCACGGGAACATCTTGCTATGAAAATCTGTAGGTATCCCTGCATTTAGTCGGTCGTCTAATCATGTAACTTTCACTGTGATTTCCACCTGTAAGGTTTCGAACGAGAATTACGGATGTAATACCGGTTTGGCTGTAGATTATCTTCTTCAGCGTTTACTTTTATCTTCAAAATATGGATAATCCGAGACCAATCTCTTTCGATAGAGAGAGAGAGAGAGAGAGAGAGAGAGAGAGGGGGAGAGATGTCCGAAAATGTAGACTACTTATGAAATTTCGAGAAATAGCTAGTCCGATGCGATAGCTGTCTATCGATCATTAACGAATTTCGGACGACGACGTCTTGCGTAAACGTGGAGTTTTCTGCCTCTCTCTCTCTCTCTCTCACGGGCACGAATGAGACAAGGGTGAGTGATCACGCTCCCTGTCTCGCGGCCCCCAAGATGCAGACAAGGCGACCCCATCGAAGCGATGGCGTTCTTTGACAATCGTTGCGCAGTAATCTTGACCTCAATGATTACCTCCGTATTCACGGGGAGGAACGTTGATTTATGTACGGAAGCGGCGCAAAAGGGGAGATGAAAACCCTCCAAGTTTCGCTAAAATATCTACACGTTTTACATGTACGGTTTGTATTATATATGGAAGCGGCGCAAAAGGGATTATGAAAGCCCTCCAAGTTTTGCTAAAATATCTACACGTTTTACATGTACGGTTTGTATTTTATACATATACATATCCGGTCATTTTCCAACCGGATACGAGAAATAGATCCAAAAGTTGCCGACACAGGATTTTGGATTATCAAACTGGGCCAATCATTTTACAAAAAGAAGGGAAAAGAAAAGAGCACGTGGTTGAACTCCATTGCTCAAGACATCAATAATGAATATGGACATCACGCACTTTTAACGGTGGATTTATTTTATCGAGAACTTCAAGATAAAGAAAAAAATTCTTCATAAAAATTATTTTTAAGTTAAATAATTAGTTTTCATTTCTTTCATTTTGCCTTTCCTCCTATGATTCTTAAAAATATAAATGTTTTTATTAATCTTGCTCTACACTTGTCAAAGTATGGAACTTGTACATCAAAATTTTGTTACCATGAAATTTTCTATAATATGAATTAAAATTCATCAAGAAACTTAGTGACTATCTTAAGGTCAAGAGAGTCGTGCGTATGAGATTTTTTGTTTTCTCTAAAGCAAATCGTTGTATGATTTTTTGGTTACTTGTCGGAATGAAAATTATTTCCTCTCAATTCGATCTTGTCATTATCAATCCATGGAAAATGTTTTTTATAAATCAATCAATCTTCACCTATCAAAACGTTGAAAAGTCAAAAAATAATTTTTAAAAAAAGTAGTTTTCCTTCAAATGGACGACCCTCAAAGCAGAATTAAGATGTGAAACGTGATCGAACCCGATCGTGACCGGACACATCAAAGTGGGCCCGCCCACATGATCGAGGATGGGAAGTACGAAGCCTATAATTGAAAACCATGGACCTGGACGAAGCCGCTTGAATGATTGGGGGGGCTACAATGGCACCGGGAGTCTTGAATTGACAATTCTGCCCCTCCCGATAGGGACCACGTGCTCTGCTGTTTTTCCCCTCCTGTCTGGGTGGGCCCCTACGCTTTCATTTGTCCGAGATAGATGAGATAGTCATGGGGAGGACCTGGCAAAAGGTGACACGTAGGAACGCCCTTCCCGATGCCCTGGCGCGATCAAATCCGTCACGTGGCCTTTCTCTCCACCCAATAAAAACCAAAATTGGACCACGGATTTACATATTGATCGAGGCGATTTTGGCGCGGAAAGATTACACGAATCACATGTGATTTTTAAAATTTTAATTTATTCAGTATATTCTCTCAATTTTAAGTTGAGGTACTATTCAATATGATTATCGAACTTTTAATGTATATTTAATTTATAATATTTTTATATAATTTAAAATTTATATTAAATATATATCAAAAATTCGAAAATTATATTTGACAAATTATAAGTTCAAAAATTATATTATATATCAAGCGAAAGTTTATGAGCTATTTATCATTATTCCTTTTTTTTTAACAACTTAGGTATTCACTAAGCAGGCAGATGATGAATTTATAATTTGATCATACACTGATTTTTTTTTTTTTTCATTTCACGTGTAGTTAATATTTCGAAAATCAAACATAATGTTTTCAAAATGGGTTTCATAAAATCACTTAACGAGGATTGCAAAGGCCAATTAAATAAGTAACGAGCGCAATCAACTTCTAGAAATCACAGTCGAGAAATATAAGCAGCTCAACTTTTATCCATGCACATCCAAACTGCCCATAAAGAAAAGGAAAAGAAACGGCAGATTATTGCATAAGAAAAACGGCCGACGCAATAGCTATGGTGGATTAATTGAGCGGGCCGAACAATCAAATATATACGGGAATGGTTATGAATCTGTTGATGGACCACTCATCGTGCAAGGGTAACAACAAAATCTAAGACAAAAATTGGCTAGGGCAGATAAGAGGACAGTACCCTTGAGAGTAAGTCACGCCACGTCTTGAATCAAAAGCAAAAAGTCGGCAAAGTCTTATAATTTTGTGGTAACATAATTTGTCTATCTTCTAGAGATAGCTTTGAGCCTGTGATAACTACTATGCATGACGAGCTCATGACCTGTGACATCATTCAAATTACATGCGAAATGTATTGGTTTAAATGTCTAGAATAACACGAGCATGGTGTCTCTCTTATGTTCGAAATCCACATGAAATTAGAGAGAAGTTACAGAGTGGCACTTTTAATAAAAACGATCATAGCTAGATATGCCAAGTCCCACTAAAAAAGAAATTATGCGTGAGACTAAGATCTCACAAGTCCATTCGATTGGATGATATATACTACATGCAACTACTTTGGATCAATACAACATGTATGTGTTAAATTCTTGAACTTGATCATTTATGGGCATGAAGGGTATCTCATGAACCACCGAGTAGTCAGATATTTGTGCTCTTGTGTTCCTAGATCATCAAAATTCGGGGGATATGAGTGGCCACCTATCGTTGCTCCTTAGGACATTGAAGTCCAAACTCCATGGTCAATGTTTCAAAAGAATATACTAAGTGATGATCTTTAGGATCAGCATTCTTATATTTGTATCTCCCTCGACATTTTTATGTATATATAAGACTCATCCACTGCATGCAACATAAGGGTAGTCTATACTATAAAAATGGCAGTTGATTATCAGCTGTTTATATCAAACCAAATATGGAGGGAAGACATCAGTGACTACATTTTTTTTTTGTTTTTTTTTTTGTTTAACAAGTTCCTCGAGTTTAATGATATGAACAAGTTTGTATTGGCATTCTACCTCTTGAAAAAAGCTTAACTCTCTCTCCAACTATTACCACATATTTAGCTGCTACGTTGAATTTTTGATATGATTTGCATGGTCCATCAAGCTAACTTTGGGCGTAATGACAATATCATCGACCGTGGAAATGTCTAACTAAAATATATGTGATGAATGTGACCGATTTTCATCGGCTTTTCCAAGTAGTAGAAGAAAGAGATTCAATAATCCTGCCCCAGAATTATCAATGCAAACCCCATAGTCACATGTTACTAATTAGAGGAGAAAAGGCATAAGATTTAGAATTTAATTTGATGATTAAACCTTCATATCAAAGTATTATGAGAACGGAAAAGCATAATGGATGGTGTTTCCCATTATTATAATGGAAAACATGAGCTAATTTACATGTCCATAAACTGCCCTTTGAGGGGTCATGTACACTAGGAGAATTGGAGAATAAGTTCGGCAAAAATACATTGCCGATATAAAGTCTCTAATGAAGGATATGTGCCATAAAACAGCAGTGCTAGATATATAAATGATTTGCAAAGAGAGATTGGTATGAAAAAACTACATTAGATTCTCCATACTTAGTTTGGTCTTTCTTTTGCTTTTTAGTGGCAAATAGGCTGAAAATGTGCGAGTTCAAGACCTTCTGATACTATAATAGAATGTCAAACCCAAAAACTTAAGTTGATAGATAGAGAGATAAATATAAATAACATTTAGAACTTATTGTCGAGTAGTGTGGGATAATACTTCAACAAATATTGTGTGAGAACAATATAACCAATTTTTTTTTTTTAAATATTTTTTTCTAATCTTGATTTTCCTGCATAACAAGCACATCACATGGACTTTTCCAAGCTTGTCTTTTTGTAGATATTCTGCATCGCCAGTATTTTGCAAATGAAAGTTGCGATACATTTGTAAAAAGATCTGACCTGAAAGCTCTCATTTGGTGACGAAGACGACGATATATGGGGCACGTAAATTACAGAAACCATCCTAGTTTTCCTCTAATTAACGAAACCATATGCTTTTCATCTCTTCTATTTTCAAATCTTATGCATGGCATAATCCTGTATATTTAAATCCCGTAGGGTCACTGAGATGGGATGCTTTAAAATACACTTGCTCAAAAGAGGGTTCGACTTAAACAAGTTAAATTTGGTCTTTACGAAATCTCTATTTTACATAGGGGGCTTCCTAATGAACCGAAGCATGCACGTGCTACCTAAAAAGCAACGAGTGATTTATCAAAAACACATATATAACGAAAAATTAGGAGTATGAATGAAGTATATACAATAATTCCTATCACCCAGAATACGATGGAGCCTGATAATGAGGTCTTCCTCGTCGGCGGAGATGGCACCTCTCTTAATGCCTGGTTTCAAGTAATTTAGCCATTTGAGCCTGCAACCCTTGGCGCATCCATTTAGACTTTCTCAAGAAAAAACAATCACGCGCAAGGGTTGCACAGACTTTGAAGTTAATAATCCTATCATCTAAACGTAGCAAAACTAAAAGCAAGTAACGTTCGCATGCGAGAAGTCATGTGGTTTTTCTTGCTGCCAAACCCCCAATGACCAAATTAATACGAAACCTGGTATACTGAAGAACCTGCATTCAGGGCAACTTTCCTCCATTTGCCTGCTCCATGGAGGGCGACGTGGTCCGTGAGGATTCAGTCTTCATCAGTGGGCCAAGCTCCTCTATTCACACCTTGCTTTGAACAAGATTGCCTTCTACCCATAAGGTGTACTAATCTATTCCTTTTCTTCTCTCCTGTCTTTTCCTAATTTCACATCACCCCTTTACTGCTATTTCAAAGACGTGAATATATCGGCAAGGATGGAGTCTCTTGTTGCAGAGCTCCAATGGCTGGTTCTGCAGAGCCTCTTGTTGCAGAGCTCCAATGGCTGGTTCTGCAGAGCAGAATACAGGTGAAGGAAAGGGACGAGCGTTTAGAGGCAATAAATAACGAAGGGCCGACCACTAGAGAAAAAAATTGCATGCGGGGAAAACATGTGGATTCGAGAACGCGTAGTGCTGGACCCCCACGTTGGCCAAGGTCCACACCATTCGCTGATCCATATGTCCAAATAGGTCTCGCTCCTCACTCATCAATTATTTTTTTTTCAATAAAAAAATAATTGAATGACAGCTTTTATTTTACTGTGAGATTAATAGTTTGTTCTAAATTACAAAAAATCAAATAACAAATAATTATAAATTGTTATAACATCAATTTCTTCAATAATTTGTGGCTTACAATAAATTGTTATTCTCATAATAGCCTAAAGATTATTATGCTAACAAAACTCATTTCAAAATTTCTTCTTATATCTCTCTATTACTTGCTCTCTTCCTCCTCTCATTCATCTCCATTACTGACACACACTTCTTCACTTCCTCTTCTTTTCTTCTTCATTCTTTGAAGAATGAAGATGCCGAAGGTCTCTCTCTTTGCCACCTCCCCCTCCGTCATTGCCTCTACGAGCCCCAGGCGGCTGAAATATGGCGGCACCAAGTTTCACACCAGAACTTGCATCAGTAATTCTAAATTGCATGCCAAATATTTGCCCAATCACCTCTTTCCTTGTTCAGATCTTGATATGGAGTCTTCTTATGGGGGTTTGATGGGTGAACTTTATGGTGTTGAGCTAATTAGGAAAACTGCATGGACATCTTGGTTTTGATTGGATTTGGTGTGCATGTGGTTGTTAAAAACCCCACATTTTAAGGGAAGTTTACATTCACTCTCACTGAAGTAGGGGTGTGCAAAACAGACTGTCCAAACTAGGAACCGCCTAAATCGGATCAAACTTGCTAGTTGGGTCTAGTTCCAGATAGTGTTGGTCCGGTTCCCGATTCTTAAAAATGGAACCGGTGTTCAGACAGATAGGTTTTCGATTCCAAGAGAGAACTAGATTAGATTGGACCAACTACATATACTTTTTTTAATTATTATTTCTTTGAAAAAATAAAAGTAACCAACTTTTTTTTTTTATTTCTTCATAACATGTAGCATCAAGTAATGAAAAAAAAAAAAAAGACCGGTTCCATTGGACTGGGTTGTGAACCAATCACCCCAACACTGAAGGGCCTAGGGAGTTGAATCTTGTAGTGTGGAACAAGAATACCCTCATATTCAATAGCTTCATTGGCGGTGGAAAGTAATTACTTCCTACCTTGAATCCATTTTGCTAACAAAACTGTTGTTTAGTTGTTTCGGATTTTGGTCCTTCAGCAGCTAGTAGTCTTATCTTACTAGTGTTTTTCAAGGTCTTGTAAGGGTTCAGCTCCATAAAGTTCTTTCTTTGGTTTTCAATGATACGGTTAGTCTCTTTAGACTAAAAGGGCCAGGTACAAATTAGAAGTGTCAACAGTTTGAATCAGGTCGGCTCTCTAGGATTCCTAACCTCTAATCGAACACGGAAAGAGGCATGCTTCCGACAACCCAAACCAAGACCCAACCTGAATATAAATTGAATCGGAAAACACGATTTGGGTGGGCTTGGGTTGTCAGGTCCCCATTTCTTTCTTTCTTTCTTTTGGCTCAACATGTCACAAGTATCGGGTGGTGAATTAGAACAAGTTATCCTTCTCCAATTTGATAAGATTGAGATTGCACTAAACCATTATCAATCATATTACATTTTCCAAGAATTTTCATCACCATACATATTTTGATGAACCGCTAAACACTAAGATATTCGATAAGAAGAGAGTGTAATTCAGCAAAAAACAGTAGGTAGGAAAGGTCAATTGCTTGCATAATTGCAACGAATCACAGTTGCTATGATAGATTACCATCCATGATGACTAACCAAACGTAGAGCAAAATAAAAAAGGCTTTACTTTAGCTTTAGTTCGTAGAGCACTGCTAGCGTAGTTGATATCCCCATCTTTAGAAGCCACCGTATACGCTTCATTTTGGTGATTGAGGTCCCGTATAGCAAGTGTATACATCCAACAATGAAGATATTAATAAATCAATCAAACACGCAAAGTCACTCGTCATATAGCACTCTAGATTGAGTTAGAGGAAAAAACAGCACTAAGCGAATACCAAACATTCATGACCAACACAAACCCAGTGATCTTCCATATCAACTGCTGGTTGAGAGATAGAATTCTACTTCCTTCGCGCTTGCAGGAGGCTTGTGCTTCTTTTCAGGCAGGAAATGTGAACTTGTAATACTTCCCGACGAGGACAACTTGTTGTAAACACCAGAAGATACTAACCAAGATGACTGAAAAGCGGCATGTAGATACTAAGTTCTGTAACCCAACAAAGGCAAGGAACTGAACTTGATATGGCAAGGAAACAGAATGCACAACTTCTTGTAAGCAAAATGTTCCCTTTAATCGAAAACACACCTCTCTCAAACTTTGAGCAACTTCTTGGAAACACCATATACAATCGACATCACAAAGGGTAGGGTTATGTTCTTCAAATTACTTCCCTACATAATGTAGTAGTATTTAGCTACTTTGAGGGCACAGAGGCTCCAAACCGCTCCACACGTGCAAGCATATAAACACAGACATGCACCCATGAAGAATCCAACCTCGAAACATAATAACAACAGTTAGATCACCTTGAAACAATTCAAGATCTAGTAAACGCCATGTATCCCATTTCCGTGGACAGGAAAATGAAAATATTGTGGACATTTGGCTCAATTTAAGCAGCAACACGGTTCTACCCTATGCATGTACCCCCAATATTGTCGAGCAAGAATCCAAACCACGTGATTCATTGACATTTTAGGAATGACCCCAGCGAGTTTAGACGGACAAAAACAAACGCATGATGCTCGATTTGAAAATTTATACGTTTGATGAAATACTTTTATCACCTCTAGTTTTCTCTCGAAGATGCAGATAACCTAACACCGCTAAAGGTATCATAAAGCACTGGAAGTTCTTAAACTCTTTGTGAAAGCTAGTACGAGCACTTAGAGGGGGTGAATAGGTGCGAAAACAAATTTTGCAGAGTAAAGAGTATAATTTTACTTTTAACCCAACTCTGTTTAGCAATAGATTATGAAAGGAAATTAAACTCTAATAATCAAATAGAATTACGATCAAATTATAAGAGCTTAGGGAAGAGAATATGAATACAAGATTTATAGTGGTTCGGCTTAATCCAAGCCTACGTCCATTCTTCTGCACTGACAGCCCACTAGCTGAATTTCACTAAGAAACAAAAGAGTTGTTACAGTATAACTCTTCCTTGATTCCACAGTGTAGAAACTCTGCTACACTTCCTCAAGGTCTCACAGAAGTATAAACTCTCTTTTGAGTACAAGTTTACGCTCAACAATTGAATTGACAAAAAACAATGAGCTTCAGACTTTGGAATTCTTCTATCGCGCACACACTCAAACAACTGAAACATCTTCCTTATATACTCCTCCATGCCTTCATACATGTTAGCACTTACCAAATAGCTCTTCCAATCTACCCGTTGGACGGAATCAATTAGGAAGATTTCGAGTTATTTTAAGGAATATGACGATAGCCCACCAATCATGCTCGCCCATACAATCATGATCTAGGTTTCCATAAGTAGAACCTTCCAAGTATGGTTCGCCAATCAGCTGATCTAAATTACCCGAATTGAAATCAAAACGAATAATAGATTCCAATATGCTATCTCCAGCCAAGAGATCTTCTTCAGTCGATAGAATCAAATCCTTAACGAGATACTCAGTTATGGATAAGTCTTCTTCAACAATCTAGAAACTGTCAATGAGGATAGACTTTGAATCTCAAGTCTAGCGGTTCGGCGATCTTCAGACTTTGACTAAAGAGTTTGCAAGTCTTCAGACTAGACTGATAGAAACGTTTTGTCAGCTTCAAAACACACAAGGAAGTTTTCTCCAATACTCTTAGTCTTAATCCTTCCATACTCAACATTCAATTTGGAAAACAAGCAAAATAGCGATTAAAAGCCGCTGCATAAGACCTGATATTTGTCGCTCAACAATCAAAAGGGACATTCCAAGAACAAAGAAGCTAAGAAGATCGTATTCGTGTCTTTCCTCACATGATGCAAATACTTATCTCCGAGTATTGCCACCAAGAGAACGCCTCTCTTTCACCAAGCCGCTGCTTTCCGCTGCCAATTGAATGATACAGAAATACAGCAAAGAAAAATTATGAGCATTTCAATATATATAAAATCCTGCAAATTATGCATAGAAAAGACAGAACCATCCATCTGACATTCAAAATTTAGTGTTCAACAGACGAAATCGAATTTAATGGAGTCTTAAAGACCCTTTGAACTTATCTCTGAGTGTCCTTAATGCTCAGCGGATGAAATCGCAAAAAAAGAGGAAGAGTGAGTTAGAGATTGAACCTTGAGGACACCGGAGAGATTCGAATTTGACGGAGTCTGGGAAGAGTGGGATCGTGAGAGTGTAGCCAATGGATTTGGGAGTGAGACAGGAGCAAGACAGCTTCACAATCTTGGAAATAATGGAATTGGGAGCAACAAAGCTTCAGATCTTGGAGACTATAATTCTGAAAGAGTGTACTTATTTTGAAGTGTTTTAGTCCGGTTTGGATTTATAACCTGAATTAAACTGAACTGTTTAGAGGACACATTTTTACATATTACCCGAACAAGCAGAAATACGACCAGAAATATTTGATTTGGGCTTTTTTGACGTAGATACTATTTATTGAATCTACTAGTCTTATGCATGTAGGATTCTGTATCAAGTTCAAAAGCAAAATTTAAAAAAAAAGAAGAAAAAAAGTCAGAAGATGGAGTAGATAAGATAACCTTTGTGTAAGAATCGTGGTGTGATTTCCATAATTGACTCAAGTTCCCCACAATGTAACGTGAGTTCTTGGTTGTACTAAAACAAACTCAAACTTCTGTGAACCTCATTAGCGAACTGCAGAAATTTCAAAACTAAAATGTCAAAAACAGTCATGACATTTCATAGAGCAAATTTCAAGATTACATCAACATGAGGAACTCCCCAATAAAGCAATACAGAGCTCTTTTAGGATAGCAGGTTCATAGCAAAGAAAAATAAATGGAACTACTTTTGTCATGATGAAAAATGAACTGAAAAGAAAATTTTGGATCAAATTGAAAGACAAAGCAAAACCACTTCCATGATTGTGTCAACGGTTTCAATTTGAAACTGCGCATACATTATCGGCCATGAAGGAGGATCGAACGTAGTTTTTTTCAACAAAAATGTGTCCATGATATAGTGACTATGATCATAAGAGGGCCGACATAATTTATATACAGTGAAATCCGAGACAATTTAGAAGAAACTTAAATCCTAGACATAATATTCACAGGTTCTTTAGGTAGTTCTGCCCTTCACGTGAAAATTCAGGAATTGTCAAACCCTAAAACATGAAATGACTGCATTCATAATGCGCATGTCGAATTAAGATCAAAGAATGCCAAACTGCCACCAGATATGTTGCACCGACCTTCATCACTTAAGCGAGAAGCAAAGTTCAGAAAAAGAGAGAACCACATAAATCTGAGATTATTAACTTAAAAACTAAGTGTGATCGTGAACGACGGGGAAACAGGCGTAAATAGATTAAAAGATAAGATTACAAACTTTACATATATTGACTGGCGAGTGGATTTCAAATGACCGACGAGGACCAATTCGAAAGGCAAACTTGCATGTCAAACACGAGGAGAAAAAATAAAAGTAAAAGATTTTGTCATGAGTAAATAGTGAATATAGAGTTCGGGACACCTAAAACACCAAAACTTGACACGATGGGACATTTAAGTGTCAAAAGTTAGAAAAATAATACTTAAATGTCGGCAAAAAAATCCAACAAAAACACTGACGTGGCGATTTTTTGCATGCTGATGTTAGCATGCAAAACAACGTTTTGGCTGTTGGCTATCGTTCATCTTCTTCCTTCCTTTTTATTTTTTATTTTATTTTTTATTTTTAAATTTAATTAAATTAATTTTTATATTAAAATTTGTTAAGTGCTCAGCATGCAAAACATCGTTTTGGCTGTCGGCTGTTGTTTATCTTCCTCCTTCCTTTTTTTTTAAAAATTTAGTTGTAAATTTAATTAAATTAATTTTTATATTAAAATTCGTTAAATGCCAAAACGACATCGTTTTTGTGTTTCTTTGCTGAGTGAGTCTTCCGGCGAGTCACATAAGTGAGGAAAATTAATAAAAAATTGCCACGTGGGATTTCTGGCGGAGTTCGCCGGATGTGACACTCAAGTATCCCTTTTTTTTTTTTAATAATAAAAGTAACACTTAAATGTCATTTTCCTAACTTTTGGCACTTAAACGTTTCTTCGTGCCAAGTTTTGGCATTTGGAGTGTTTTTTGCTAGAGAATATATACACACATATTACTACCAAGATCCAATAGTTTTATCCAAAGGACAAAAGGAAGATGGTACTAACATTTCTGTTTATAACCATAATATGTTGAGAGAGAGAGAGAGAGAGAGAGAGAGAGAGAGAGAGAGAGATATGAGATTTTAAATGCTTTACGAACTACATAATCAATGGCTTAAACAAATAACTTCGACAGCTACTGCTCTCCCACTCCTCCTATGCACGACTTAGGAAGGCATTTTGATTCAATGTGCGTACGTGTTGCCCTAGGAACGGGATAAAGCCGAGAGTGAACGATGAACAGCAACCTATGTCCATGCAAATCAAATCAATGGGCTTTCACAGATATCAAATGTCCCATGGCTTAAACAAATAACTTCGACAGCTACTGCTCTCCCACTCCTCCTATGCACGACGTAGGAAGGCATTTTGATTCAATGTGCGTACGTGTTGCCCTAGGAACGGGATAAAGCCGAGAGTGAACGATGAACAGCAACCTAGGTCCATGCAAATCAAATCAATGGGCTTTCACAGATATCACATGTCCCATTTCCCCTTGATCGGTCGCGATCGACCCCGTTTTCTTCCCAATTACTCTTCCGAGAAGGAAATGCTTCTCCAGATCTTTCGGTCTCTATAAACTAATTCAAGAAGAACATTTGATCATTTTGGACCATTTCCTTTCTTTAATGGACAAGAATCATCCTCGGGGATACCTCATTTGTATTTCATAAAATCGTTAACTGTTCAAGGAAATGGCATGCATTGTTAGATGACTAGCTATGCCTGCATGACAATTACATTGTGATTCGTTATGATTAGAGAAAATGACACGGGTGTTTTTTGAATGTGATCCCTCAACTTTTTATTTATTCAATATGATTCCTAAACTTTTAAACATTTTCATATAGTTTAAAGACTTTATTGAACATTCAACAATAGATCGGAGATCACATTGAAAAAAATTAAAAGATTAGATTCGACCTTGCATTAGACCAAAGTTTAAGAACTGCATTGAATATATAAAAATTCCATAAATTACATTATACATTAGACCAAAGTTCAATGATCATTTATGCTATTATCCTTATGATTATCACATTAATCGTAAGAGAAAATTTTCTAGTTTCTTCTTTAGATTCTGTCCTTCCGAGTTGGTTTAGGGAATAAATGATCAAATTAGGCGCAAAGGGAGCGGTAGGTTTCAAATTCATCAACTAAGAAACTTTACATAATTTTGTTTAACATGTAGTCAGATTATGTTGTATGTTTGTCTCATATCATTTTTGAGATAGCTAGTACGAGTACCTAGAGGGGGGTGAATAGGTATACAAAAAAAATTTCTCGATGTTTGCACGATATTTAAACAATTAGAGACTTTGCAACAGTTGAAAATTCAATCGCAAGACTGAGTAAGGGAAAGAGAGAATTGAACACTCAGTTTATAGTGGTTCGGCTTGATTCAAGCCTACGTCCACTCTTACGCACGGCCGATTGGCTGGATTCCACTATGATCAAAGAGATGTTACGGTGTTGATCTTCCTTGATTTCTAGGTGTAGATGATCTACCACACTTGCTCAAGGCGTCACCAAGTATAAACACTCTCGGTATACAATTTCTCGGTCTCAACTAACAATCAAAGGATCTTGAGACTCGGAATTTTTCTATCGATCACACACTTAAAACAACTAGAACGTCTTCCTTTTATACTCCTTCATGCCATCATAGCCGTTGGCACTTACCAAAGGAATTCCTCCAATCTACCCGTTGGACGGAATCAATCAAGAAGATCATCCGAGCTATATAAGGAATCGATGATAGCCCATCAATCTGTTCGCCCATACAATCGGGATCTCGGTTTCCAAGAATAGAATAATCCAAGATTATTTCGTCGACCATCGGATCTTCAATCGTTCTTAGATAAGATATAAAGAATCCGAAATGATTATCCAACCAAAGAATCTATCCCGAGAGGATAGGATCAAATCCTCAATCATAAACCTCGACTTTGGATTTCCTTCAACACTTTGGATTAGAAAGACATCGGTGAGAATAACTTTGAGTCTTGAGTCTTGAGTCTTGAGTCTTGAGTCTTGAGATAACGAGTCTTGAGACTATAAAGTCTTGAGACTTTAACTATCGATATCCGGACTTAGGCGATAGAAATGTTTTGTCGGCTTCAAAATATTAGGAAAGATTTCTCCAACAATCTCCCCTTTTTGATGGTGACAAAACTTTCTTGAAGATTTGAACAACTTTGACCTGCAAAAACATTTCTCAAGCAATATGGCTAACTCATAAAGATTAATAAACAACCGGACTCTGCATCCACAACAAATTGGTTAGTCTTTCATGAGTAATACCATGTAACAATACTTGATATAAATGCAACCGAGTCAAGCATCAAAATCCACAACCAATTCAGTCTAACACTCAAGTTCAAGTTCTCAAGTCATACTCAAAAATAAACATAACCACAAAAAGTCAAATAAATAATGTTTGTTCAAATTGGTTCTCCCCTTTTTGTCATCATTAAAAAGAGGGTGAGAAAGGAGTCATGTCGCTTGGGAATGCGCACGATCCGGAAATCCCCAATGGACTGGACTACTCCTTCGAGCTTCTTCGAGATCTTCTCGCAGATGAGCTACCTCTTCTCTCTTGGCATTGGCTTGAAGTTGTAGAGAGGTCTTTGTATTTTCTTCCGAGAGATCGAAGATGCTTGTCCAAAGATGCTTCAAGACTTGGATTTCACAATCCAGAATATATATCTGGTTACGCATTTCCCCTAGAAGAATATTCATGATACTACGAAGATCTGAGAATCATCCGTGCGTGTGCGGCATTGGCTTTCTCGGATGGTGTGTGTGCGAACGATGGCGCTTACGAACGGTCTTGCGGATTTGGAATTGTCGTATCATCTTCTTCGAGCAATTGAGAGACTGAGCTTCTTCCGGGTCTTACGGAGATTTTCTTTGATCTTCAGCGCATGAGGTGGAGACCTCTCTTGCTCGCTAACTCCCCCTGTCTCTAGGACATCGAAAGGGGAAGAGTGATGATCAATCTCTTGATTTCCCTTCTCTCCAGTTTATCGTGCATCCGATCTTTTACTTCTTCTTTTCTTCCTCAACTTCTTTCTCCTTCTCTCTCTTCTTCTTCTTCTTCTCCTCTCTTTGAAGTTACGTCGAATAAGACACGAACGTCTTGTTCTTGTCGATCTTTGGAATAGTGGGATCTTCATCATCTTCATCTTCATCCTCATCCTCCGGATAAGAGTTCTTTTCCTCTTTTCGAAGAAGCACTAAATGCCTTCTTTCCTTTTCCTTTTGAAGACGCATTTGGAGATTTCACTTTGAATTTCTCCATTGCCTTAGAAAGTTCTTGCGGACGCATCTTCATTAACATTTTCAACCCTACCACCATCTTATCACACGGTCTAACACAAAAGTATGTGGCGTTCAATATTCGGATGTCGAAGATCTTGGTCACCGAGACCCGGATAAGGCAATTGTCCTTTGTCTTTTGACACGATTACGTACATATGGAAAAGAATAGTGTGCGGGAGAGAGAACTTCCGTCTGAGTTGATCGCATACATCAACTTTGCTTGAAAAGAGACACAGAAGTCTTTGAAGTAGACTTAGGTCTTAGACAATTGATCACAATCTTGTGAAGCACAATGTTGATAGCGTTCATTCTTGAATAGATAATTTTCTTATCTACATCCCTATCTTTGACAAGATCCGAGTAGTTCGAGCGAGGTGAGACTTTAATTGGGAGATAGCGTCCCGTTCAACTCCAACTATGTCCTCGCCAACATATTCACATCTACCACATAGACTTTGTCTCGAACATCGAATGAAATTCTATTCGCATCCAAAAGCTAAGATTTGAATAGAAATAAGCGGTCGGATGATCATACCCGTCCGCAGAGTCGGAGCGAAAGTCTCAAGTTGAAGCAAATTCAACTTCTCTCTTAGGTTCAAGTTGATGGAATCCGGGGAAGTCAAAATCGACACTTCTAGGGTTGATTACCCCTCTTTTCAACGGTATGTAATACACTTTTTCTTGATCCTTGGATTTAAACAAATCCATCCGATTTCCTTTCGCCTTTGCCGCCACACCCATTCTAGGTTCAAATTCAAGGAACATTTTGTCATCATCATTCGCGTCAATCGATTTTGTCTGGCATACGAGGATCTCTTGGAATGTTCGCAAGAGCTTCCTCTGCTTTTCCTTTTGGGGCAATTCCCCATTCCTCCATTTTCTTCGGAAAAGATACTCATTCCCATAATTTTTGTCCTTAAGGAAGTCATCTATGTAGTTCAATGGAGTACTGTGCTTTTCAATGCACAATAAAGTTTATACAAAAAGGAAGGCTTTTGAACTCTTACTTGGGTCGGCATCCTCGATTATCTCTTCTTCCAGTTATGACTTTCACTTTGTGGGGCGGGAGATGCTTGAATGACGTGGAGGAGAGCGAATCGGACTTTGTCGCTGACCAGATAAGTCTTCTTCCTCAGTGAGATCGAAATGAGTCGGTCCCTTCTTCATTCTTTGTGGTCCCCCTGTTCGCGATTCTTGATGATTTCCTTGAAGACGACATCTTTCTTTGTCTATTGGAGGATTCCTTCACTTGCTTTCCCAAGAAAAATGACCACTTTCTCGACGATGAACAAAGAGTAGAAACGAGTATAGAGAGAAGAGTGCTTTTTAGGGTTTTGAAGATTTGGGAAAACTGTATATATAACTTAGTTTTTGAAAAGGAAGTTCAATCGGTGCAATGGAAAGTGAACGATTACTTCTTTTCAAAATCTATAACTGCCAAAATTATTAAACAAAAGATCGTACCTTTTCGACTAAATGACAATTAGTACCTTTTAGAAGAAATACAACTTACGGTCTTTATCCACGAATGTATGCGAGTCTCGGGACTTAGAGTCTAAGAGATCGAGTCTTTAGAGTTGGTGAGTCTCTAGACTTTAACTTCTTCAAGCTTCAAAATGTTGAGTCTTGAGCGGATAAAGTCAAGCGATTCTTCTCCAAAGGCTTTGTGAATATGTCGCTAGTTGACTTTTTGAATCAACAAATTGGATCGAGATTTCTCCATTTTGAATATGATCTCTAATAAAGTGATGTCGAATCTCAATATGCTTTGCTCTTGAATGAAGGATTGGATTTTGGTGAGATTTATAGCACTTTGGTGTTGTCACATCGATTTACGTGCATGAGTCTTCAATGCCAAAGTCTTGTAGCTGTTGTTTTATCCATAGAATTTGCGAACAGCGGCTTCCAAGAGCTACATACTCGCTTCGTTGTTGAAAGAGCTACGGTGCTTTGTTTCCTCGAAAACCAAGACACCGTTCGTTTCCAAGTAGTTGACAAGTTCCAGAAGTGCTCTTTCTATCGATTCTGCAACCGGCCAGATCTGCATCTGAGTATCCTAGAAGATTAAAGTCTCCCTTCTTTGGATACCAAAGACCGATGCTTGAAGATGAAGCAACGTATTTGATAATTCGTTTCACGGCACCGAGATGTGATTCTCTAGGATCGATTGAAACCTAGCACGAGATACAAACACCGAACAAAATATCGGGTCTAGAAACGAAGATAAAGAAGTGAACCGATCATGCTTCCGTACGACTTTTGATCTATTTTCTTCCCTTCTTCATCCTTGTCTATCTTCGAGAACATGACATTGGTATGTCGATCTTTTTGCATTTTTCCAATCCAAACCTTTTGACAAGATCATTCGCATATTTTTCTTGATGGATGAAAGTTCCTTCCTTCATTTGTTTCACTTGGAGTCCAAGAAAGAATGTTAATTCTCCCATCATACTCATTTCAAATTCATCCCGCATAGACTTAGAAAATTTCTTGCAAAGACTTTCATTAGAAGATCCAAAAATAATGTCATCAACATATATTTGAACAAGTAAAAAGTTTTTGTTTTCCTTTTTGATAAACAAAGTAGTATCTACTTTACCTTTGACAAAACCATTTTGTAATAAAAACTTACTTAATCTGTCGTACCAAGCTCGAGGTGCTTGCTTTAGACCATACGAGCCTTTTCGGTCACAAGACCGAGTCCGGCTTCTTTGGGTCTTCAAATCCGGGCGGTTGTTCCACATAAACTTCCTCATGGATAAATCCATTTAGGAAAGCACTTTTGACGTCCATTTGGAATAACCTGAAATTTTGTAACAAGCAAACGCAAGTAATAGACGAATAGCTTCTAACCTTGCAACGGGTGCGTAAGTCTCGTCATAGTCTATTCCTTCTTCTTGCGTATACCCTTTGGCCACGAGCCTTGCTTTGTTTCGTACGACTTTTCCTTTTCGTTCATTTTGTTCCCGAATACCCATTTGGTTCCAATAACGCTTTTACCTTTTGGTTTAGATGTCAATTCCCGGACATCATTGATGTTGAACTGTCTAAGCTCTTCTTGCATAGCTTCGATCCAGGCTTTCATCGATAAAGCTTCTTCTATGCTTTTTGGTTCAATTTCGGAGATGAGAGCCACAACTAGATTCTTCATGCCTTTTTGATCCTGGTGCGGATTCCTTCATTAAGTTCGCCAATAATAAGATCTTTGGGATGACTGGATTTGTGTTTCCAGTTACCAGGTTGATGATCTCTTTCTTTATTTGATTCTCCATGATCGTCTTGATGATGGACTTCCAGAATCTGAGATGCTTCTTGAGATGTAGACATTTGAAGATCTAGAGCGGATTCAGTCTCATCGTACTGAGTCTGGCTGGATTCATCTTGCACTGAGTCTTGGAATTTGACATTCATTGATTCTTCCACAGACTGGCTTTTTTTGTTGTAGACTCTGTAGGCTTTGCTTGATGTAGAATATCCAAGGAAGATGCCTTCATCTGATCTTTCTTCAAACTTACCAACTCGATCATTTGCATTTTTCAAAATAAAGCATTTGCAACCGAACACATGAAAGTATGAAACAATAGGCTTCTTACCTTTGAACAATTCATAGGGGTTTTATCAAGAATAGGTCTTAAAAAGACTCTATTTATAATATAGCAAGCAGTTGAAACAACTTCAGCCCAAAATCGTGAAGAAATTTTACTTTCAATTAAAAGTGTTCTAGCCATTTCTTGAAGAGATCTATTCTTTCTTTCCACAACTCCATTTTGCTCGGGTATACGGAGAGGAGAACATGTGATTAACACCCGCATTTATCACGAGAATCTCGTAAAATCTTGATTTTCAAATTCACTTCCATGATCTGTTCTTATACTAGAAATAGCACATCCTTTTTCATTTTGAACCTTTTTAGCAAACTTTTCAAAGTACGAAAAGGTTTCGATTTGTTTGCTAGAAAATATACCCGGGTAAAACGAGTAATCATCTACAATTACTAGACAATATTTCTTACCTCCAATGCTCTCGGGTTCTTGTTGGTCCGAAGAGATCCATATGAAGCAACTGTATTACATGATTAGTAGATACATGATTTATTTGTTTAAATGAATTTTTTTACCCGCTTTCCCGAATGCATGGAGTACATAAGTCAGACTTTTGGTATGGCGGTTTAGGTAGACCTCTAACAAGCTGCTTTGAAGAGATTTTGGCTAATTGCTTCTTGTTGATATGGCCAAGCTTTCTATGCCATAGAATTGCTTCATCTTGAATTGAAATTAAGCATTGTTCTTCATTTGGCTTTACATCAAGGAGGTAGATGTTTCCATGCCTTCGACCCATGAAAGATCGAGTCGAATCTTTGCTAATTCCAGAACAAATGCCTTCTTGAAAGAAGATCTTGTAACCGGTATCACACAATTGGCTAATGCTGAGTAGATTGTAGTTGAGTCCTTCCACTAGAGAGACATTGCTTATTGTGAGATTTCCAATTTTCGCAATTCCGAATCCCACAATACTTCCTTTGCTATTTCCTCCGAATGAAACTTTTCCACCATTCACTTTAATAAGCTTTATGAAACACTCGAGTCTCTGTCATGTGTCTTGAACATCCATTTGTCAAGATACCACTTTACCTTCTTTTTGACAGAGACCGCATTCAAAAAAAAAAAGAGTCTCAAGCTTTCTTTGGTACCCAAATTTTCTTGGGTCCTTTCGTGTTAGTAGGATAAGCATTATTAGGCCATACTCTCTTCACACGGGCTTCCAAACCATAGGACACTCTTTTTCAAAATGATCCCGATTACACTTAGAACACCTTAAAGCATTTCGACCTACGGGCTTTACAAAGACTTTTTGAAATGATTTTTATAAGCCTCTCTCGATGGTCTTTTCTTAATTCTTTCTTTTTACTTTTGGAAAATCAATCAAAGGGATTGTTTCTTCTGTCATACCTAGACCCGACTTATTAAAGTAAGGTCTTTGGATTGAAAGAACTTTTTCAAGTTTTTCGGACCCTATTGAAAATTTCTTTGAAATATTTGATAAATCAGTTTTTAAGAAAGCATTTTCTTTTGAAAGATTGTCTTCACTCTCTTTAAGAGTAGAAACATTCAAGTCTAAATTTTTACCTTTTCTTCTAAAATGATTTCCTTTTGTTTTAAAAATGAGTTTTCCTTTTAAGTTCGGAAATCCTTTTAAGAGAAGTCTTAAGACTAAAACATAACTCATTAATATATTTAGAGACTTTGACAGGGATTTTATAATTACTTACCTCAAATTCACTGTCTCGAGTCGATCCAGTCTCGAGTCCGATTGCGCCATTAGACACGGGTTGGCATATTCCTCATCACTCTCTTCACACTGTATCGCTCCGGGTTTCGGCTTTAAGAGCTTTTCGAAATTTCTCGCTTTTCCTCTTTTCTTTTCAGAAGAGGACAGGTTGGGTCTCGATGTGTCCCTTCTTTTTACATTCGAAGCAAACTACTTCTTTGTTTGGTTCCTCATCATCAACATTCTTGGTCTCGCTGTCTCGAGAACTTTGTTTCTTTGGGATAAACCTTCGCCTTTTCTATTCGGTTTTCTGAATCTTCTTATCATGAGGGCGAGCTCCTCATCATTCATATCATCTTCGAGAATCGCATCATCGGAATCATCATTTGATTTCGGTGCAATAGATTTCTTACCTCTTGGATCTTCGTCTTCATTAATTCGTTCCACTTCGTAAGATCGAAGAGTTCCAATCGGTTCGTCTACGAGATAATGGCATGATTCTTTGCGTCTCTCTTATTGAAGTCTTTATATGATTCCAATCCTTGGAGAGTCCACGTAGAAGCTTGTTCACCTTCATGGGATCAGAAATTTTTTGTCCTTGGTTCTCAAGACCATTGACAATATCCGTAAAACGACTAAACATGTCGCTTATAGATTCTCCTGGTTTCATTTTGAAGGATTCATATTGACCAAGAAGAATGTTAATTACGGTCTCCTTCACTCGATCTGTTCCTTCATAAGTGATATGTAACTTTGTCCCAGACTTCTTTTGCTTTGTGACACAAGAAGATATTCTGTTATATTCAGTTGGTGACAAAGCACAATATAAAGAATAAATTGCTTTAGCATCAAGTGCTTGTCTCTTGTTTATTTCTTCTTGAGACATTCCGCTGGTTTCAACGGTTTCTTTTCCTCTTTCGGTGTTTGATGCAGGCAGCAATAGTGATTCCTTTTTCCACTACGTCCCATTCCGGAGGATCCTTTGATCGTAGGAAAGCTTTCATCTTGTTCTTCCGATGTTGTAATCCTTTCCATCGAAGTAGGGAGGTCTCAGGTATTGCTTTGCCCCTCCATCAGCCCGTGCTAGCATACTAGCCATGGATCTTTTACTCAAGTAAAACACTTCAAACAAAGTAAGAACACGAGCTCGATACCAATTGAGATAGCTAGTACGAGTACCTAGAGGGGGTGAATAGGTATACAAAAAAATTTCTCGATGTTTGCACGATATTTAAACAATTAGAGACTTTGCAACAGTTGAAAATTCAATCGCAAGATCGAGTAAGGGAAAGAGAGAATTGAACACTCGGTTTATAGTGGTTCGGCTTGATTCAAGCCTACGTCCACTCTTACGCACCGATTGGCTGGATTCCACTATGATCAAAGAGATGTTACGGTGTTGATCTTCCTTGATTTCTAGGTGTAGATGATCTACCACACTTGCTCAAGGCGTCACCAAGTATAAACACTCTCGGTATACAATTTCGCTCGTCTCAACTAACAATCAAAGGATCTTCGACTCTGGAATTTTTCTATCGATCACACACTTAAAACAACTAGAACATAGTGGAGAGGATCAATCAAGAAGATACGTCATTTTTGTACTATCTCGGTTTCACCAAGATTATTTCAATACGATTTATTTATTTATCTTAAATGACGGGATGACGCTTGTATAAAGAGATATTTCTATGGGCCTAATTTTTGTCGCTTCGATTTCTCCAACAATTTTTCATGGATGAAGATACGTCAGAACAACTGCCTATAAAGAGATATTTCTATGGGCCTAATTCGATTCATATATCAACCAGAACAACTGCCTACACACAAATGAATTGAAAGGTAGCCACGAAAAGACCTCCCAGAATGTTGTTCGAGGTTGATCTGGATGAAGGATCTTGAAGGCAATTGTTAAACATCAATCATTTTTTGGGTCAACAATAGAGTTTTCGCGACCCTTTGAGTACCTGGCTATTTCTTATTAGATGTGTGAGTCCTCCCATCTGCACACATCTGGTAATTATTGAAAACACGACACTCTAAAAGTCTCAATGGATGCAAGGTAGTTTAACATTAAAGTGGTCTCTCTGGGGCCATTAGAGAGGTCCCGACAATGCCCGAAAAGAGGCACATTCAGAAGTACTTTTAAAATCATAGACATATACATGCTTATGCTTATTCGAACGCTTGATACGCGAAGTCTCGTTAGCTAATAATTACCTCCCCTGCTTTTCTGATTAAGGAAGGCCGATGCTCAGGTTTCTTAGTCTATCGACAGGAGATGTTATATTGGAACATCTTGCTATAAAAATCGGTAGGTATTCCTAAGTTGCTCGTCTGAATACACATGTCTCATGTGATTTTCGAGTTCCAGTGGGGTCATCTTCTAAATCTGTAGAATCCGAGATCAATCTCTATCCACATATTGAGAGAGAGAGAGAGAGAGAGAGCTAATACTATGTGATGCTGTCCATCTACCATCAATGAATTTCCAAAAACGACATCTTAGTAAAACGTGAAGTTGTTCATCTCACGCAAAAATGAAGCAAACAAATGTTTACCCCAATCGAAAGTGATTGTATTCTTAGACAATCACTAAAGAAAGGTTTGTGACTCCACAAGGGGCGAACATCTATTTGTGATGGAATCACCACAAAAGGGGCAATGATAACCCTTCAAATTGTTCCAAATTTTTCGACCAATTTTTTTTTTTTCCCAATTTATATATGTCAGGTCATTTTCCGTATAAATGGATCAAATACGAGTAATAGATCCAAAAGTTCCCTGACATGTAGGAAGTTGGATTCCCACACTTGGTCAAATTGTTTCACAAAAAAGAGAGGAGAAAGAAAAATAAAAAGAACGCGATGAAACTCCACCACTAATTAGGGTAAATAATAAAGATGAGCATGAGGTATTCTATGCTCTATTTATTTTATAAAAAATGAATAATTTGAAAAAATATTTATTTTTATAAATAATACAAGTGATTAGGAAAAGATTTTCAAATCATTCATTTTTCGTATATGATATGAGCAATCCAAGTTTGGTTTGTCAACCACTAAGTTCTTTTTCAACTTGGAATGGAGAGGTGAAAAGTTTGAATTCTCGTATTCTCAAAAAATTGAAATAGAAACGAATTAGTTTCAGAAACTTGCAAGCAAGCCACTTTATGAAAATCACCGCCCGCTCCCAAATGTGGACCACGTGCTCTTATACGTCTCAATTTTCTTTTGGATACGGAAAACCCGGGACCAGAAGCCACTTTACGAAAACCACGGCACTCCTGGTTGGAATTGACAACCAGGCTGCTCCCAATATGGACCACGTGCTCTTATGTTTCCCCAACTTTTTTGTCCCGTACGTCTCAATTTTCTTTTGGATACGGAAAACCTGGGACCAGTAATGCCCGACCCAATCGCAAACGGTATGTCACGTGTCTCTTTTATCAACTCAAAAAAAAAAAAGGGGGAAAAATAAAATTTGGATCACGAAATTTTCGGAACGTCCTTATTGGTGGTAGCAGATATTTATCCAAGATGACTATCCTTAAGTCAAGAATTAGGGCTTGAGCCTGGTCAATGCTTGAATCTAGAATCGTCTTCTTAAAACCCAAGACCTTGTTAATAATCCTGTGCAATCAAAATAACGAGTTTTATAACTTTCGATGGGCTGATTTTTTTTTTCTATGTCATTGAGACTCTAACAATAAAATAAAAATCATCATAATGTGTTTAGTAAATTTTCTTAACAAGCATTATAAAGATAAATTAAGTAGGCAATGATCGTACTCAACTTATTGAAATGAAAAAAAAAAATTGAAACTATAAGCAGCTTAGCTTTTGTTCAAGATGCAACCTGCTCGAAAAGAAAAAGGAAACGAAAATTAGGGTGCTTTTTCGAGGTCACACTTAGAAATAAATTATTGCGAGCTACATAGGGAATTTTATTTATCCATCATATAATAATAGATTTGGTGAGGTAAAAGAAAAAAAGGGAAAAAATTATAAAAGTCATTTACATCAGCATCTGTCGTGTCGTGTAGATGGTGGGCACTGAGTGGATTGCCAAGTAATTTTAAGCCAAATTAATTAAAATGACTACATTGGAAAACCATCAAAATGTTTAGAATTAAATTGACCAAATTAAAAAAAATTGGATTGAATTGGTCATCGTTTAGTAGTATTAAAACTTATTTGATAATTTTTCCGTAGTTATTATATAAGAGAAATTGCCCACATAATAGTGCTGATGAATTGAGTTAGACTAAAATTTCCACGAAATTAAATGGTAATGGTCCTGAATCAGTCGAAGAACTATTCATGCCAGTGCAACAACAAAATCTAAGAATTCTAAATTTGTTAGAATTAAAGGCAACAAAAGAAAAACCATGGCTATACCAAATATATTGGGAGCATTCAACGCTGTGGGTCAATAATTGCAACGGTACATAATTCAAGACTGCGACCCTTCTCCATAAGCATGTTGGTCGAAAAACAACCCCGTGAATACGACAACATAGAGAAATTCTAGTACTCCCATGTCCCACGGGAGAGAGATGAAATACTTGACATAGAGGCTCATGCTAAGGTTCACTACTTAATAGATTACTCTTATGAGCGACTCGACCCATGTATTTCAAGCTGGACCGATTATAAATAGTATCTAAATATGGATTCTCATAATCTTGAGGTAACATAATATGTTGATCTGCTATAGTTAGCTTTGAGATGGAGATAAATAGTATGCACGACAAGCTTAAGACCTTCAACATCATTCAAGTCATACATCCAATGTGTTGGCTTAAATGTCTAGGACAACATATGTGTGCAGTGAATCCTGCGTACTCTAAACCCACATGATAGTAAAGAGAAATTACAGAGTGACACTAGACATGGCAAGTCTCAGTAAAAAAAGAAATTATATTTTATTTTACTCTACATGAAACTTGGAATTCACAAATCTACCTGATTGAATGAAATATATTTTATGCGACAACTCTAAATCAGTATCATCTGCACATGTTAAATACCTGAACTTAATTAGTTATGGTCTTGCCAGATGTCTCATGGTTCTTCAAGTAGATGCCTATATTATCATACTCGTGTGATGTGAATGGCTAACTATTGTTGTTCCTTAGGACAATGAAGTCCAACACTCCTTGGTCTATGTTTCCAGGAGAATATACAAGGTGATGATCTTTAGGATCAGCATTTTTATATTTGAATCTCTCTCAACATTTTAGGTATATATAAGATTAATGCACTGAATGGAACACATGAAGGTAGTTTGCATATTATTAAAATTGTATACTTGAAGTGATTATCTGCTATTTAGATCAGACAAAATAAAAAGGAAAGAGATCAATGACTAAATATTTTCGTTTAATAAGTTCCTGAAATTTAATTATATTATCAAGTTTTTATTGGGCTTCTACCTCTTGATAAAAGCTCAACTCTCTCTCGAACCATTACCACATATACATATAAGTGAACTCCTTAGTTGAATTTTCAATCTGATTTGCACGGTCCTTCGAGCTAACTTTGGGAGTAACGCAATATTATCAAATGTGGAAATGTTTAACTTATATATATGTGTGTGTGTGTGTGTGTGTGTGTGTGTGTGTGTGTGTGTGTGGAAAAGAGTAGAGGTCATATTTGAATGTGACCAATTTTCATCGGCTTTTCTAGCGAAGTACAAGAAAGAGATTTTTAATCATGCTCCAGAACATATCATTTTATTCCCAAAACACGAATTAAAATAATCCAAGATGAGTAGTTATCACAAATTAATGGACGTAATTAATTAAATAACTAGCCCAGCAAAGCA
Organism: Eucalyptus grandis; assembly: GCF_016545825.1. Lineage (NCBI taxonomy): Eukaryota > Viridiplantae > Streptophyta > Magnoliopsida > Myrtales > Myrtaceae > Eucalyptus > Eucalyptus grandis. The sequence continues at coordinate 43,038,210 of NC_052617.1, read as the reverse complement.
CCAATTAATGCTTGACATCAGCTTTAAGAAAACTCATCTTCCAATTCTAGAAAACGAGCCAACTTCTTCAACTCCATGTGTAAAGAGGGCTGATCACAAGAATCGTAATTATTCGACATCTGAGTTTCGATCCTGTCTTCATCTCTTGAACATGAAGAAGCACAGACCTCTAAACAAGGAAAGCTCCCATTATTCACACCAGTTAAATCTTTCTCCTCTTCCATCTCCATCTTCTCATGATCCGATGGCAAACTCGAGTCTGAAACACCGAAAATAAAATCTTCATCGCCATCATTCAAGAAGTTCATATCATTGTCATCTCCGTCCTCTACTCGAAAAGAAATTAGGTTATCGGTGTCACTATTCTTTGCGCCAGTGTTGATTATTTTCTCCAAGTCCTTGTCTAGTTCATTTGACGTGGAGAACTCCGTGGAGCCAAGGACTTTATGGTGGGAATTCACCTGTTGATTCAAGACTAGTCCATCACTGGCAAATACCTTTTCTTCACAGTTGAGATTGTGCTTGTCATGCGGCCTTGCAGCCTGAAGCTTTTTGACCAAAATGGTTTTCCAATAGTTCTTTATTTCATTGTCGGTTCGTCCCGGAAGCCTAGCAGCTATCAAAGCCCACCTGTGTGACGCAAATTAATGAGAGGGGAAAAGGCATAAAATTTAGAATTTAATTTGACGATTATACCTTCATATCAAAGTATTATGAGAACGGAAAAGCATAATGGATAGTATCTCCTGTTATTTTAATGGAAAGCATAAGCTAATTTACATGTTCATAAATTGTGATTTGAGGGGTCATGTAAACTAAGAGAATCGGAGAATAAGTTCAGCAAAATAACATTGTCAATATAATATCTCTAATGATGGATATGTGACAAAAAAGAGCGGTGCTAAAAAAATAAATGATTTGTAAAGAGAGATTGGTAAGAAAAAAAGCAGGATCTCATGATATCATGACAAATTGTCAAACCCAAAAACTTAATTTGATAGCTGGAAATAGATCGCATGAATATGAAGAGCATTTAGAACTTATTCTTGAGCGGTGTGGGATAATACCCAATAAATCTTTTTTTTTTTCCTTTTTGGGAAAATGCTTTTCAAATCTTGAATTTTCTATGTAACAAACACATTACTTAGACTTTTCCACGTGCGTCTTTCTGTAGATATTTTGCATCTCTAGCATTTTCCAAATGAAAGTTGCGACCAAAAAGCTCTCATTTGGTTATGAAGACGGCGATATATTGGGCATGTAAATTACATAAACCATGCTTAAAAATACACTTTCTCAAACCAGGGTTCAACATAAACAAGTTAAATTTGTCTTTACGAAATCTCTCTTTTATATAGGGGGGCTTCCTAATGAATTGAAGTATGGACATGCTATCTAAAAAGCAATGAGTGATTTATCAAAAGCACATTTATAACGAAAAATTAGGAGTGTGAATGAAGTATATGCAATAATACCTATTACCCAGAAGACGATGAAGCCTGATAATGAGATCTTCCTCATCAGGGGAGATGGTACCTCTCTTAATGCCTGGTTTCAAGTAATTTACCCATCTGAGCCTGCAACTCTTGAAGCATCTATTTAGACCTTCTCAAGAAGAAAGAAACATGCCGTGAGGGTTGCACAGACTATGAAGTTAATAATCCTATCATCGAAAAGTAGCAAAACTAAAAGCAAGTAGCGTTTGCATGTAAGAAGATATGTGGTTTTTCTTTCTGCCAAACCCTTAATGACGAAACTCATATGAAACCTAGGATACTGAAGTACCTGTATTCTGAGCAACTTTCCTCCATTTGCCTTCTCCATGGAGGGCGATGTAGTCGGTGAGGATTCGGTCTTCATTATTGGACCAAGCTCCTCTATTCACTCCTTCCTTTGCACAACACGGACTCCTGCCCATAAGGTGTACTAATATATTCCTTTTCTTCTCTCCTCTGTTTCCCTGATTTCAGATCACCCCTTTACCGCTATTTCAAAGACGTGAATATATCGGCGAGGATGGAGTCTCCTGTTGCAGAGCTCCAGTGGCTGGTTCTGCAGAGCAGAATAAAGGTGAAGGAAAATGACGAGCGTTTCGAGGCAATAAATAACGAAGGGCCGACCATTAGAGAAAAAATTGCATGCGGGCAAAACATGTGGATTGAAGAATGGCTAGTGCTGGACCCCCACGTTGGCCAAGGTCCGTATCATTCACTGATCTCCACGTGTTCAAATGATCTCACTCCTCACTAATCAGTTTTTTTCAAAATTCCTTCTTTTATCTCTCTGTTACTCGGTCTGTCGCCCCTCCCCTTCGTCTCCATTACTGACGCACACTCTCTCTTCGCTTCCGCTTCTAAACTTCTCCGTTCTTTGAAGAAGGAAGATGCCGACGGTCTGTCTCTTCGCTGCCTCCCCCTCTGCCGTTGCCTCTAGGAGTCCCAGGACGCCGAAATATGGCAGCACCAAGTTTCACACCAGAACTTGCACCGGTAATTCTGAATTGCATGCCAAATGCTCGCGCAATCACCTCTTTCCCTATTGAGATCTTGATGTGGAGTCTTCTTACAGGGATTTGATGGGTGAAGTTTCTGGTGTTGAGCTAATTGGGAAAACTACATGGATATCTTGATTTTGATTTAATTTGTTATGCACACGGTGGTTAAAAATCACATTTCAAGGGAAACTTACGTTCACTCTTATTCTCACTAAAGTAGAAGTATGCAAAATGGATCACATGATCCAAGAATCGCCTAGACTAGACCAAACCGACTATTCCCAAGAATGTTGATTCGGTTCCTAAAAGTAGAATTGAAGTTAGAGTGGTTCAGTTCTTAGTTTCAAGGGGGAATCAAATTGGACTAACTACATATACTTTTTTATTATCATTTTCTTCAAAAAGTAAAAATAACCAGTTTTTTTTATTTCTTCATAAAATATAGTATCAAGTAATGGAAAAAAAAAGAAAAAGGGGTCCCTGATTCTCAACTTTGGGAACCGAAAATCAATCACCCCTACACTTATGACATAGAACAGTAATACCCTCACTTTCAATCGCTTCATTGGCGGTGGAAAGTAATTACTTCCTACCTTAAATCAATTTTGCTAACAAAACTATTGTTGAGTTGTTTTGGATTTTCATCCTTGAGCAGCTCCATAAGGTTATTTCTCGAGCCTTCGATAATACAGGTGGCCTCTTCAAACTAAAAGGGTCAAGTACAAATTAGAAGTGTCAACAGCTACTTCCAGCAACCCGAACCAAGGCCCAACCCAAATATAACCCAAACAGGAAAACATGATTTGGAGGTCCTCCTTCCTTTTCTTTTTTCTTTTTCTTTTTGCTCCTCTTGTCACAGTATCGGATGGTGAATTAGAACGAGTTATCCTTCGCCAATTTGATGAGATTAAGATTTCACTTAACCATTATCGATCATATTACATCTTTCAAGAACTTTCATTACCATACATATTTTGACAAACCACTAAGCATTTGATATCTGATAAAAAGGGAGTATAATTCAGCAAAAACAGTAGTCAGAAAATGTTAATTGCTTGCATAATTGCAACGAATCACAGTTGCTATGATAGATTTCCCACCCATGACGACTAACCAAACGTATAGCAAAATAATAAAGGCTTTACTTTAGCTTTAGTTCGTAGAGCACTGCTAGCGTAGTTGGTATCCCCATCTTTAGAAGCTACCGTATGCGCTTCATATTGGTGATTGAGAATGGTATACATCCAACAATGAAGACATTAATAGATCAATCAACCAACAAAAAAACAACCTCAAGTTATCTTCCATATCAACTACTGGTTGAGAGATAGAATTCTACTTCCTCCGCGCTTGCAGGAGGCTCGTATACTTCTTATGAGGCAGGCGATGTGAACTTGTAACACTTCCCGACAAGGACAAATTGTTGTAAACACAAGCAGATACTAACAAAGATGACTGAAAAGTGGCACGTAGATACTGAGTTCTACGACCCAAGGCAAGGAACAAAACTTGATATCATCTGTGAACTCATTGGCAAGGAAACAAAATGCACAACTTCTTGAAAACAAAATGTTGTCTTAATCGTAAACAAACCTCTCTCTAACTTTGCGCAACTTCTTGAAAACACCAAATACAATCGACTTCACAAAGGGTTATGTTCTTCAAATTACTTCCCTATATAACGTTGTAGTATTCAGCTACTTCGAGGGCACAGAGGCTCCAAACTGCTCCACACGCAAGCATATAAACACGTAGACATGCACCGATGAAGAATCCACCCCCGAAACATAATAACACCAGTTAGATCACCTTGAAACAATTCAAGAACTAGTAAACGCCTTGCACCCCATTTCCATGGACAGGAAAATGAAAATTTTGTAGACATTTGACTCAATTCAAGCAGAAATATGGTTTTATTGCGTTTCGAAAGGATGCCAAAATTACTTGTGTCTGTCTTCGATTTGTTCGTAACATATGAGATCCAAAATAACATTATTCGATACATGTGGATATCTCTGGGCAGGACACGAGTACGTAGATGACAGGACCGAAGACCATTCCAATCATAAATTCACCTCTGAGAATCTTTTGATCAAAGAACAGAGACTCATCGCATTTTGGTTGTTAAGTGAGCGATGCGTTTGTTGTCTTGTTTTACTGCTTTCTTTTGGCTAACAAATGATGCACTTGTTAAGCATCTTTATTACCTCGTACAATCATCCGAAGGACGAGAGGAAAGAAACAAAGAGAGCTTGATGCCAAAGACAACTAACGAGCTTTTTTCTCAGCGAGAGTTAAAAGACCAGCCTGGCTTATGAAGTTCAACACAATCAAAACAGGTCCATCCACGAAAGACAGACATTGAACAAGAAAAAAATGCAAAACTGTGGTGCTCCAAAATCTTAACGAGGACCACCACCATAAAAGGGCAAAACATATTTGGCGGAATATATTGGCTTGTACTCTTGTGGCCAGTCGAACAGCGATTGTCGTGTCCACCATCTTCATGTGACTGCCCTTACTTACATGAAACATGGGCAAGGATCCAAATGAATTTTTCAAAAAATGTAATCCTGCAATTTCTGAGCAGTTCATCCCATTGTTCATCACCTTAATGGTAATTTCGTCTTGGAAGCTAAGCTGAGATGTGCAAGAAGCAAAGCTTTTGGAGCACCTGATGGTAGTCCACAATGTAAAAACAGAAAATATCTCGAGGCTCATCTTATGTATGGCATTTCATCCAAAATGATGTAAAGTCTGCCTTTTAGAATATTCATCCATAAGAACAAGCACTTTAATATTGTGACTAATATTGAACAGCACTTTTAATTTTTTATTTTTTTTTAAAGCATAAAAGAAGAAATCAGCACTTCTCTTCAAGCAAGACCATATACCTGCATCTAAAGGTTACACAAGTTCAGATTGAACACATAACACTATGTTAAATCAATAACATTTAGAACAAAAACCCAGCTGCCCCAGCTTTGGATGCTTTATTCTCCCAAATCAGAGAGTAGAACTCCAGGAAGAATCTAATGAGCCTGGTCAGTCACTGTGATCTTTGACCAAATAATTCATGTATCAGATGCCAAACTACTGTACAGTCTCTGTCCTCCACACCCAACCTGCAGTTAAATATTGAGATCAGATCAATAGAGTTAGTATGATCCTTACCGGTACATTTAAGGAGATAGACAATTTCAATAGACAGACTAGAGCTGCAACCATCTATATAAATCTGTAATAATCACATAAAACCTTAAGGCTCATACAATTACCAGATATCAGGTGATAAATAACCTCATCTTCAAGTTGACTGAAGCAAGGGAATCTCAGCTACATTAAAAACGCGTTAGTTGCTGCAGCATCTGAGAACCAGTTGCTTGTGTGACCAAATGATCAGAACTTGGTGAAGGCCTTATTAAGTGGTTGGGCCCAATGATGTTGTCAGACCCCTGTCTCGTTATTTCTTTAGATATATCTGAACTTCTTTCCGTGAATGTAGAATCCCTCAATGCACGAACCTGGCAAACAACAAGAGATACAAGAAAAGAGATTCTCAGTTCCTTGTGACAATAAGAGAACAAGCATGCACTAAGAGAAACTCAAACTTACCATATCAAGACGCTTTTTGTGAAACTCACTAGCTAACTGCAGTTATTTAAAAATTGACATGTCAAAAACAGTTACAACATTTCATAGAGCAAAATTCGAAATCACATCACACAAAGAACTCACCAAGAAAGCATTAAAAAAACTCTTCTTAGACAACATTTTCATAGCAAAGAGAAATAAATCTAACTATTTTTACCATAATGAAAAATGATCTGAAAAGTTCCCCCAAATTCATACTCGTTATAACTTTAAAACTGGACGAAATTGAAAGACAAAGCAAAACCACTTCCATGATTGTGCCAACAGTTTAGATTTGAAACTGCACATACATGCTAGGCCACGAAGGAATATCGTTTGAAGTTTTTCCAAGAAAAAAGTGTCCCCAATAATGTGACTATGATCATAAGAGTGATGACATTATTTGCATACAGCGAAAAAAGAGACATTTTGCAGAACATCCTATGCTTATCCAGAAGAAACTTAAGTCCTAAACATGATACTTACAGGTTTCTTTAGGTGCTTCTGCCCTTCACTTGAAAATCCAGGAATTGTCAAACCCCAATTTTTTTCTGCAATATAATTTTCAAGACTCAGATACCTAAATTTGACAGAAAACTGCAAGCGTGTGCATGCATGCATTCTAAAAAATTACTTTTAGAAGACAATGCAATTAAAAATCACCTAAAATAGCACCTACAGCTGCACAGACAAAATAGAATGTAGTTTATGACACCTTAAGACTTCAACACATAAATTAGCTCAAGTTGGATATGTTATCCAAATTAACAAACAGGAAGACTAGCTAAATCTACATGACAAAGCCTGCTCACAACCAAAATGTCTTGTGCACATCAGAGTAAATGCGACATTTTTTTGGAAAGGAGAAAGATGGCAGCAGAAATGAGAAAATTCACATTAGATTATTAACCTTGCATCACGATAGAAGCTAATAAGTGCCCATTGTCATCAAGGGGACGCACTAATACCAACGGCGGTTAACATGCATATCTTTAAACTCAGCAAGTTCTTAGATTATATTAGGAAAGGCATCTCCTAATTTAATCAAATCATGCAATATCATCTCCTCCCTAGGTTCTTAACTATGCAGCAGCCACCAACCGCAAAGATTAAATTTTATGGGTTATTCTTGTATGTATTTCAATAGATTTTCCATTGAAATATAATGCACTCTCAGACAAGGTGGATGTCAAACCTAGGTGCAGTAATACATCTTTGGACTCCAACGTCGATGATTTGCGATGTTTAGCCAAACTGCAGGCAAAAGTAGTTACCTGCAAACAAATACAGTAGGATGATTAAAAGCCAAAGCACAAATTGAGATCAATCATTCACAAATTTGCAATTCACCATCATTTTAACAAAAGGTCACCAGATTCAAAGAAGCAAACTGAGTTAACATAACATGACTGCATTTTACAATTTGCAAGTTGACTTAAGATCAAAGAATGCCAATTTTAGGGTGAACTGCCACCCAGGTTGCTTGCACAACCAGATATGTTGCACTGATCTTCATCAATTCAGCAAGAAGCGAAGTTCAAAAAAGAAAAAGAATATCCCACATATAGTTTAAGCATGCTGCAGCCAATAGAAAATGTTATAACCAGTACCCTCACTGGCTAAGCATATGCAACAAATAACCACATAGATCTGAGATTAACAAAAACTAAGTGAGATCGTGAACGATCAGGAAACAGACCAAAATAGATTAAAAAATAAGATTACCAATTTGCACCAATTTTAGCCACTGGATTATAGAATCGTCAGTTCATAATCGAGGTTAGCAATTGGGTTAAACAGAAAGGCAACAAATTAGCCGACAGTAAAACTCACTTGATCAATAAAGTCATCAGCAAATTCTAAAAGAAGATCCTCAACATTAGGATCCAATACTCCCTGTGGATCCACCTGCACAGCAGATTTTTAATCTGTTATAACATACCAATAGACAGAGTGTTCTTGACAACCAACTCATAAAGATTAGACAGATGGGGAACAACAAAAAATGATGGAAATGTGGGAAATAACCTGTGAAACCAAGTCCTGTATCTTCCTTTTCCCAAGAAGTTGATTAGTTGCCTCAGTTCCTTGACTTGAACTCCCTCCCTGTGTTGTACCGGAAGCCGTAGCATCTGGCTGTGATCCAGTCAAACTAAGAGATTTCTGGCCTGCGGGTCCCAGCATCCTAGGAGAAGGCTGCTGCTGCTGCTGCTGCTGCGGATGCATTTGTTGCTGTTGCAGTTGTTGCTGCTGCTGCTGCTGCTGCTGCTGCTGCTGATGTGGCTGTGGATGTCCCATTGATGACTGCTGCACCAGCTGGGATAACTGTTGCAGATTCGGGGCCATTGGGTTTTGTGAAAACTGAGGGGATGAAGCAAGTTGCTGCTGCAAAAGAGCCTGTTGCTGCCGCTGTTGAAGGCGAAATGAAGGTGAACCAGGACCACCAGATATTGGCATTTGCTTCAACCACTGCTGTTGTGACAAATTGTTCGGCATCATAGCTGATTGTCCACCTTGAGTCAATCCAGATATCGGGGAATTCATGAACAGGGATGATGTCCTTTGCAGGTTTTGAACCTGTAGTTTGATATATGCATCCAAACATTCAAACTTTCAGCAAGCTGAAAACACATGCTCAATTTTGAACAGAGTATACTATAATGTGATGTCAAAAGTAGGAGCATCTGCTTTGTTTAGAAAAGCTAAATGTACAATTGCATCCGCAGTTTATAATAGCATAATAGGTTTACCAATCCGCAACCAATAAGAACATTTCGTGCCTCAAAAAAATCCAAACTTCAACAACAGAAAAATGAGGTTCAACTATTTATATTATGATATCCGCGGATAAAATTGTAAACAAAACTGGAGGAAAGAAATTATACTTGAGGGGACTGTGACAATTGCTGCCTCATCTGCCCTGTGGTCATCCGCGTTGGCCCATAACTTAGAGCAGCACCATTAACCCTTAGGGGTGAGCTCAAGTTATAGGAGCCCATTGATCCCATCGCTTGAAGCCCTTGCAACGATTGTCCAGATAAATTACCAGAGTGGAATTGGCTCCCTGATATTAATCCTGCCTTTTGCCTTGGCTACACCCACAAAATTTACGGTTTTAAAGACCCATATCTCTACATTTCCCAACATAACACATCACAAAATAATATTAATTAGCTGATCAGTTTGCAAAAACCTCATCCAATCAACAGAGTAGAATGAAGGGGGAAAAACAATTTTTTTTTACTAACAATCCTCTGCAAAACCAACTCAGAAGAACGTCGAAGCATGTCATTTCCATTTAGCGATTACCTGCTCCACTGATGTCCACCTGTAGGCTTGCTTTATAAGATATACTCAAAACAAGAAACTTTTTTAAAGACGATAAAACCTCACACAGCTCCAAACTAGATTGCCAACCGAAGATAAACAACAGAACTGAATAGTGAGATATGGAGAAAAGACGCACCGAATTCAACATCTGAGACTGCAAATTCATGTGAGCAGCAGCTGCGGCGGCCGTACCAGACAGCATCGGCATATGGCCGCTCTGCCCCATCAAACCCGATCGCGGGAGATTCCCAGTCACCATCTGATTCTGCTGGTTCTGCGGCTGGTTCTGCTGGGACCCGCCGAAATTGACCTGCCCATACACTCCACCTTGCTGCTGCTGCTGCTGCTGCTGCTGCTGCTGCTGCCTCATAAAACCCATCTGTATTTGATTTAACCTAGACATCGAAGGCGTTCTCGGAAGACCCGCCTGAATTTGGAAATTGTTCATGGCGGAAACATTCTGAGCCTGCTGCTGCTGCTGCTGCTGCTGCTGGTGCACCAACGATTGCTGCGTCTGTTGATGGACGAGCGATTGAGGCTGCGGTTGTGGCTGCGACTGCGCCTGTTGCTGCTGCTGCTGCTGCTGCTGCTGCTGCTGCTGGGGGTAATGAGGCAGAGGAGGGGACGAGATCTGGGAATTGATCTGGGCGGGGTCGATTGAAGGCGAGGAGTGAGAGAGCGGAGATTGGGACGGGATTTGGGGGTTCGGCGATGGATTCCGGGAATTGACGCCGCCGAGGCCGCCTGATCCATCGGGTTCGAAGACTGGGGCTTCGGCGACGAGGTCGGGTTGTCCGCCATGGCTCGGGCGTATCGGCGGCGACTCGCGGCGGTCCGCGGCGGCGCTATATCATCGCGATCGCGGGGGTTTGGGATTTTTCTCTTTTCCGGCTCCGAACTCAGAGAAGAGAGAGAGAGAGAGAGGGAAACAGGAGAGGGAGAAAGGCAAAGCAATGGGGGAAGAGAAAGAACAGAGAAGACAGACAGAGAGGTGCAATCGTGGCCGTACACGTCGGATGAAGCGGGACGCGAGTGGGCCCCCCCACACATGGGGTGGGGGGGGGAGTTTAGTCGTCGCCCCAGTCAACCCCGAAAGTCAACGAGCGGGGAAAGTCAACTGACATGGGTGTTATAACTCATCGGGCATTTAGTTAGTTTTTTAGTAATACGGTCTTGGCCAAGTCCCGGGCACGGGGGCATTTTTGGATTTTTCCCTTCCTTTAAATTGTAATTAATTTTACAAATGCACGACTACATGCGATGAAAACATTATTTTCAAGTTCCTTTTTTTGGTTTGCTAAATAGGCCGCCGTTCTCCATAACGACAACCATAATCAAAATAGTATTCATCTTATTAACAAAAACATCAGATGCCCGCATGGTTGACCGGTTTTCATTTTAAGATCGTAGCCTAAGCACATTTCCTTTCTAGTGCAACACGCTAACGAAGGTCAAAGGTTCAAATTTCAAGCACTTCCTTTTAGCACCGTGCTATATGTTCCGTCGCGTTCCTCACGTGAACATCGCCCGATCAATTTCCGGACGGCTTAAGTCCTCCGAGAATCGATTCTCTAACAGATCCCATGATAAGAAATAGCAGAAGAGAATGATTTACAGTGTCAGATCTCCCAAGACCAAAGCTACTACTTCCTGAAACACTATATGTCTTGGATTTGCTGAGAATAACCAATAGAAAGAATTATGGCAGGAGGAGGAGAATTGATCATCAGAGCTGCTAATCAGCCTTCTCCATCAATTTGACCAAGCACTGCTTCCAATCTGATACCTTCTCTTCTCCATTAACAACCTGTGACCAAGGCAAAACCATAGAGAACTCAGATGAGGCAACAGAAACACTTACAGTTTATCGAATATACATTTTAGAACATTCTAAACCGATTCAGCTAAAAGGTAGATGCCGATGTTCATGGAGAGCATAGCCATTTATAGAAACCTCCGCGATGTAAAAGAGGTAAAAGGTGATCGCTACCTCGAATGCAAACCCTCCTTGAGGGACTGCGCTGAGCGCTTCCACACAAATCATGGCAGCATCTTCCTTGCTGAGACTTCCCTTTGCCGAACAACCCTGTAAATGAAGTGTATAAAATAAGTTGCGAGTAAAGAACAATTTACAGACTTTTCTTAGTACCACCTTTGTCCAACCATTTCAAACAAGAAAATACTTGCAAATTACTACTTATGCAAGCCTCCCGATGATTATTTTTCTTTCCAGCAAATCCAGTCAGTTGAGATGGATACTTTGAATTTAGAAATTATCAATCCCTATGATCACAGGCCATCAGCTGAAACAGGCAATCTGTTCCCCAAATCGAGAATACTCACCACATGGACTTGGCTTAAACAATACCAATTTCATCCATCTTTATTAACAAAGAATTGAGTATCAAAAACACCAGAGTAAGACTATAGCGGCACCTCATCAAAACAAAAGCCTCGTTCTCCACCCGGAGTGTCTTGCAACGCGCCAGCCCTGATAAGAGTGTAAGGCAGTCCTGAAGCCCTCAGCTTTGATTCATCTTGCTCAGCCAATTTTTTTGGAGAGCCTCTCATCACAGCTTGAATGCCGCTCGAACCTTCATAAACGGACAGCTGCAGCCTCATCAAACAACAACATTTGACACACATATATCACCCGCAATATGTCTGTTTACAGTTTTCAAGAGAGATATACCTGAGATAAGAGTATTACATGTTTGACTCCCTTCAAGCTCCCAACATTATATAAGAAACCTTCCTGTAAAAGGAGAAACAAAAGGGTACTGACACATAGAGATGCGACTAACTGAAAGCGAAAAATGAAGTGTAGAGCAGGTAATTTTATTCCGAGTTATTTAACAATTTATGCATAGTATTTCTATATTCATGCAGGAAAGACAATATAAGGTGAGGGGGCAATGATAAGGACAGAATGAAAGAAAGCGCATCAACATACAGTTGGACATATGATGGCCCGAACTCCTCTGAGAGCTCTATTGAGGAATTGCTTGCTATTCACGTCTCCAGCCACTGACTTTGCAAGGAAAACCAAAACTACTTAATCGGATATACTGCCCCCAAAACATATTAACATAGATTAAAAGGAACGCTGGAAGCAGCGATGAGCAACAGCAGAAAAAAGATGTGAGTATGCACATCTTTGCTTACCTCAACATAGTCTCCAAAGGCCTCATTGGCCATCCGCTTGTCTTTGACCAATGCTTTGACTCGAGTTCTTTTAATGATTAGCGAAAGAATAATCATCTACATAAGCTAGAAATCATAGGAATCAGATCCTACAAGACAGCTAACTCAAACATTTCGGAAGAAAGAACATACTTTTGAGTGAAAGAAATTGAGTAAATGAGACATTGACGGAGAGTTAATGAACGCTGGAAAAGAATGCCATAAGAGCAAAGAAAACATTTCACAAATTTAAATGCAGGAATATTCCACGGGCTCTACTTAGAGAAATTACTTTCGGACAGAAAAGACACCCAGAAGTTGCTGTAGTGCATATGTGCAAAAAGAACAGAAATAGCGAGTACTTCTCCTTTCTATACTGCCTGTGATGGCTACTGACATTAAGTTTGAAACGAACCTGACCCATTTCACTATCTCCGTCTGTGACTAAAACAGCATCCCTCACTACTTCTTCTTCTTCTTCTTCTTCTTCTTCTTCTTCTTCTGAGTTCAAAACGGAAGGTAAATGAATCAGCAAATTTGCAGCACCAACATGATTAGAGCAAAGCAAAAGCCTCACTGCAATCCAAACACAATCAATTCTATGACACAATCTCCCAATTTAGTTATTTTGACTTATTCTGCACGCTTCTAACAACTATCTATGCTTGCTTGCGCGTGTTCATTATCCCGAGCAGAGCACATATTTTAATGATTAAAAAGAACGAAAACTGAAAGAAACAAAAACAGAACCTTCGTTCTCATCCTCTTCATCCGCACCAGCCCCATCCTTGGGAAGAAGATCGGGTGCTCCATACCATTTCCTCAACTTAGGCCCTCCTGAATTACCGTCAGAACAAGCAATGCATCAGATGTTGAGCTTCTAATCTTAGTTCTCAAGCACATTGCAGAGAATCTAATCTAAATGGATTCAGTTGCAAACGAAACATCTCGTGACTCCATCTTTCAGACGCGCACAGATTGATTCTAAGAATGAATCCGATAAGAGAATATAGGCAAGAACGCATTTAAACACAGAGATCGAAGCCAAAATAAAGAATGCAAGCGAGAGAGAGAGAGAGAGAGCAGTACTACCCTCGATGTAATCAAGAATCTGATCGAAAAAGCCGATTTTCTTCTTGGCATAGCAACCGACGAAGGCACGCTTGTGGGTGTTGACGAAAACGGACGAGGAATAGTTGAATTGTCTGATTAACGAGCCCCGGAAAGAGAGTGTCGAAAGGAGAAGAGCAGTCGCCATGGATAAAGCTCTCTCTTTTCTCTCATCCAACCGTTTTTATTCCCGCGGAAAAAGAAGGAAAAAGAAACGGTCAACGACGACTCTATTCCAAATGCCCTCAGGTTGGAATTTATGATTACTATATGCTAAATCACAAGATCAACATTGAACTTTGGTCTAACTTGCAATATCATCCTTTTTTAACCTATTTAGTGTGATTTCCAAATTTTAGCTCAACGAACAATGTCGTTTATGAACTTTTAATTTGTTCAATTCCCAAATTTTTTATATATGTTTAATTTGATTATTAAATTATATAAAAATATTTAATGTTATCAAAATTCATTAATTCAAGTTCATGATGTTTGCTAATTTAGCTTCAATCTGATGAGTTAGAAAAGTGAACAAAAAAGAATTGAAATGTGGATCGTTCACTTAAAATATTCAACTCAAATTAAAATATAATAATCATTTTAATTTGTTTAATTGGTTCAATTCGGAGAAATGATCAGCCACAGAACTACACCTGGTGCATTGTTGTGGACGTGTTCACTGCTGTAGAGTTTTTCTAGATACATATTATATTCAGCTTGTTCCAATACTAAAAAGATTAAAGATTAAAAAAGAAAATACCGGAGAAAAACATTACCCGTTTTTCTTTATCTTCCTTTTTTTTTTCTTCGGTAGAACCATATTCCTTTATTTGAACCATTTAGAAAAATCAAAAAACGCAAAACACTTTCGTGACAAAAACAACCTTACTTACATTAGAAAAACAAAAAAACTCTTTTGAAAAGCGAAAATTATTCTTTGGAATCCACTTCTACCATCAACATCACTACCAACAAACACAATGCCTAGTCAAATAATGTAGCCCGTGGCAATCAAAACGCGATACACAAATAGTCCTACATTACACAAAACTAGATCCTAGTCTGTGATGGAACCTCCCAAGTCCATCTTTTCAAGATTTTCTAATATCAAATTTTGAATGAAGAAGAAGATAATCTTATTGGTTATTTTGTTGAAATAAATTTTTCATTAAAGTACTTTCTAATTGGAAAAAGAAAATATTGAAATCAAGAACCTTCCACCCTTAAAAAGAACAACTTTGGAAAGTATCAGACAAGCAAGTGAGTCAAATGTAAATTTCAACTGCAATATCACATTCAAATCATTTGTGAGAAATTGCATAGGTGAGATCAGTTTTATGATTAAAAAAGCAAATTAGTACTTACAGGACAGACTGAGTATGAAGAATGGCCATAAATATTTTTCTCAAGAAAATATTGTACCATGGGAAAGGACAAGGGACAAATGAAACGCCAATCTCTCTCCCTCGTTCCAGTATATTCCACGCACGGCAGCGGAAGAGAGGGAGGGACTTCGAATTCCCCATTTTCTGCCTCTGCGGTCAACGTCAAATTGCCTTCCCCTCTCTCATGAGCATGAGCCTCTGAGCATGATCCATTTCAAGATCAAGAGAAGCGGAATAATCTTGGCTTTTCTTGCTTTCATCTTCTTGCCGTCTGTTCGAATTTTGATGATCAGGTGTTTTCGTTGGCTGCTTTCTTGTTCCCACTGTTCTTCTGCTTGTCGATGATGGGGTTATTCAGCCGAATCACGTTTTTTTTTTTGGCTTTTTTTCCTTTACCGAAAGAATGAATCATCCTTCCTAGGAGGACCCAGATCACGATTTTCTTCTCTGAGTGAGTGATCTACTTGAGGTAGTTTGTGTTTCTCTAACTAAAGAAGCTCCTTTTAAAACTCTTTTATCAAAAAGGAGGACAACATCAAGCATTGGTCATTTTGATTCTCACCCTTCCCTTTTTCTTTGTGGGGATCAGGGATGTTCAACAGTGCTTAAAGAGAGAGAGGCTTGGGAGTTTGTTAAGGCTCTTGGAACTGTTCTTCCCTCCAAGTTCTTGGAGTTTAGGAAGCTCCCACATTTGACTGATGTTTCATCTCAGCTTTCATCCCATTTCTTGTTCTTCTTGGACCCCGTTTCTAGAGTGGTTCATGAAGGCGAATCTTCCTGTTGTCAAGTTGTTCCTTGTTTGTTTTCTGCTTTCCCTTTCTGCACACTTTCATATGCGATGCTTTGACCTGTTGATATTTTCTTGTTCGGAGCTTTTCTGCGTAACCTTGAGTTCCACCCCTCAGCAACCCGCGAGACGGAGGTTTGGCGAGCCAATCACCACGAGCTCATCAAGACGCCAGCACTGCGGGATGTTTCTCTACGCAAGATATGCCGTAACTCAGCACGAGCCATTTCAAGGATCGGTCACGAACCTCGCGCTCATAACCTTCAATCCTCACTTCCCTTTGTGACTCAGCCGTATGAATATTATCGTCCTAATCCGGAATACACAATGGGATCATCAGTTGCGTCAAGCCAAAGGGTGCTAGAAAGTGAAAAATCAACGAGCTCTCATGGCATATGTAGATTTGACAGAGCAAGTGCCCGAAAATTCTGGTTCTTATTGCCATGACTACTCAAAGAAGTCTTTGCAAAGTTCTGGGATGCTGAAAGTTCATGCATTTTCACACGAATTTCTGGCTGTGAACATCAACAAGCTTCTCTGTATTCCGTGCGGAATGCTCCGTGCGTCAACAATGATTAGCAGCTAAAACTTCAAGGTGAGTACTTTCAAAACGCTAGAACTAGAAATATACCTTTGGCGTTTGATTGCAGAATAGTCAACTTCGGGGATAGCGACAGTCTCTTCGTCGCCTGTTGTTGCTACCGTTTCTCCTGCCTGTAGGCAACAAAACTTAATCAGAGTTTTCGATGGGCGTAGCCATTTGACTTTGCGGTTGGATCTCGATCCTTGAGCCAGTTTATATGATTCTGCACTTCAAAAGTTACAGGGGCAAAGAGAGTGGAATGACCCCATATCGTGCAGGAACCTTCAGAATCATGGCTGGCACGTAGCTACAAATAGCTTACAGAGGTAATCCAATTACTGACTGCCATAAAACATTAGACATGAACAGGCCATAACTGAACTTGTCTCTGCTTTTCAGACCAAAAGAAAGAAATTGTCTCTGCTTTGTCAGGAAGCGCTGACCCTAATTTCCTAGAACAAAAGTGAATGCAGCAAACGTTTGACCTATTTTCTTGGCTACTTGGAACCTCGTTGCACGACAGCATACAAACGGACAAGTGTACAGGCACGCACATGCACACTCCAACACAGCGATGGCCGGTGCACACAGACGCTGCTGAAGTCGTGAGCTATAGGTACGGCAGTTAAATTCTCCTATGCTAAATTCTCCTATGCTGTCCCTAATCCAGTATAGGACACACTGTTTCAGAGTAGAAGCCAAAACATTCCTGTTGTCTTACCTAGCACCCTGTGAAACTTCCCAGAGTGCCACGCCTGTGCTCATGCTGAACGCCCCCAGGTAGCATATCATATGAGCTCCTGGAATTTGCAACGGTGACATTATAGTAAGGAAATACCTGATTCATTGCAACAAATTTCCATATCGTTAGAAGGTCACCCCTCTCTTTGCGTGACATTGCAAGCTCGGGGAAGCTAATGTCGTGGCAGTGGCAGGTTCGGACTGCAACACAACCCACGTCTGCTGGCAACAACAACCAAGCAACGGCTCATACAAGAGGTATCAAAGTGCTCGATTTGTTTGGCACGGCATCCTATTGAATACATGGCAATGTTCACTGAAAGTATATCTATGCTCATGACGATAATAACTAGCATTTGAAAGAAGTTTCCACGAGTGCTTGTATCGACAACAGTACATTCTCTTCTGGCAGAAGTCACATGAGACTCCTTGAACGAAAACTCTCCCTCAATTTCCATATCGTATAGATGAACATGCAGGACTGAATGTTCAGGCATCAATGTTCTACGCATTTGGTACTCTTGTATCTGCTTACTTCCGTAGTTTTGCCTTCAATTTCCATCTGGCCCAGTTAGGCAATTATGCATCAAATATTGTACATCCGACTATTATCCAATTCGGGCATCAACCCACCAGGATAGTGATTTTATGTAGCTGAGTAAGTTCTGGTAGCAACAAGAACGAAGGCAAGCTGTCCCTGTCACAAAAATCCTCAGTGAACTTCAGGAAGCAGTCTTTTGAGAAAGGCAATTCCACATCGCCTGTGCCCAAGCAAATCGACATTATACCAAACAACATCGATACAACTCATTATGAGAGTTTCATTCGACTTACAACTAAATAACAAGCTTTAGCACCCTTCTAAACAGCAGCCTCAGCATGAATGCGGGCACAGCAAGATTACGGTCCTTGTCGAGAGTGACTGATAAATGGCAAAGTTCAATCTTGAACTGCCCAAATTCAGTCGCTAGTGAAATTGGAGAACATAACACGAGATTACCTAGGTCTTTCTAGATTTATTTCACATGGAGTCATCAACAGAAAGTTTTCAGATTTTTAGTTGAATAGAACCTTCGTTAGACAGGGTAATCGTGGATAAATCTTGGTTCTTTCTTTGTTTTTTGACGATATTCATGAGATCATTGAATTGTTTGTAACTTGATGTAGTCGGTCTTAATACGAAGGAGAGAGCAAAACTTAAACTTTAAGCCGCCAAACTCTAAAGGACCAATCAAAATGTTCTCGGAACAAACAGAAGAGTACATTTCGATTTCTTTCATCGGTTACAATATATTAGAAATAGCGTCAACTTTTAGAGTAAAAATAATCAGCTGAAGTCTTTACCTTCAATTTAGCTAGTATCATGGTCTTGCCTTCTCGCATTACCCGTCTCGCTGTCTCAGTTCTCATCATGCTGCTAAACTTCATTCGATGTCAGGTTCATCGTGTTCGATGCAAATTGCAATCGAGCAAAGCTTGTGAAGCAAAGTAAAACATATATGCATGTTGGTTTGCATATTCAACACTCACAACATAATAACATAGCAGAAACAAATACACAAACTTAATCAAAACGCAGAGAAACAACGTGTCTTTTTTCTTGTGTTTCTCCCCTTTAAATTTGTTAAGGAAAGTGCTGTGCGCCTAAATTTTGCTATTCCTTGGTAAGGTTTAGCACATGAAGACAGAAGTTGGGATCTCATTGATATTTCCAGGAGATACGCCTTTGTAATCTCCATCAACTATCAAACACCCCCACTCTCAGTCATTGAAAATTTCCCCAATCTAGTTCACACCCCCACAATCAACTTATCACCACCAAGCCAACAGACCACGTCCATGTATTACTTTGGCATTGCACTTTTCATAACCATTGCAATCGCAATGGCCTCCTACATCGCCAGGGTCATAGGGCTGCTCGCCTACAGGTTCTGTTTCTGCAGAACCCAGAAATCCGTCACGCACTCGGTGTCTACGGTGAAATACGAAAGCGAGGCCGATGGTCGGGCCAAGTGTGTTGTGTGCTTGACAAACTTTGAGGAAGGCGAGAGCGTCAAGCAGCTCCAGCAGTGCAAGCACTTCTTCCACTCCTCTTGCATCGATAAGTGGTTTTACTCACACTCCTCTCGCACTCGGGAAAAGTACCAAAAAAATCTTAAATCTATTATATTGATACAAATTCAGTCCTAAAATTTTCGATTTGACCAATTCAATCCTAAACATTTTAATATTAATACAAATTCAATCAATCCGGCCAAATTTGGCTAGCCGGTGCTGACATGGACGTCGGCCAGTGGCCGGACACTAACGTGGCAATATTTATGATTTTTTTTCAATTTTTATTTTCTTTTTTTCCTTTTCTTTTATCCCTCCTTCCTCCTTAGACCATCCTTGCAGCGGTTGGCGAGACTCGCCAGCCACTGGGTGAGGGTAGCGAATCCCTCGCTGGCACCAGCAAGGGTCATGGGCCTCGCCCAGCCTCGCCCAAGGCCGCAAGTGAGGCAGCTTCGCCCCAATTTGGGCGAGACCAGCCTCACCCACAGCCGGCATGGCCCTCACTAGGCCTTGCCGCTGGTAATGCGGCCATCGCCAGTCGGCCATCACCAACACGCCAGCCTAGCGATGGCCACCTTTGCCCGCAACAAGGCCAAGGCGATGCTGGCTCTCTCAGATCTAGGCGAAGCCGCTTCGCCCGTAGTCCTGAGCGAGGCCAAGCAAGGGCCGCGACCCTCACCGACAGTTGGCGAGGGCTCAGCGGCCTTCACCCAATGATCGGCAAGCCTCCGACCTAGAAGCCCTCGCCTCTGCCCTAGCAATGGTCGCCATGGCCTCACCTAGATCCATGCAAAGCCGCCTCACCGACGGCCCTGGGAGAGGCTGGGCGAGGGTCACGACCCTCACTGGCCATTGTCAGAACAATCCAAGGAGGAAGAAGGGAGAAAAGAAAAAGGAAAAAATTAATAAAAATATTTAAAAATTATCACATCAGCGTTTGGCCACCGATATAAAAAGGTTTATAACTGAAATTGGCCAGATGGATTGAATTGATACTAATATAAAAAGGTTTATGACTGAATTGGTCCAATTGAAAAGTTTAAAATTGAATTGGTACAAATACAATAGGTTTATGACTTTTTTGGTACTTTTCCCCTCGCATTCTGACTACCCGATCTACTGAACTTCGGTCTGTTAATTAGAAATTTGTTCTTCATGGTGAGTCGTTGGTCATAGGATAGAAACCCCCAGGGACCTATGCGGTACCAAGTATCGGAGTCCCCGCTTTTAGTATGATCCTATCATTGTGGTCTTTTTACATCGTTTTGCTTTTGATAAAATGTAAACTAACGACTTTGATCCACTTAATTATGGTTCATTATCCCATCAAACAAAGGGATGCTTTATTCATAAAAATATCCAATTTTAGGTAAATTTCGTTCTTTGAGAGCGCCCGAGCGAGAAGTTTTACTTGAAACATCCATCCACAAGCCGATAACAAACATATTTAGGATTCGCTCACACACCTTTCTCTTTTCCTTTTCAGGATCTTCCTTTAGAATACAACCCGTGGAAAGTTACTGTGAAAAACTATTTCCATAGATCATGCGAATCTATAGGGCACCGTATCTTCTCGAATTCGACGAGTCACTTCCTATTTTGAACATGGCCTTTGGGGCTACATACCATCCGATTACTGTGAACTGTGGTTCCTCTCTTTAGATCTGCATAAACGGTTGACAATTATCTAAAAATTTTCAAGATAGGATAGAAAAGGCTGCAAATCTTCAAGTCTTGGCAAAATTCTTCTCGGGATCACCAAAAATTCTCTCTCTCTCTCTCTCTCTCTCTCTGTGTTTTCCCATTTGAGACTGTCTGGCCTCTGCTTTCGCGGGAGAATCATTTTGATGGGAGTGAATGTGATGGTGGGCACTGTGGATGACAGAGCACGAACACCCCTAACATGTCAAGTCTACGAATGAAACCACTTGCTGACTAGAGACCTCTCATCACCGAGAGTGGTCCAATGGGGTGTAAGATAGCATACTAGGTAGATGGGTAGGGATGGACATGATCTGTATGCATGGTTGGTGAGTGACAATCGCAGGACCAACCACATTGCCCTAAAGCTTATCCCATTATATAGCTTAGGGTCGGCGAGGTTAACGCCTTATCTTGACAGCAAGATGAATAGTTCGGTCAAGGATCGAAAAGCTCAAGCAGCAGTAGCTGAATCACGTACCCTTGAAATGGAGTTGACGTACAGAAATAATCACGCCATCACGTCGCTTAGGCGATGCCGCTAATCATTTCTGAAAATAATTAAAAAGTCATTCAACTCTCAGTTATGATTGAGGAAGGGATCCGGGGTGGATGGGAGGACGACCCCCACAAGAAATCATTGCCTGTTAGAGGACCTCGTGGCGAGAAGCCTTCGTTTGGTGGGACGGGCCCGGTGACCACGATACTCGAGCACACTGAGAGCAAAGAGAAAAGAAGAAAAAAAGAAAAAAAAATATTTGCTTCTACTTGGTTGCTGAACGAATGCACGCATATGATTATATTAGGAGGCGAGAGACGTTTGACGACAATTTGTTGTTTATGGAAAAGGTTCCCATCAAGAAACGAACCGACCATTTGACAGTGGAATTAAGAATGATCTGAATTGGGAAAACAAAGGCATGTGATGGCTTGGGTTGATAATGAGCACGACCCCAGTGAAGATCAGAGATTTTTTTCACGTCAGGTTTCGAACGCAGTTGACAGGGGAAATGAAGAGCTCCGTTAGATTACGAACGTACAGTGAAGGCAGCCTCTCAGGATTGATGCCCCTCACGCCCGTTTCCACATGGGAAGGAGGAAGCGCTCAAAAGGATCAAAGATCTCGCTATCCATGTCCGCGATTCGTCGGACAAGGCGATAATTCATCTTCCTCTTTGTCTCTTCTCAGGTCTCGGTCCACTTAAAAATTTGTATTTTTGCTTTTTTGTCAGCTCCCCTTTGGATCACCAGTTTCAAAAGGAGGAATTATGAAGACAACAGATTTGCCTCGTTGGTCGGGAAAACTTTAGGACAAATGGCCCCGGCCAGGAACGCACACCGAAGATTAATGATGCTCGAGAATACACACGGTCCGGAAGGCTTGCATTAATCATTCTTATGTACCCGAAAGTCAAATCACAACTGGAGGAGGGAAAAGGAGGGGAGATCCATGTTGAACTTTCCTTGGAAAGAAACCCGCAATGGGCAGTGTATTTCGATGCTTAAACATTCTTTTTCCTGAGAAAGAACTCGCATGTGATGAAATTTCGTCACATGCGAGGAAGAGGAGAAAGGATGAGAGAAAGCTTAAATGACTATTTTCTCCGATCATGAACGATCGGCAATGGGAGGCACGAAACTTGCATTTGGCATCATCTAATCCTCTTCGTTATATCGGAACTCTTATTATATGATCGAGTCATCATGTTCGCATTCCCATTTAGTAGCAATTGAAGTCAGTGACTTAAACCAGATAAATCTTATGAGTTTTATGTGGAGCCTATATATCATACAGTTTAAACCGTTCGATTTACGACGAACTAGGTTTAAAGAAGAATTTACCCTTATTAGAATGTACGTACAAATCTTTAGATAAATATCAAAATCAATATGCACGTGGTACGGATAGCCTCGGCATTCACATCCAATTTTAGAAAGTGCTCTAAAATATAAAATCCTTTTTAATTACGTACATTTCTCATTTGCACGTTTTCCTTAATCGATAAGAGCTTGCTATTGTTGATTGCTAGTAGAAAAAAAAAAAAAAAACATTTTTACTGATTATAGAAATGCATAAAAACCTCAAAAGTAAAATTCGCGAATCATTTGACGCGGTCGATCTAAGTTCAGACCGGGCTGGCGAATCGAAGATTCTAATCCATCCCAACGAAAGAAAATAGAGATCACTTAGATTCACCTACTTACCCTGAACCATCATTAATTCCTAAAATGCCCCCCGCGGAACCCGGATTTATCAGCGATGTCCAATGTCCGTGAGGTTGTCCAGCTCGAAGAGATCAGAACTCGAATAGCCGTCGTCTTCCTCCGCACTTCGATCTCTCGCGACGGAACCGCCGCTCTCGTTCGGATCGTTCCTCTTCAACCTCGCCGTCTCTCGGACGGCCTCCGCGACGCCGACGCCAAAAGCTCTAGTCGGAGCGGCGGCGGCGGCGGCCTCGTCTTCTTCCGGTAAGTTGAACCTCACCGACCTGACCTTCGCGAAGCTGCTCACTGACCTGTCGCCAAACGAAGATACATAGTCGCTCGGGCCGGAGCGCGAACGAGAGAGCGGAGGACAAGCCGGCTCACGACCGCGTTCGGAATTCGACTTCCTCCCGAAGATGCCGTCGTCTAGACGTCCTCCTCCGGCGCTCGAAATCTTCGCGTTCTTCAGTGCATCGCTGGATGTCAGTTTGCTCTGCGAAAACGAGATTGCGTCCCTGTATATACCTTCGTCAATGGAGGCCGATATCTTCTGGTTCTTGTTCTCGTAGCCATATATTGATCTCGTCCCTAAAACTACGCCGTAGCCGGATTTCCACTTTTCCTCCGGAGCGCCGTCGTCGTACACACCGCCATCGCCGGAGGTCGAAAGGTCCGCGTTCTCGTGGCGCTGCTTCAATGAGCTCGAAATCTTCGACTTCTTAGAATTCTTTGAGGCGAGGAGGGAATTCAGAAAGCTCGAGAGCCGATTACCCGGCGAGATCGGCTGCTTAACCTTCTTCAGATCGTCGTAGATTCTGAGCGCCTTCGCCTTCGTCTTCACCAGAGAGAATCTCGCGTCCGACGAGGACGACGGAGGATGTTTCGGGGGAGAAGTGTCCGACCGTACGGAGAGGCGCGTGCGAATGGGCTTCGGCCATGGCGCGTCGCAACAGAGAGACCGCGCCTTCGCGCCACCTCGAGTCGAAGTCGAGTCCGACTCGGACGACGAGAATCTGCCCCCAGAGCTCGAATTCGAAGAGCTGGAGCTGGAGCTCAGGACGAACGCCGAGCGGTTAGCAGGACCGCTCCGCGAGCGCGCGTCGGTGGCCGCGACGGAGTTCCTGCGGAGGACGACTCTTTCGTCGCACATTTTCTTTTCCATCCATCTCCCGAGCGTCCCGCGATTATTTCTTCGACGATGGGCCAAGTTCTCTCCCACTTCTTCTTCTTCTTCTTCTGCTTCTTCTGCTTCAGCGGCAGGGTGTTTCTTTGCGGGGGCGCGGAGGTCGCGGAAGAGCGCGGAGGGATGGGACGAACATGCGCGGGGATGCGGGTCGTCGATGGAGCGATAGATGGAGTCGAGAAGAGTGGAAGAGAAGGAAGGGTGGTGATCGGCTCCGTGTCTGTGTCTGCTGCGCGCGTGGTGCTCTCGAACGGATTGTTCGCGTGTCTGCATCTCTCCAAGAAGAAGAAGAAGAAGAAGAAGAAGAAGAAGGGGTGAAATGGGTTGGAGGACGAATCTGAATGAGCGCAGGGAAGGGAAGACAGAGAATGTTTCAGTAGGCTAAAGAGCTAAAGCAGCATTTGCAGCACAAAAAGGTCATCTCTCTCTCTCTCTCTCTCTCTCTCTCTCTGAGTGAAGGTGGAAAAGCAACATGGTTGACGAATGCATAGTGATTGGGTGGTGTTGGCACTCTCTCCTTGCGAACGAGAGAGAGAAAATATGTGAAAACGAGAGGGGTTCGAGTGATTTTTTTTTATTTTTTTTATTTGTAACGAGGGCTAAAGGGGGCGGCCTTGAGGAGCAAATATAGGTTGGGAAAAGGACATGAATCTACGGATGAAGAGACAGTATTTGACGTGTTTCCACCTAGTTTTATCGTGTGTGTGTGGGGTTCTTCTCTCAGTAGCAAAAGTAGATTTGTTTCCGATGTTTCTTTTATGCATGTGAAATTTGAGAACCGTCTCATCCAACGAAAAGATTAACGAGCGCTTCAAAATATTTCAAACACTCCACCGTTAGAAAATAAAGGTTTTTGAAGGAGGAAGGAGAGAAAATCCCCAGTGGATCGCCCCCCCTGATATCCGAAACCTTCGCTGCATCAGCAACTCCAGTCGAGCAGACAACTCTTTTAGAACTAGGAATCCCTGTGCCAAAAACACGAGGGATTATCTTCTGCTGACTCAACAGTCCCTCATCGCTCCTTTAACTTTGGAACATCGGCCTCGGAAAATTTCAGCATCCTGTCCTAAAATCTCGTGGAGAACCCAAAAAAGATAAGAAAAGAGAAAATGTCACTGCAGCTTTTCTACTCCTCCAGTCTCTCTCTGCCCCCGTTTCAACAGTCAACTAATGCGGCTTATAGGGATCTACATAACCTCGCCATAGGGCAATCAAAGACGGTGTCGAATTTTACCCTCTCTTTCGTTATTTTTCACTATTGGAGGGAAAAGAACTTTTGGCACCGTCGACGTGTCGGCCACGCTCGCACCGAGCCTGAATGAATGCAAAGTCAACAATACGGATTCCCTATCTATCCTGTCGTGGGTGCCTACAAGAGAACCAGAGGAAGTAGATTCAAATTTATTAGCACATTTGCCTTTTCACCTGGATTTTCCTCAAATTCCTCAGGATCATTCAATTTGAACTGCACAATCTCAAACAGAGATAAGGCTTCTATTAACAGAACCCTCCAATGTAAAGTTGTCGAATTCTTCGACCGATATTCAGACCAACGTATCTATTGTCAAGCAATAAAGTGGTAAGCGAAGATTGCAGCTCTTCAATTTACAAGCCCTCTGGATCCTCAAAGGTTCACCATCTACTATCCTCATCTCTAGTAATTATACTCTGAAGCAAAGATCAATGGAGAAATTAGACTTGATTAAACATGAGATCGATTGATCGAAAATTGATTACAGATGTTATTCGTTCGATAAAAATACTCGAAACTTTGCAAAGGCCACTTTCCATTGGTCGCAAGCAGAGGGTCAGATTAACATTTCCTTTCAGAAGTTCGTCGTCCAGTTAAGATGCCCCAATTGTGGTTGCTGATAAGCGCCAACTTGAGCCACAGGAGCAGGTGCAGCCACCCCCACTCCCAGGCTCGCCCCCATAGATGGGTTCAAATGGTGTTGATTCGCAATTGCGGCGGCTTGTGGTGATGGGTGGTACAAGCCCGAGAATTGCATATGGGAAGACTGTGCGGCAGCTGCATTGAAGGAAGCATGCCCAGTGTGGGACGGCAAATAAGCACCATGAGGTGTTTGCCCCGTCATATTGTAGTAGGGGGTGGATTGCATTCCTGGAATTTCTCTAGGGTTCTGCATCCACATTTCAGATGTCTCGGCCTATGATGTATAAAAGATTACAAGACAAGTCAGTGACAGTGACAGAGTTGCTACAATCAAAAGGAGTATCATGACTATCAGTAAACTGGGGAACAAAAAGTTCCAGCGAGCCGCCCCACCGTTGAATCTGCCCAAGTTGTTGATTTCATAAAAGAAGGCCAGGTTTGCAATTAGAAATCCAAATCAAGATTTTCATCCTCAACAACATTGGCCAATTCTAACCAATGACTAGCAAAATTTACTAAGTACAGGATTTTACTATTTCTAAAGAGTTCCAGAATCAGAGTTCAGTAAAATCCGAGAAGACCGAGATCAACATAAAAATCATAGCACAAACTTACTTCTGTCAACAAAATGATTGGAAGTCAAGTTCAGTGACTTTTTAGCTACTGGCATTTTTCTATCCATCTACTGTCACCATTGACATGACTGAACCCCATAAAATTATAAGCTACCATGCAGTAGACACCAGGAAGGTCATGAAAGTTTACCTGTGGAGTTGGTACATACAGATTGTTATCCTTATATTTCATTCGAGATGATTCGTCAAGCCCAGTTGCACTCCCTACAACTCCAGGAGGATTCACAGCATACCCTGCAGGACTGGCGAAATTGCCAAAACCCGTAGGACTGGCAGCTGGAACAGGCTTAAACTGTTGAACTCCATATTTGAGGCCACCTGTGTTAAGATGAGAAGCGCCTCCAGGCATCAACATGTAACTGTTGCCACTAGAGGGATGAGGATATGCAGGGTTACTAGAGTAGCCAGGCATGGCCATAGGGGGGACATAAACAGGTGAGAATATTTGTCGATATGGCATGAGGTTTGGAAAATGGGAAACATGAACTTGAGGGTACATTTGAGCCACTGGTGGTGGTTGCTGGTGCTGTTGCTGTCCTCCCATGGCTATAGTTGACACCGGCATGCTGTTAGCCGCGTGTGAACTTAAGGCCTATAAATACCAATACAAGTAACTCCAATCAGGATCCAGCAAACAAATCGAAAGAATCTATAGCTAAGAAAGATACAGAATGATGACATATTATTGTCAGCACAATATGAAAGTTTTGAAAACATGAATTTTATACATTTCAGTGCCCCTTACTGCTCGTAACATAATGCGCCTTCCCAATCCAAGAAAGAACAAAAATAAAAGGCAATCTAATGGGAAAAAACTTCATTACATATGCAGGAAACAATATTTGTGGCATCCAGAAGAAACTAGGTGTCCCAGCCAGTCTTTGGAAAAAGAAAGCACGCAAGTTAAACACAGAAACATGATAACCAGATTAACCTCTTGAGGAGATGGTAGGCCCTGTCCACGGACAGCTTCCTCCATAGTGGTTCTGAAGTATGACATGTCATACCCAGTCCGAGGATCATAAGCCTGCATAATGAAAAGCACCTTAATGCTAAGAAAAGAGAATACCAGTCAAAAGAAGCATCAGGCACTCCCACAAGAAATTTTAGACACATTAGACAAAGAAAAACTCAATTCATCAACCTGCACTCACCGAAAAGCTGGGAAGTTCAGGTGGATCTTGCTGCTGTTGTGACTCTGAAGGGACATTGACTCGGGTGTGATCTGTGACTAATCCAATGGCATGATAACTGTCTAAATCCTGAGCATCTGCTTCTTCTTTGTCAGTCAACTGATTGTCAGAAGTTGCAGGTGACGTTGGAGAATTTGATCTCGAATTTCTAACGCGCTCCTCAACCATGTCCACCTGTTTGCATTCAGAAGTACCACTAGAAGATGCCGGGGCCGATTCTGACAAACTGCCATCAAACAACAACTAATCAACGGACTAATCTAACCCTTTTTTTTTTGGTGGAATGAATGAATGAAACATGCTTAACTCAATTTTACAAAGCAAGTACTTTTCTCCAAGAAAGGGTCCACCAGGAGTACAATCTACCAAAAATTCGCAAACTCCAATTTTCTGACACAAGTCATGCACATGGACAATATAATTATTAAAACCAAACAGCCCAGAAGTACAACTGCTTTTAGAAATGATGGGTGTATAATTATTGCAAGTTCCAGAAATCCAAGTCTCGATTCTTCACCACCTCTCCCAGCCAAACACTTGAAGATAAAAGAGCCGCTAAACTAAATTTGACTGACCTGGCAGCTGACTCCCCATTTAATTCTTCTCTAGCACCACCCGAAGCATAATTCCTAGATGTATCAAAGTCAACACCAAAGCTGCCAAAAGTCAGTTGACAGCGTTCAGCATCTGGGACTCTTATATGCTGAGCAATGATTACATTCTGTGCCTCATGAATGTTAAGGCATGCAAACTTTTCTGGCATATTAGCTACTTGTGAATCAACTCTTTTATAATTCTTGTCAGTAGGAGCAGCAGATTTTGGTGGTGTTCCAATTATCCCTGGATTACTATTGCTTGGCCTCTGGCTGGACTTTGGTTTCCATTCTTTAATTGGCTGGGAAACTGCATAAACATCTCACATTAGTCACCTGCTGAAGCATAAATTGATATTCCAGCAGTTTTAACAAATAAAAGAAATAATAAGAAAACAAGGAGGTGCCACTCCCCATCCAAATCATTCAAAAGCAATGAACAGTTCACAAAATTAAGTTGGCAAAAGAATCTCTGCAAGTATGTTTCACAAAATATGCAATTTAATCATACATATCAAAAACAGTTACTTAATTTTAAATCAACCTCCTTGCTTCGTCATATGTTATAAATCTCAACATGACATGATACAGCAAAAGAAAGACATTTAATCCTGCAATGAAATCATAGTTTCCATTTATCTTAATTCTACTTGTGCAGTTCTGCATTTATTAGTAAACTTCCATGAGGGATGTATGAGGCAATACACGACGCAACATAGGGGTCTCAGCACAAGGCCTCCCTACTTCTTTATTGGTATATCACATCTAGTGGTTCCATCTTCCCCGTCTGTCCATCATAAATTCAAAGAAACTCACAGGCAAACCCATTATTTTGAGGGGATGAATCAGATGCATGGGTTAGTCTCAGATTCGCATAGATGATATGGAAAGTTGAAAAGAAGAGTTTAAATAAATTCTTTAAGAACAGTACGAGTGATGACTTTCCAGTATTGCACACCATGCATGACACAACATAACACGATCAAAGAATACCACTTGCTCCTCACACGAAATAGTGAATTCCAATAGTTTTGGTATAATTTTGTGTCAATCAACTCAGCATTAATCAACTTTCAAGGTCAACCAAGGTAATCTATGTGAGTAAAGCTCACATAGGATCTTCAATCAATAGTCAATACCGAACAAGTGATTAAGCAATCACACTTGCACTTCGTATACGTTTTTGGTCTTTTCTCACATAAACACGTGGGTTGCCCACTAGTAAATAACATGAGATTAAAACACTGCTGATGACTGGCCATTCACTGATTTACTTAAAAGATGACAAGACAATCATCCAAAGAAAAGGTTCCCAAAAATTTCAGCAAAAGAGACCATATACCTTTCTGATGGCCCACAGCTTGATGTGGCTTGCCACTGAACTGATTGCTAATGGATGATCGGATGCCTGATGTTGAGGTTGAAGCAGACTGACTCACAGCAGTCTGACCGAGCTGGTCAGTCTTAGAGACAGCAGTCAAAGACTGAAAGGATTCTGAAGGAGAATAGTCCCTTCTCAATGGAGAATTAGAGAAGGAAACACCTGGTTCTGATAAATGCTTGACAGAATCCTCAGAAGACTGTCGCCGCACACCTACAACCCCAACTTCACGCTTAATTGCCCCAACCACAGAAGATGACCTGGAATCAGGAGAGGGAACATGAACAGGGTCTGTTGAAGATGAATAAAGCCCCACCACAGAATTGCTTGATGCTAAACTTGTAGAATGAGACTGGGAATTGGTTGGTTTCGCGGCTTGTACCCGCGAAACTGCGCTCGACTCAGTAACTCTTTCTTGCTCTAATGTTTCCTTCCCCGAAGTACCACTTGAATTGACCGGTAAGGCTTGTCGACCTAGCGAGCCAGCAACTTTAAAAGCTGGAGAATGACTCTGCCCACCCAAAGGCTTATGAATAGATGAACTTCCCTTCAATCTGTGAAAAAGGCAACCAAAGACCATTAAAAATTGCCATGTTCAGTACAAAATTGTCCCAAGAATAAACATAGGAAAGATTATATTAAGTCATCGGTCAGGAAGATAAGGGATTTGTTCACAATATCATATGAAATGCAAAAATAGATAAGCAAAGCAACACAATGAGTAGACTAATAGAATGATTTAAAAAGCCTACCCTCTATCAGAAGTAGATGATATTGGGTCAGTGAAGGGTTGTAGATGTTCCTCCTGGGACGCAGCCCTCGTTTCTCCATCTGCACCGTGATTAACTCTGTTGTCCCGCACGACACGAAACTCTTTGCTTCTTGCTGCATCGAGTAAATTTGTCCATCAGCCAAACAATTACAAATAAACAGTTTTGAAGATGCCTCACGAGTTGATATCTGGAACTAAATAACCAAATCCATGTGTCAATATTCCACTATTATATTTCATATTAAAAGGTGAACAGACTCCACATTGTGATGGCTGGTCCAAGAGAATGTATTCAAGCATTGAAAGCATCAACAAAAATGGAGACAAAAAGTTTTCACATACTTCCGTTACCAGGTAAAGACTTCCTTGCCTGTCCAGAATTACTGGGCAAAGCGTTCCGGGTATAGCCTTTTCGAATGCCATGATCGACTTGTGGAGAGAACTTCCTAACCTGTCCAACATTTTCGAAATGCTTTCTTTGTTCGGTAGGACCTGTCTGTGCTGTACTCTGAGATCAAATGCACAACTTATCAATGCAAAGTCCAAAGGCACCAAAACTCACTAACAAGCAAAAGGAGGAAAACAAAAGGCAAAAACTATCTGGTTGACAATGGTCGCCAAAGAACATGGTGACCTCAAAATGTTTTATTTACAAGAAATCTGATATCTTAAAAAACGGACACAAATATGGACACTATGGAGGTATCTGTATGCTCACAAGGCTCCAACCATGCCATCCATTAAATCAACCATCTCACTGACATATAGAATTACAAAATGCTTATGCAACATGATTTCCTCCGATTGGACAAACTGCATAGATAGCATCGAGCATGACCACAATAGGATTAAAGTCTCAGATATGTTGCAAAAGGGAAAAAATCAGACAGATAAGAAATATCTCTCCAGTCTACTTAAGTTAACAGACAGGATACATTTTTTTGGTTCAGGTGTCCCCAACTTTTATCAAAACAATCCCCAGAAGATACACAGTAGATTTTATGTTCCTCTGCTGTTATATTCTTGGTGATTAACCTAATTATGACTCTGGAAAACTGCAATTTAAGGGAGACAATCCCATAACCAGAACAGCCACAAAAAGGAAAGACTTTATGACCATTACCTCCTTCTTCCTATCCTTTTTTCTCTTCACCTCATGAAATGGATCTGTAAAAAATAGAAAAAGACAAAATCCCTAGCATCAGCATTGCATGGTTGTTGCAGTCTAGACAATATGTTAAAAAAGCTATAAAAATCGCAAAATAAAAAATGAGAGGTACAAACATTGAAATAAAATTTGACCACACCTAATCAAACAGAGCAAAGTAATCAACAGAATAAAAAGTCAGTTGAAATATGCTACTTGAATCCCATTTTATAAATCAACAGTTTCTGACTTACACAGATATGTCTACAAGAACTTGATGCCAGTTAAAAGATATACTACTGGCATCCGATTATCTGATCAACGGTTTCTAACTAATCATGAGCATATCCATACTTATTCAATGCCATGAAACAACAATCACTCGCTGTCTGAGTACCAGTAGAGTAACACATTGAACTTGCTGCTGGAGACAGGAAATAAACAAACCCATGAACAGGCAAAACACTTGTGTGTCGTCGCTCATGACCAAAATCCCTAAGCTATTCCATAAATACCTCTTCCAGAATGCTTTCTATCTCTTAGGAAGCATCCCCCAATTTTAGATATGCAGTTGTTAACATCCATAAACATGGTTTTACATTTAAGATGTCAATGACCCTTTCAAGCCTTCTTTCGAGGCAAAGGAACTGCGTCTGCATAGTCCAAGCATCCCGTCTGCAGAATTTACGCGCATCAATGCTTGAGCGAATAGTTATTTGTTATACAAAGGGGATTTCCGCTGCTTAGTTTGCCAGATTCCCTCAGTAGCCTCTGCCATGCTTTGGATAAAATTGTGCAATAAAATCAATCGACACCAAAACAGAATAGCAAACTCCCCATATCTCCAGCCCATGGCATTACCCCAAACCAGTTTCAAATAAAGTTTGCAATCACAAGCAACTCATCTCGCACACTGAAAGCAAAGCAATCATTTCACCAGAAAAATAAAGCGTCGTTAACTGGTGAATACTAACAGGAAGTTGAACAGCCCCGGTACCAATTCGGAGATTAACAAGGTAAAATCTTATGAGCTAAGACTCGCGATCAAAACCACACCCGCCCCCCCCAAAAAAAAAAAAAAAAAAAGAAAAGAAAAAAAAAATCAAAGTCAATGGACCACACCATGAGTCAAACTCACAGTCGAGAACTCGAGCTCCGACCGCACGAAAGCACAAAAACAAGACTCGAACACGCTACGAAACCTAAAAGGACGGAGGCAATGCGCGGGGACGGACCTTGATTGAGCAATTTCTGGGCGGTCTCGTTAGGATCCATGTCGCTCTCCTTGAGGGCGGCGTAGATGTCGGCATCGGAGTAGTTCTTGACGACCTCCTTGATCGTCTGGATGGTGCTGCGGACGCGAGGCGGGAGTACCTGAGTGCCGCCCTCGGCTTTGGAAGCAGTGACCATCTCAGTCGCCCGGGGCGATGCTCGAAATCGAGAGCGGACGGAGAGGGAGTGGCGGCGGGCGGCGGGCGGCGGGCGGCGGGGCGGCGGTGGTCGGGGGTGGGGCTCGATGGCGGAGGAGGGAGGCGAAAACCCTAGGAGAGAGAGGAGGTGGAGAGAGGGCGCATTGAAAATGGGGGTTGTGGGGAACGGCTTTTTGGAAGGAGAGGAGGAAGGGCTTTGGCGAGCGAGGGCGAGGGTTTTTGAATACGGCTTTTATTCTTAGAGAGAGAGAGAGAGAGAGAGAGATAGTGTGTGTGGGTGGGTGTGGAGAGCGGACTTTGGACGATGATGATTGTTAATCGATGGAATCCGGGGTGCTTTCGGGAATCGGCCCCGGAAATTGAGTGAAGTTCCTCTTGTGTTGCCATAAATTGTTCTCCCAATTTTATCCACTTAATCATAATAACAGAGGTAACGAAATGCCACGAGAGTTTTCAAATTTATCACGAAGATGTAATTGAATCTTACTAGTACAATCAAATCTCATAACTTCTAAAAAAAGATTGTTGCAAGTAAGTCATTTCGCCGATTCCATCCAAAACTTCCGTTTATTCCGTTCCATTTAACTAATGAGAAAGGATGATGTAACTTGTTTTATTATTTTATTTCTCTTACTACTACTAGTTTTGCCTTTTCAATTATGTTTATTTTTTATCCGATTCAAACAATATTTAAATTAAAAATCAGATTTGGACTAAAATAATGTTTTTTCGACCTTATCCTTCCTGTTTTAGCAACACGTAAGAGAGGAAACAATAAAAATCTTCGGACATCAATTTTCCATTAACCAAGTTAAATGGAGTTAACAGAGGACTTCATTATACTTTTTCCAAGTTCTAAGTAATCGATTGCACATTGCTTACAAATTTTAGGGTTTTTAATGCATTTATGCGCAATGAATGTTGGATTTGCATGAGTTAAAATTGCAGGTGCATATACATCGTGAAAAGAAAAAGGTTATAATGCTATCTCCTTATGAAAAATCTCTTTTGCAAATGTGAAATTGTTTGTGGTAGATGATTTTCGTCTGTTAGAAAGACAACTATTTTCAAAATGTTATTTTCCAATATTTCTATAAGGTTACATCACTGTTTCATAATTAACAAGGTATTCATAAAAAATTTCCTTTCAATTCACAACAAATTGAACGGTGCCAAAAAGGCTTAGTGTGAGACCAAAGTAACTCGATCACGATTGGCACAAAAAGCCCAGGCAACAAAAAGATCATACGCATCGACTCGAAATGTGAATGAAATGATTAGCCGATTTCATGACGAGCTCTTTAATGCCTGCCCCTATCAAGCTTACGAAATCTACGAGAATCATCCTCCTTGTTTCGCCAATCTCCGGCAGCATCGACTGATGAATGCGTTTTAAGTTTCACGCGAAGTCGAACATCACGTGGAGTCAACGCGATTCGACATGAGATTTGCAACCGTGCGAACTAATTGACTAGAAAGGTCAAATATGTACGAAGCCGATGGCGTTCCTAAATCAGGATAAATCATATGAATCGACAGCCGTCGACCCATGTAATCAACGCTAGACTGCACAACGCCGCAAGATGCTCAATCCTCAATTTTTATCTATTTAGGCAAAATAATATTATAATTGGCCGTTTCATTTGAGAATTGTAAAATTGCACAAGGCAAACGAGGCAAGTTGTCAAGACCCCGTGGGAAAATATTGTTATACATGTATTATATATACCTTTCAATTTAACTAACTGAATTCTAAATTTTTTGACAATTTGACAATCGAACCATTTTAGTTAATTTTGAGTGGAAACGCTGACGTGAATATGGATCATCCTACTTGATACAATCAACATTGATGTAGATAGTTTTATAATTTTTTAAAACATTTTGAATTTTTCTTTTTCTTTTTTCTTTTCTTTTTTTTTTTCACTATGGCAGTGAGGGTCACCACCGTCCTCGCTGATCGCAAAGGCCTTGTCGTGGCCATGAGGCCATCGCAATGGTGGCCACAAGCAAGGTGGCCCTCGCTGGCAATGGTGTCCATGCGCTCGCCTGTGGCTGGCGAGCCCATGATGGCCTCGCCCAAGGTTTTTGTGGCTTCACTAGCCATGGGTGAGGCCTTCACAACTGATGAGAGCCTCGCCAATGGCCTAGTGGTCAGTGAGGGTCGCCTATGATCCTCGTTGGCCATAGAGGGAAAAAAAGGCAAATAAAACAAAAATTTACAAAAATTATTTACATCAATGCCAATCATATCATATAAAGTAACTAGCATCCATTTTAGCAATCTTCGGTCAAAATTGTTCAATCCATTGGTATAGATATTTATGATTAAATTAGCATAATTCAAATGCTTATAACTGAATTCATACAATTATAATATATTTATGACTTTTTAAATAATTGGAAACGTGTAATCACCTTATCAACTTTGCAAAGATTCAACCATATCTATACTTACTGTTCCACCATATTTTACAACAAAATGCAGAAAAATATTCACAAGAAAAGGGTATTCTGACCTTATATAATGGAAATAATGATAATTCACCTAAACCAATAAAAAGACAGCTATAATAAAAGATTGTAACGAGGAAAATAATCTTTATCGGTGATCGTATCATGATAATGATGACGTGGAAAAAATTATGCTATGATACCGACTAGGTCATTTGCTTATAATTTTTTTTTATTGTCTTTAGTTTCGAGAGAATAATATTAAAGTTCTATAACATTTATCATAAACATCATAGTTTTGAAATATCCATATCTTGGCATTTCAAGTCGCTACATTTTCTTTCAAAAGAATGAGTTTTGGGGTTAATATCATTAAAAACCTCAAATTAATACTTATAAAAAATTTACCTCAAGTTAATTTTTTTACCACTAAAAATTCAAAACTTCTATACCTATGACAAAATTACCTTTCATTAGTTTTCATCAAATTTTATCGGCAAATTGCTAAGTTGGATGACAATCCCTTCCGTTTGTCGTAGGTATGTGAGTTTATGATTTTTCATTGTATTAATCTATTTTAATAAAAATTAATTGATGGTAGATCTATCACAAATATACCAATTTTTAGTTTTTTACGATTAAAATGTTAGTTGGGAAAAAAATTTCACAAGTTTACCAATTTGGATTTTCATTATATTAACCCTGAGTTTTTGGCAGAAAATTGACATGTGACATTTTTAGTAGGAAAACATACAAAGTTGGCAATCTGCAAGCTCTCTTGAGTCTTGACTTTAAAGGCGTAAAAGTCTCACATGTCATTTATTCTCACGTGCACAAGCGTTGCGAGTGAGCAATAATACTTAACTCTTAAGCAAACTATTTTGTCCACGTTGAGTCTTATGTAAATCATATTGAAATATCTAACTAATGTGGAGTCTCGCGTTCTAAACTAGTTATTTTTTTTTTCCCTTTTTCTACGTCATAGACAAGAGGACATATATTTTGGCTGTGTATGTAAGCAAACTTTTATATTTTTGAGATAATACATTAAAAGTCTTAAAACTTGTTACAAAGTGCAATTGAATCATGAAACTTTCATAAAGTACAATTATGTTGTAAAATCTCTTACGAAAAAATTGAATCTTAAAACTTTCAAAACGTGTAGTTAAGTCATAAAATTTATCAATTTGATCAAACAAATAACAAATTCCAATGTCAATTGCATTTGTTGAAAGTTTTAGGGTTAATACCCTAAAAAAATCCTAAACCAGTGCACTTGTAACAAATATATAAAAAACTAATTTTTTGACCATGAAAATCTCCAGATTGGTACAACCGTGACAAATTCACTTCGATTGATAAAAAAACCATAAATTTGTATACTTGTGATAAATTTATCATAAATTAATTTATTCGATCATAAAAAAATCCAAAACTGGTACATTTGTGATAAATATACCATTTGTTAAATTAGATTAATACCACGAAAAATCACAAAAATGATATAACCATGACAAATGGAGAATAAAATCCCAAACTAGTATACCAGTTAACTGTCACGTGCCATTCAACTTAGTAATTTGTTAGTAAAATTTAACGGAAACTAATAGAGGGTAAATTTGTCACAACTATATCAATTTTGGGTAAACTTGTTAAAGGTGTACTAATTTTGGATTTTTTGTGGTCAATAAATTAATCTGGGGTAGATTTGTCACATGTATACAAGTTTGAGGTTTTTGAATGTATTAATCTAAAGTTTATGACTCAATTGTACTTTGATAACAAGTTTTCGGACTCGATTATAATTTTGAAAAGTTTGATCACTCGATTACACTTTCATGTTAAATTTTAATTGACATATAATATGTTTGCTTGTTTGTGCGTGGGAGCTTATGAAAAGTACAATGTAGTTCTTTAAAATCCATAATTGATGATTATCGATGGACGTTGTAAAGGGAGATTACAAATAGAGGTTTCAAACTAGGGACGTTCAAAATAATTGAGAACTGCTTGGAAGCATATCGGACTAGCTCGGAATCGGTAGTTCCTAATGCCAATTGTACAATTGCCCACTTGTCTACCTAGACTAGATTGGTACATATTATATATAAATATGTTTTTTTTAATTTCTATGTTTTCAGATAAAAAACCTAATTTCTTTTTAGTCTCTCTTTGTCTCTCACCCCATTCATCTCACAACCTTCACATACATTCCTCAAAATCATCGAGATTATTCCTACCTCAATATAATTTCTAAGGCTACGCATGACAACGCTTCTGTTATGGAGAATAGTTTTTTTTAGAAATAGTTATTTTCTATTTTTTTTTTCCGAATAACAATTTCTAAGTAAAAGAACCTGTTTTGTAACTACACAAAATTTTTACTATTGGAATAGAAAAATAATAGAAATGCATTTAGTAACGCAACAATTTCTTTTTGTATTTATTCATCTTTTATTTTTGCTTACAGATCGCCGCCGTCAGCCCGCCAGCCACCGCCGCTGCACGACCGCTAGCCGCCGACCGCCGCCGGAAGCCCATCGGCGATGGGGTGGCAGTGGCAAGCGGCAGCGGCAACCGACAGTGACGGGCAGTGGTGGCGGCGATGGCCGACGGTGGCTCCGGGTGGTTGACGGTGGCCGTAGCAAGAAAAAGAAAAAAAAGAAAATCAGCTTATTTCTAGAAATTGTTCCAAAAAACAAGAAGCAACTTTTTTTTGCTTCTCAAAAAAAAATTTTTTTTTTTGGTAAGAGGTAAGAATATATATTAAGCTTTGCTTCTCAAAACTGTTCCCAGGAACAAAAAATTTAAAAAATTGTTCCCGGGAACAAATATTTTACCAAACAGGTTTCTATTCTTTTTTTGTTCCGGGGAACAAAATAACATAAATTGAAAGAAACAGAGCGTTACACTGCACTATCTAAGTCTATGTCCATTATCTCCTCCTTCTTCTCATCCATTATGTTAGGAGAAGGGGACACGCATCGGCCACAATAGATGACATTTTCTATAACTTTTGCCAGTAACATTCGGCCTGTTTCGAATTTTATTTTTGTCAAAGTTTGATGTTGGAAAGTGATTTACTGCAGGATGCATTTTATATTGGATATTAAGAAGGCGCCTCGGATGACCTATAGAACTCAACCTTCTGAATGAACTCCTTCCGAAGTCAGTCTTGCTATAAAATTATAGAAATAAAAACATACATAAACAGATCATGAAAAAAAAGAGTGAACTACTGCGCTTTGGACTAATGAACTGTGTGAATTTGTTAGGGACATTTCAACTTGTTTCATTGACTCACTCAAGAATGATACTAAGGAACCAACGGATGATTCCTAGTTCCAATTTTTCAAAATCAGTCCTTAGTGGGTGGTTTCATTTATAAGGTGGAAACTGTTCGCTCTGGAATCAATCATTCATATTTCAAACGATTATTGAATGGTTAAATCGACGGTTATATTGATTCCACTAATTTGATAATTTCTTTTGACTCCATTGTGTTGCTTTATTCCACTATGCCGATGGTTATTTCTTTGAAGGTTGCATTCGAGATTTTTTACTCCACCTTTTTTTGATTTATCGGGTTGTTGATAATTTTATTCATAAATATTGTTGACTAAGTCTATTACTTGTCAAAAATAACCAGAAGTTAGGTGAATACATTCATATTGAATATCATCTTTCATTCATTTAGACAAAATGAATCGGGGACAAATTAAATTTTCCTTCCATGGAGAACCATGTCTACTTTTGTTATATAGACTATGGATACATACTATGCCAAATCTCCATAGTTTTATGTGAATTGATTCGTGAATTTGGGGAGTCTCCTGATGTTCTTTTTCACACAAAATGCTTCCTGTCATAATTTTTCGACTTGCTTTTTCCTTTACAAATCGATAGTTGTGTAAATTATAATTCCATAAATTATAAATAATTCAAATGATAAACTGAAGTTAAATCTCACTTTTTTCATTCAATGTATCGCCCCTTTTTAGTAAATTTTGAATAATAAATACAAACGATATCAAATGATAATGAAACTATTGGAGGGATGAATGCAAATGACGCATTTTTTGAGCGAAAGTAATTAGCACGAGTTAGGAGTGCACGCCAAACTAGCATGAGAAGACCTAGTTTGCTAATAGAAAGAAACAATAAAACCACAATTGAGTTCAACAGATTATTTGGTTGAAAAAGGAAAATATGATTTCGTGAAACTTAGTTTATAAAATCAATTAAATGAATAAGGATATCTTAGGTAAAATTTTAGATATACTTTGGTGACAGGATATTTGCCAGAAACAATCTCACATCAATTCTAAATTCTATTGATTTGCTTAGAACTTGACCAAATCAAGAATATTTGTTAATTTTTTCCACACAGGTCTTCTTCTTTCCACATACATTAAGGAGTTATTGTAAACCCTTTTTCCTTCTTTTTAGTCTACTTAGTACTGACTGGCTCCTGGCCACTTTCTACTCCTTACTCGGGCCTTTATTTTCTCTCAACTCAAAAGCAGAGAACAAAATAAAAAGATTTAAAATTAAAATTATACAGAAATTTCAAATTAATTTACGAGACTTTCAACTCTATTCCTTTTTTCATTGGTTTTTAACACTAAAGTAGCGTCTGCATCATCGGTCCCCCCTCCACTAAAAACTCGAACTTAAAACTACAAGAAGAGAAGCACGCCACATCATCATCTCCGATCAAAGCCGACCCTCGCTCGTATTGTAAATCCGGGATTTGCTTTTTTTTTTTAAAGATTCCGGGACGCACGAAATAATTTATAATTTCGATACGCGAAATCGAAAAAGGAGAAAATAAAAAAGGCCATACGGATTCATATAACAAAGAAAAAAAATACACAACGAGATTCTACGAATCTAGTTTAGCCTTCACTTCTTTAATAGAGGACTTCCCCCCCGCGGCTCGCAGTCTTTTTCTTCTCGTCTCGCGCAACGACAGATCATTTCGTCGCGCGACGACAGATCATTTCTCCCTCTCGATCAAACCCCGCGCCACCATCGACTTCCGCCCTCCGTCTTCGACCTCGACCTCGAGCTCGATCTCGATCTCTTCCCCGATTCGCCGTCCCTCCGTCGTCGGCGGCGGCCTCCCTCGTCCGCCCCGAGGAAGCCCTAACCCTCGATTCCCCCTGCGCGGCCCGGGGAAAAGTCCGTCCTCTCCCTCGTCCCCGCCGCCCCTTTTCCCACATCGCCAATCGGGCCGCCGCTCGCGCCTGTTCGGGTACGGATTCGCGATTCCCGGGGGTTCTTCCTTTTTTCGTTTTTTGGGGGGGAAATACTCAGCTTCGTCGCGGTTTTTCGGTGCTCGCTTAGGTAAGTCGGTTGCCTGGTGGTTCCGCGGCATTTTCGATGCTCGGACGCTGGGGGTGGTTAGGGTTTTTTATTGCTCGCTCCGTGTGGGGAGGGAAGGGGGGAGGGGATGTTCCTGATCGGTGCCTGCGATCGCGAGTTGATGGTTTGGTTGCTCTTTTTCGCTCGGGTGTTCATGTGGATAGGCGCGCGCTGGTGCATTCGCTTTTGTTCTGCATTTTATGTGGGTTTGAAATGAAATGAATCTGTGGTTGCTTCTGATGCGTTAGTTATTCTATTCTCTAGGTTTTTGCACGCTTACGATCTCCCTCTCTCTCTCTCTCGCTTCACGCTCAAAATGGTTTATGATCGATACAGAGGAAGTACGAGTGATTGGTATGCAATTAGTTCGAAGTAATCTCTGCAGTTGATAGAGTGGACTACTGCCTAATACTTCGTGCCGTCTTTCCTTCTGTAGCATGATTTTATCCTCATGACTCTGCAAGCGTGCATTAATTTTTTTTTTTGTTTGCTATTCTAACGCAGGCAGTAATTGTGGATGGTAATCCGGTAGTTCCCATAGTCAGATGTTATTTGGTTTCTGAAAATCTGTTTCCAGTTGCGGTGCCCCTTGAGGTGTCTCCTGTGGTTGCCCTTTGGGTCTTGTGGGATGATTTTGTATTGCTGTTGCCATTGTTGATAACGATATCACTGATTGGCAAGATATTTCAAAATTCAAAGGTTAGTCATCGGTACCATAGAGCTGCAGTCTATGTTAGTTTTGTTACTGAGTCAATTCCTGCAGATGTACTTGTCCATGAACAAATAGAGCTTTGACTAAAATCGACTGTCATTTAAAGGTGGAATTTCCTAAATTAGCAGTGGTACTTTCAGAGTAGTTCTGGTTATTTTTGAAGATCAACATTCTAAATATCATTGCTATAGTCAGGAAACTTGTGATTGGACAGTGGCGAAGTTCGTTGTTTATCTCTTGAAATAATAAATCGGTAGTGGTTGTTGCTTGTGGAAGAATTTCTCCGAGTAGTTATCCATAATCTTCTTTGCCGTTTTAGAAAAATTCACACTGAGGTAGTAGTAGGGGTTACTGGCCTATTTTCAAAGAAATAATCCACGTCAATAAAAACCATCTACATCCCAGAATAAATCAGCCCTATGAAAATGGAATAGGGGGATTCCTGGCTCATGCAATACCTGTTGAAGAAATTATCTATAAACCCCGTTGTAAGCTTTCTCCAAATTGTCTCCAGGACAATTTCAACTTTGAGTGCCTCAATAAGACCTCTCCTTTAGAAACTTTCCATTTCTATTGTTTTCCAACCAACAGAAAACCAAAACATGAAACTTAGGATATTTATTATAGACTATTGTGAGGGGCTATGCTTGACCCAGTTTAGCCCTATAGAGGAATAAGAATTTGAAAAAGTTCTCTTCCATGGAGAATGTAGAAGAAGATGCATCATAGGTTTTTGCTTTCCTCGAAAGGATGCGCCCATTTTTGTTCATGATCTTACCCTTGATAGGAGCAATGGTGATGCGTGATCTTGAGTGGGCTTTCAGCATATCGGTATGCATTTGGTTTTGTTTTAAGAGAAATGCAACCTGTGAGAGTTGAGGCCACCAAATGGAGCTTCTATTTACTGTAATTTATAGTATCTTTTGAATTTTTTGTCAGGTCCTGATCAAAAGGCTCTGAAGAATGTTTTGTTACGGTAAACTGCAGCAATGAAAAACTGACACGATCACACATGCACGAGGCTCTTCTACACTCAGTCTTGAGAATTATTCTCTGTGAAGCTTATCTGAAAATGGAGCCATTATTAGACATATGCTACTAATTTGTGAAGAAAAACATCATCTCATATGTATTCTACCAAATCAGTATATGTTTTTGACAGTTGACAGATTTTTTGGCATATTTTCCACCTGAGAAAGAGGTTGTGTTACGAGCCTGTTCCTCTGTTCTCGACCTTGCAGTCGTGGGAAGTAATAACGTGTTAACCTTTCTGGGAGAAGTTTTCTTTTGCTTTTTTATTTTGTGGGGTCTGGGTTTGGTTGTTCCTAAAAGATCTGAAAGGCACTATCTTCTTGTGATATTGTAATACCCTGTCTCCCATTTTGGAATATGCATTTCACAAGGCTAGGGCTTCTGCAAACCCGATGTCATATGATTGAGATAGCTTCTGCTTTTCTAAAACAAAGTTGAATTGTGCATCTTGAGTCCACAAGTACAAGAACAGTTCTCTGCATTGTTGCAATGCTTGTCGTGATTCTGCATTGAAGACTTGAAATCATATGCTATTGGTTTATTTCTTTTTGTTGATTGATTAATGTGGAGGCTAACCTTTTTCTTTAGCTGCCTTTTATCCC
Source organism: Eucalyptus grandis (assembly GCF_016545825.1). Taxonomy (NCBI): domain Eukaryota; kingdom Viridiplantae; phylum Streptophyta; class Magnoliopsida; order Myrtales; family Myrtaceae; genus Eucalyptus; species Eucalyptus grandis. The sequence continues at coordinate 42,994,608 of NC_052617.1, read as the reverse complement.
CCACCTATGATTAACTGCTTTCTTTCTTTGTTAATAGTGCTTCTTTGGTCACTTTACCTATGTGCCATGTTCTTACTACATTTTTTGAGTGCGCATATTATGCATCTTTTGTCTGAACTTCATACATCTTTATCTTTTGTGTCCTTTTTTTCTTTTGTTTTGGGGGTTTTTGGCAATAGATCTATTGATTACTTAATGATGGTATTACTACCTTCTACCATCTTCCAGACTTGGCAGCCAAGGATGAACTTTCAACAACTTGCCCATCCCAAGTCTGCTGCTAATGGAATTGGCCGTCGTAAAAGCGAAAGAGAAGGAGGAATGAAGATGGACAATAGGCTGCATTCTGGAAAATCTGGCATCAGCAAAACTGGTAGCATAGGTACAATATTCCAAAATATGTATGGATTATTTATATATGGGCTTTCTCTAATGGTGGTCATCGTAGGTTCCATGCCTGACAGCAAAGTCGGAGGCAATCTAAGCCCATCCCATGATAGATTAGTGTACTTCTTAACACGCCTCATTGGTCATCATGTGGAAGTCCAGGTGAAAAATGGATCCATATATTCTGGGATATATCACGCTGCAAATGTCAATAAAGATATGGGTAAGTTTTTCTTAATGTTAATGTGATTAAAGTGAATAGTTTTTCTTGTGATTATAAACATTAAATCATTGTTCCCAGGGATAATCTTGAAAATGGCTCGCATGATAAAAGATGGGTCTGTTCAGTTGCATAGGGCTAACACTGAGTCCCTTAACAAGGCTTTTGCAAAGACTTTTGTAATTCCTGCCAAAGAACTTGTCCAAGTCATTGCGAAGGTAACTATCAATTCCCTTTTTGCTCTAGTCTCCTTTTAAATGTGCAGCTCGATGAATTGAAATAGTTAAGCAAGTCACACACAGCTATGCATATGCTAGGGAGTATATTCTGTCTCGATTGGTGTAGTATAAAGCAACGATTGACTTCTGAATCTAATTTTAGTATCTTCATGGGCGATGCCAGGATTTCTCTCTAGCTGGGGATGGATTGTCAAATGAGCTTCAACTTGAGAAACGGCAGGAGATCTTGATTGACTCCTGTATATCACAAGCACGCCATGTTGATCCGGAGAGAGAACTAAAACCTTGGATCCCTGATGAAGATGATCCCCAGCGTCCTGAACTGGAAAATGTCTTTGATATCCCATCCGATAGGTTGTGATCAGTTATTTTTCACCCCTTTGAAGAATGTTGTATGTTGTATTCCTGTTAGCAACCTTTGCATGCTAATCATTAGTAAGGATAGAATATTAACTGTTCCTTAACTCCAAATTCGTTAGGAGTGTAATAAGAGAATAGTGGAAGGAAGAACTCAAAACACTTTATAAGCTTTTGTAATGTCTTTCTTTATTTAGTGGAAGATTCTCTTGGTGTTAACACCGAAAGGGCTAGCTTCCAAATACATACATGCTTTCCCTAATTTTTTAGAATATGGCAGCAAATTTGAATGATGAATTGCGTTTTATGGTTCACTTTGACATGTTAACTGTTGTCTAATATCTCATTTTTGTTCACAACTTCACTAGTATTTGGAGCTTTTATGCTTTATCTGGGCATGAGAGTTGACATGGTTTTGGGTGAGGACATTGTGTAGGTGCTGGAAAAGTTGGTTTTTCCTAAAGCTAGTGGGCGGCAGCTCCATTAGAGTTTACGTGTTCCACAAATTGTAGTATTTTGAGCTAAGCCTAACTCCTCTTTTTGCGTGAACTCTGGATTTTGGATTAGAAGGGCAGAGACTATGGCTTGTTATGTTGGAAAACACTGTTCTGTTCTCTTTCTGCTGGCTGATAGAAGATGGAAGTACTCCATAAAACTAGCTTGAGTTTGATGTCAAGCTTTCTTGGACTCTTTTGTGTGAAATAGCTGATGTCAATTTCTAATCTGTTAGTGTTTTAGGTGTGTTATAGAATAATGGTACCATGGTATTTATCTACTTATTCATCAAGTCTTGGAGGTTCTGAATGTAGATTCCACAAGAGAAGTGTATCTTGTAAATATGCTGACTAGCATGATCTTTTTTTTGTCATTTTCAAGGGGGTGGGATCAGTTTGAGGTGAATGAAACTTTATTTGGAGTGAAAAGCACCTATGATGAGGATCTGTACACGACTAAACTTGAGAGAGGCCCTCAGATGCGAGAGTTGGAGAGAGTTGCTGGAAGAATTGCAAGGGAAATAGAAGGTGAGGAGACTCAAGATCTTCATCTGGCAGAGGTGAGCATTCTTTTTTTCTTTTCTTTTTACTGCCTTTTTGTTTTTAAGTTTTTCTTATTTTTTGCTGGAGTTAGCGTTTTACTTAATTTGTGACTGGCAGGAAAGAGGAGTTCGTTTCCATGACAGTTTCAATATTGACGAGGAGACAAGATTCTCTTCAGTCTGTAGAGGTGGGGTGGTTGATGATAGTGGATATGTAGAGGAGGAGGATATTCTTTTGGATTCATGGAACACTGAAACATTTGGCAGTGCCCCTGCTTCTATCATGATTGGTTCGCTTGATGGGACAGACACTGATGCTACTCAAGCATCAGCAAGATCTTCATCCACGGTACCTTTGGTACATTATATTGTTTGTATGTTGCATGATATGCAATGTGCGCATGACCTTATTCTCTTATTGCTTCAGGGGTTCCTGCTAATGTTGTGCATATAAATCCTTCACGTGTGGCTTTTTCACATAACAAAGACAATGTACCTGCTTGGGGAATCTGTAGACTGGCAGTACTGTCCTGCTTCATATACCAAATGTTTGATCTTTCTTAAGGTTTTTTTAATTCAGCATATTGCTGATGTGGTTCATTGGCGTCCATAGCTCATCCAGCACGGTTTTTCATTCGTGAATACCACGTGCAATGACAAATTTTGGGATGACTAAAGCCATGTTTACATCCTATACTAATACAGTTTTCTAAATCCATTTCAAGTCATCCTCTATGACAGACTGACGTATTTGTGGTTTGCATTCCTGTATGAAATAGCTATGTTGGTTTCTACTTATAGCCCTATTATTTGATGTGGTTGAGTTAGACTTATACTTATTCAATGGCTCTGATCTAATAGCACTTAAGTTACAGCTTTCTGTGAGATTAATGGTGTTTTTCTTTTTCCTGTCATAATCACCTTTTTCTATGACATTGCAGGATGGGCCCGAAACTTCTCATTCTAGTGTTGGTGTAGATTTGTCTCAGATTGGTGCTGATGATGCTGGTCGGTTGTCATCTGAACTCACCTGCAAAAGTGTTCTTGCTTCGGGTGATGATAACAGGTCCTTAACTTGCAGATTACTTCTATCAGGAATAATGGAATTTAAATGTCATTGTGATTGTTTCGTAGGAAAGAATTGTGGAAGTCATGGTTTCTTTTTACTTATGTAGGGTACAAGAGAGATCACTGAGTGAACAAAGAGGACATACTGAGTTAGATGATGCTGGGAAGCTGCCAGTAAGTGAAACATTTAACCGTGCATCCTCATTGGAATTTGAATGTGGTTGCTGTCATTGCCTTCAATAAATTGTCAGTGATGTTGACATTTCTACTTCTCTAATTGTGCAAATGCAGCCTGCAAAGGACACCAGGATATCAAAAGCTGAGGGTGAGTAAAGTTCTTATGTAGTATATATGAAAAGGGAAAAAAACAATAAATGGAGTTCTTGAATTTTTATCTTTTTAATCATCATCTCAAGTGAGATGATAAAGGCAATTGCTTGGTGGATAGTGACTTCTGCAACTTTCTTTCCTATCTTCCTATTTACTTGACAAATATTGATACGATAATATAAAATATAAAAACAGAATGTAATAAGAATTTGTGTCCTAGTAAGGTCGTCCATTTTTATTTTGTCATTTAGTTGTTTTTTTGATGGAACCATGTTATATTATTTTCTTTTGCTCAGACTCCATCTCATTGTTGAAAGGAAAGAGTGGTTCCTCTCATAAAGGGGGCATATTGGCCAAGGCTGCAGCTCCTGCTTCTTCTACTGTTGCCTTAACGGATCATAATAAGATGAATTCACGTGGTGATCTATTGGAGACACCTACTTTGGCAAAAAGTGGAGAAACCCAATCTGTGGATTCTCATGGACGGCCTGGTAGCTCTACATCATCTGCTTCTGATCGTCTGGGTGCTGCATCAGCTCCTACCGGTGCTAGGCTGACGCCCAGTTCATCAGTAGGCTCCTTATCCTCTGAAAAATCCAACTTGAACCCCCATGCTAAGGTTGGAAAACTTCCATTTGTTTTTAGTTTTCCTTACTGCTTTTTATGGAGATGGTTTCATAATTTGGCGATGAGATACGTGGGTTTTATGAAGTTTGTCATGTTTTCATTGGCAGGAATTCAAGCTGAATCCCAATGCAAAGAGTTTTGTTCCTTCTCAGACACCTGTTAGACCTGTGTCCCCAGCTGGAGATGGCTCCTTCTACTATCCAGCTAATATGCCCGGGGTACACCCAATGCACAACATGCCCGTAGGAGTTGGAGTAAGTTTGGTTTCTTTACCTTTATATATTATATGCTTTATGTTTTCATTGACTAGTTGGAATTATAATTACTAGTTACATCAGTCTATTCACTCGTTCTCTCTTTCCTTGTTGATGTTATTGATCTTTGCCTGATTGGTGGCTTGCTTTAATAATATGTAGATGGGGGGGCCTTTTGTGGGACATCAGCCCCTAATTTTTAATGCACAAGTTCCCCCTGGGCAATCACCACAAACATATTTACACCCAAATGGCCCTCATGTATGGTTTTTCCTTGCATTCCTTAAGTTTTTATTGGAGGCTACATTTGTTATTGTCCTGAATTAATAGTTTGCATTTTCATTGTTACTCAATTGCAGTATGGACAGCACATGCTTGTTGCCCATCCAAGACAGTTGCCTTACATGCCAGGCTTTCCACCAGTAAGACACCTCGTAAATTTGTCCGAGTTTTACTAAGTAGAGGATAAGGATAGTAAAATGATTTGGTTAAGTTCCTCTGTCTTGTATACAAGTAATAGCTTAGTTGTGATTGTTTCTTTCGTTTTTTCTAAATCAACCCACAGACAAAGTACAAGTCAATGAGATTGTGGACAACACTCGTGCCCCACCTCCATCTTGTGTGATAGTCAATGCAAGTTGAAAATGTCCTTAATGGCATCATGTTATTGTATTGTCTAATCCCTCCATAATTCTATTAGAATTGTCGTACGGCTTTAAAGATATAGGAAAATGCTTTTTTCTGGTTTGCTGGTTAAAGGAAATGATATGCACTCTTTGCTGTGCTTGTCAAGAGCATACAATATGAGCCGTTGACACTCTTTTCTCCCTTCTCTCAGGACATGCCATATAAAGGACGAGACTATTAGTCAGTTCTGTTGAAGGTCCGTGTTCTTGGAGGTTTCTACTGACAAATAATTCGGGCGACTTAGATTCTTGGGAGTTCTGGTCACATGAATAAACCTTCTTCATAGATCTGCTTGGGAAAGAAAGAAAATTCTTTTTTCTTAAGAGCTTGGCCTTCAATGGGGATCCCCTAATAGTAACCTTATTTCCATGGCTGACCATTGTATGTTCCTCTCATACCACCAGATAGCGGCAGGTTTCAATTGATCGGGACTTGGGACTTAAGTTTTCACTTGACGTACTTGTTGAAACTTTTCAGACTCGATGGTTGTGGAAATTTTATTGTAGGTGTTAAAAGGAGTGTCTCTCTCATAAAGTGCTCTGAAATAAGATCAATTGCAACCACAACCGTATAGAAGCTGAGGCGTAGGTAGGAACAACTGTGAGTAGGTCCCCTTTATTGATGACATGTTTCATAAGCTCAATTTCCCAAGTGATGACTAAATTTTGTTTGAAGTTGTTAAACGTCCCGTGAAATAGACATATCCTTAATTGAGCCCTTGATCTGTAGAGAAATATTCAGCTGCGATTGTTGTTTGCTTTCCATGCTTCCTGGTCCGGTTGTGGCAAGACCGACTACAAGAGATGTTTTGATCCTGTGTCTGCCTTTGCCATTATTGGTTTATTAGTAGTACTTCATTTAGTTTCTTGAATCGAAAAAAAGGAGCAGGTGATGGAGCCATTAGCGCTAATTGTGAAAATTAGGTTAAGGCAATGAAGGTTTGGGTGATCCGGTTACAGGCAGTGGAGCTTGCAGCCTAGCACCATATATAGGAAAACTTACAATTGGCATTTCTCACTTCCCATATTATGTATCATTTCGAATTTCTGAGATCTACAATTTACATCTTCTCAATTTGAAAAGGTTCATTTGTCTTGGTTCCTACTCAAAATCTACACCAAACCCCTTTCTCCCATCTTTCGTCTTTCCTCACACAGCTCCCCAACACCACCGAGCCGTATGATGCTGACCCCGCTTCCACAGCCGACGCCCCCACCCTGTCTGTATCCCCACGCCCCCATCTCAGCTTGTGCAAGCTTTCTCTCTGCTGTCTCAAGCATTTGTGACAGAGCATATGACCCGCGCTAGCTCTGTAACAGGAGCTTGCCGGGGGTGGCCATGGCCACCGGATTTAGGTCGCCCTGAACTGACTCAATGACCGTTGCTGGCCTTAGATTGAGGTTGGCAACGATCGTGACGGCCTCCGGAAGAGTGATGGCGGCATGTGCAGTGGAGATGAGGTGTTGGGTGACGGGAGAGAATTGGTAGGGATTTTTTTGGGTACGTTAATTTGGAGAAATAAGTGGCAATTTGGTACATCATAGGTGGGTAGAAGATGCAATTTGGAAAGGTCAAGATGGCGATGGTAGATTCTAAAGACTCAGGATGGTGTTTGATTGATATGTGGTGCAAAATGCGAGATTAATTGGCATCCACTAGTGAAATGTCGTTTTCACGTCGAATGAGGTAGATCGCATCATTGGCATGCAACCTTATCTTAGCTGTAATCTATACGAGGTCTTATCACCAGCCAGCGCTAATCCTAGTACGGGATTAGATTATTGCTTAGTTGAAAAAAATTGAATATCATATAGTACAAGATGAGTCCTGATTATGACAAAATCGAAATTAATTGGCAGCTTACCAAACTTCAATTATAAAATGACCTCGCGAGATCATCATAGGAAGTTTGATTATCTTGCGACGAAGTTGGTGCGATTTTTTCCAAGTGGTGTGCAGGTAGTAGGAGGTGAGATGCGAAACAAGTTGATAGGAGTAAATAACACGCTTGACTTAAACCAATCTTGTCATTAATCATGATTTGGAAACATAGTGGCCACTCAAATATCTTAATGACCTTTTTAAATTGTTATCCGTGTGACTCATCACTATATTTTTTTATAGTGAGGGAGCCTATCTAGATAGGTAAATATCTAGAATTATTTAGCACTTATGGAACGTTGCCAAATGAAGTAATACGCAAGCAAAAATCTAATTGAATGGTGCCAACATAAATAGCTTGATTTCACGATGTGAAGAATCAAATTTATATTGTTTCGCACACATTCGTATGTTCCTTAATAGCTAAGGCAATTCAAGGGTAACCAATATTTCTTATTTGCAAAAAGTTAAGCAGATAAACATAATCATAAAATCACGTCAAGGGCACCCAAAGTGATCAAAAACATCGAATGGCCATCGAGTATATTTACTCGAAATTCAACAACATACCAAAGTTCAAGAAAATCAAATAATTATGAATGCACAGCCATTCATGTCACGACAGCTAAAAATTTTAGATCTCATCTTTTATAAAATGAATTTATACGAAAATCCTCTTAATTCCAACATGGGCGACTTCGTCCGATCGAACTATGGAAATTGAACCTTTTTAAGTGCGTAGAGACTGGCCTCGAATCGCCCAATCGGAATGAAGCCAAACAAGAACACTTCAAAGGAAGGGCAAAAGCGGAAATCTGATCGAGGGGATTTCGATATGTCACTATAAATTATAGATGTTAGTATAAGGTGTAATTTAAATGAACCTAATCTGTTTTTTACTGATTTACAACTTATTTTGAATAGCCAATGATGTCTTGCATCGTGAAACAAATCATGATAGAGACGCAAAATTACGCATCTTTCTTCTTCAATGGGATACGTTGGTATCCTCCGTAAAGTCATGCTTTTATTTCTCTATGGCTTTGCTGGTGCGTCTTAATAGGTAAAACATAACTATATATATAATTATAACAGTGAAATTCTATCAAAATATATGCTAGAAAAGAAGAATATATAGCGGGAAAAAGAAGGGTAGGTCGAATTATTTAGACTAACAATTTTTGGATAACGACCAGTTGAAAATGGAGATGATGGTGTCTACGTCTGTCATCGTGGTGAAGAAATAGAAGAAGAAGAAGAAGAAGAAGAGGATGATGATGACGATTGATGAGGTAAGAGACGTCACTGGTCAATGGTCATGCGCTGAAGCTTTCTACCTTTAATGCAAGCATCGATCGTCTCGGCGACGTGCTCTGCTTCCTCTTCACTGCTGGTCAGTTCATATGCATCCACGCGTAGTTGTCTTCAAGCGACGCATGCACTGATTGAAGCGTCCTCATAGGTATCTCTCTCTTTCTCCTTGTTTGCATGAATAGAGGGATTTTGTTGCTTCAGAATTTGTGTGCAGAGGAGCTTATTTTCGTGGGTTTTGAACTTCATCCGCATCACGTTCTTTGAGGTGCTTTCGGGGATTCGAATCGGAAGATGGGCTGGTGTGAATGGTCATTTTATAGTTCCGAAGCCATCGTTTTCGTTTTCCTTTTTTCCTTTTCTTTTGGAGATGGAAGATCGAGACAGGAACTTCGTGAAGCGAGATTAGAACCAGTTTCCCGTGCACTCTGCTTCGCCAGCTCTTCTCCTTTCGCCTCTTCCAGGGCGTGATGATTCTCATATCCGCTGTGTTTAGAACTAGTATCTATCTGTTTGTTCATCTGATCTTCTTTTCAGTAGTATTGTTCATTCGACTTTGCATAGTGGACTTGCCTTGCATGCATTATGGACATAATAAGTTGTGTCTTCGGGATGCATATGCCGAAAATGTTGTTCCTGGATTATAACCTTTAAGAGGTGCGACAAAGTTACTTTTACTGGTCAAGAGAAAAGGCAGCGACCCTTTAGACAGGATGAGTGACTTGTTCCTATGATCTTAGCACGACTTGTCGAAAGCTCACTTGTTGGTGAATATTTTGTACTTGAGTTATGGGTCTAGAGAGAGGAAGGTAAGCTCGAGAGACTTCAAGATTTTACCGGAGAGTTTTAATTTTGTACTTGAGTTATGGACCCATTTCTTCGTGTCGGCCTTCCTGTTTTTCTTGTGGACTTTTACCTTTTTGTTTTTTGATTATATGTTGAGATGAGGTATTCTGTTGGAGCAATCAATCATGGATTGAATCCTGTTTGCTGTTGCAGGCTTGTGAGATGATCCAAGACCTTTCACTGCTTGTGATACTCTTTATAAAGGACGAGGGATGGTCTTGATGAATCAGGTTCATGAAGTTTCTATTTGGTTTTCTGAAGGGCTCATGCATGTAGACAATCTTCTGTCATAGTTAGTGTTTAATAGAATGTGCCGTAGAAAATCAGTCTCTCATGGATGGAACTGTGCTGGACTTCATATTTCTGGCATTTTCTTAATCTTAGTTCCTTGCTGCAATTTTTTGCTGTTTCAAGAGTGTCTACTCGACATATTATGACCCTTTTTGGCAGTCATTCAGTTTGACAGTGGGATTCAGATGTTGGGTTAACAATCTATGTCTTTTCACTTTACCATTTCAAGAATTGGTGGATATTTCAGCAACTATACTCGTTTGCATGATTAATACATAAGTTCTATCAATTCAATGTCTTGGTATGTCGGTAGCAGCCCATCTAGAGAGGCTTCCACCATATCACAGTTTGGACTTGTGCCAATGCCAAAAGGTTCAAGCATAAAGATGGGAGTTCCACTGCAACATTCTAGTGGTATCAAACAATTGAATGTTCACTTTCAAGAGCGGGACTTGTGTTCTACTCAATCAACCAGTCAATCATTCAGTGAAGTGCCTAATATAGGAGGAAGTACTGACTGTAGCCAAGCCACAGTTTTAGAACAGACAGGTCATTTCCCTATATCCTCGTTTTCTCTCTCCTTTTTGTTCAGCCAGTTTTGTTAGAAGGTTACATCACGTTTGTGAGAGAGCAAAGTATGGGTAGTTGGGTTCTGGAGTCTTCCTTCTGAATTTTATTAAGCATTGATGAAACTGTTCCGATAAACTCAAGGGAAATAGCTACTAGTACCCTTAACCAAGGGTGGTCATTCTTTTCCATTACCTTTTGCTGGAGCTGGTATCAGGGGAGCATGATTTGAATCTACTCAAAGCTACGCAATTCCTCAGTAAAAATTCAACTGAAAATTGCTTCTTCTTCTTCTTCTTCTTCTTGCTCAGAACATGGTGAAACTGAAGGGCAATCAGTGAGAGGACAAGCAAAATCAGCCTTGTCAATGGGAACTCAGGATTTAGTCTTCCAACCTTTAGAGGTTGATTATAGGCAATCTACTTTAAGTTGAAATTTTCTTAGCTTGCCAGGGTAAGTTTACATGGCAGAATATGATGAGTTCTCCATGCAGGTGTGCATCCCACTCCACTATGCTGAACCATCCTTGGGTGGTTTTATGCCCGCTGCTTATGGGCCACAGGCTATGGTTGGTAGCCGATGCATTATACCTCTTCTTTTTCTTTTCTTTTTTCTCTTTTTGCTAAGAGAATTTTGAGACTTTAGACTAAACCTGTGCAAATGATACATGTATAATTGTCAAGTTAATCTGGAAATGGAGTGCACAGACTTTCTACTCATTCTCATTGGCACGACAATGTGCCTGTTCTAATTAATTGTGAAATTTAGGATTCTTGTGATGGTTTCATTTAAGATTTGCATGGTCAGATCAGTGAAAGGAACTAGTGTATCGTCTTTTTTCGCCACAAGTTGATTACTGACTTTTGCCATGTCACTGATTACTTAAGGTCAACACTGTCTATATTTGTGTGCGCTTGAGGTTTTGAGAGGAGATCGGTTTCACTCATTTCAGAATGCGTCAACTATAATTCTACATTACAATGTTTGCCTGGTTGCTTTTAATGCAGTATTCAACTAGCACTTCCCATTGTTATGGATTCCTACAGAAGCAAATGTTGCGCTGTATTAATGAAAGACAGTGCATTGATCGCCTGTGAGACAGAGTTGGCTTTGCATTTCTAGAGCTAAATAGCAATATTTCCACCGTGTCCATGTCATTAATGTAGTGCTGTTATGCTGTTGGTCATACTTTCTACTTGATCTCTCTACCGTCTGCCATACTTTAAATGCCAAAAAAGCATAATGCAGATTAGAGTCTGAGGAATTATAAAAAACACAGCCACCGAAAATTTCCATCTGGGACAGACTTCATTCACTTCAACTATTTCCAGTGCAATATATATTCCCTCTGCCTTCCATATTGCGTCTCTTTTCTCTTTTGAGTTCATTGAGTGAAGGACCTCCTTAATGGCGCAGTCATATGATTCCTCAAATTTATAACATAGACCATTCTTTTCATTAAGTAGCACCGCCAAAGCATCCATTCAACTTGATTACAAGAATGCTGAAAAAACTAACCCGAGCATTTGTAAAGTGGGTCTATGAAATCCTATGCCTTATATTATATTTATTTTGTTTTTGCCTTTTCTCATAACTTTGCATCTCCTTTGCTCTTATCTCTCTGCTTTCTTTAATTTAATGATTCCTTTTCCGGGTACTTCCTCTTTGGTATAATGTCTCGAGATTGAAGGCATATTGCAAAGTTTATTTATGAGCCACCTTTTCTTTAACTTAAATGCTTTATGGTTTCAACTCTGTGGTTTGTCCAATTGTGGTTTTCACATTGATTCCGATCAATTTTTTGTCGTATTTGAATGGAACTCTATAAAAAGAAAAATGGAACTCTATTTAAACACCATTAGTCCAACTCGCGACAAGGCAAGTATGTGTCTTCTCTGCTACGCTCTCATAAATTATTTGCCTCTGAAATGTCCGCAGATCTCTTACCCTCAAATGGCAGGAATGATACCTTCTCGACTGCCTCTGCCCTTTGATACGACACAAGAAGAACCGGTCTATGTAAATGCAAAACAGTATCATGGTATTCTCCGGAGAAGACAGTACCGCGCAAAGCTCGGGGCTGAAAACAAGCTCATCAAGGATAGAAAGGTACACACTTGCAAAAGCACACGATACTATGTTACTTTTCCTTCTATTGGCTGACTTCTGGATGGGTATGTGATGATTTTGCAGAATTTAACATTGTATCAAAGTAGAAAGCTCGCTTCTTAGTTCGAATCTATAACTTTTTTCCTGAACTTCCATAATCAAGACGTTAGAATCTACCTCCACAGTGCCGGGAACCTTGAGCACTGGGGGGCCTTTTTTTTTTAATAATTACATAGGTTGAGCTAATACTAGCTAGCATATACAAGAGGGGAAAGGCACTTGGATAACACCTCTGTTTACTCGTACAAACTTCTAGACTGGTGTTGGTTTATTGAAATTGAACAGGATGTTTTTAACGTCACAGCAGTAAATATCATGCACTAAATCTAGGTCTAGACATATCTCATAAGAAGTAGAGTTTAGAACTGATCTATTATGATGTGTGCAGCCTTACCTTCACGAATCTCGGCATCATCATGCAGTAAGAAGGCCAAGGGGATCCGGTGGGCGTTTTCTCTCAAAGGATCAGAAAGAATCAAAATTTACCTCCCTTAATGATGAATCAAACGTCAAAAGCACCGCAAGGGTGTCTTCAGCCATCGATTTACCGAATTCAGAGGTGTGTCAGCTGAAAGATCACAGAGACACCGGCTCCACCACCTCTTGCTCCAAAACGACTCAAACCACCACCAGCAGTGACGCCATCCCGGTGTCAAAATTCAGGTTCTTTGGTCAACCTTGGCATGTGATGACCACGTGTGATCCTTCTTGTGACGTTCGTTATAGTGGGGATATTCGCCATCTTTCTCTGCCAGGTGAAAGATGAGTCGGAACAACAATCACAGTCGTCAGCTCTGTGAATCTGGCGCTTGAGTGGAGAAAGTACAGCTGCTGGTTTCAATGGGAAGTCATCCTTGGCTCTGTTACCGTTGCTTCTTATTAGGTAGCTTTTTTAAAACTATTTTAACTGCCAGGCTAGTCAAAACATACAAAGCCTGCGGATTGTGGTCTCTGTTACGAGACTGTCGTCCTTAATAAGCTTATTAAGCGCACGAAGAACACACGCCCTGATGGTGTAACTTGAAAGTGTCGAGCAGCCGTCATTATGCTAAGCACGTGAGTTGTTTGCCTGATAATTCTCGGAATTTCAGTTGCATGTTTTTTGGGTCAGCACTTTTCTCAAGTGAAGAGGAGCATTTTTTATCTGTGTTTTTTTTTTTTTTTTTTGGTCGAAAGGGTAGACGACCCTTTTACCCTTTATGTTTGCCTGACCATGTTTGATGCTGTCAGTTGGGGCTGTTCCGACAGATTCAGTCCATGTCTTAAATAGATTTATAAGGAATGCAGATTGTTAATCGTGGATGGGCTTGCGCATAGGAAAAGCCCCGGTCCATTTGAGTAGTAGCAAGCTCATGTAACTCGAAAATGAAAAAAAGATGAAGACAAAACAGAGTGGATGTTCACAGGTTGCGGGTGCAGACCACCAAAATCCAGAGCAGCACAAGGCAAAGCTCATCATTCCATCACTCATCTTCTCTGCCAAAAGTCAAAACCAATTCCTACGTCTTTCTTTATCCAAGAACCCACCCAGGATTCCTTCTTCTCCTTTTGGTGAAACCGAATACCACTTTCATGGCATAATGTTGAATCATTGAACCGTCGGCATTCATCAAGGGGGAAGTGGCGATCGTGTATTAAGAACCACTATCACATCACTTCGCATATCCCCCAGTCCATTCAAACGGAAATTGATTGCGGGTGCTCACAGAATCTTTGCTCGGTACGCAGTACGAGCTCGTTCCTGGACTATTTTGTACACTTTTCCAGTAACTTCGCAGGATGGCCGTGTCCCTTCCCCCTAAAGCGAACGCGGCGGTATTTCACTTTGTAAAAATAAAGACTCCATTGTCATACAGAGACAGTTGTTTCAAAAGAAATCTCCCAATTGCATAAATATGATCTTGCTCTTTTAAGAAGAAGGGAAGTTTGCGAGCGAGAGAGAGAGAGAGAGAGAGGGAATTTGGGAAAATGGAAGATAGATTTTATTTCAATTTCCCTGTGTATGTGATCCAATCTTCAATGTGTATAAACAGTGTAAGACTCGACTCGACTCGACTCATCTCATCTCATCTCATGGACAACAATCAGAACTCCAAAAACAGTCAATCAATCTGAACATCTATGAACAAATAAATGGAAAGAAAAACTCGAACAGAAACAAAAAAGGGAACAGATCTTTATCTTTGAACAAATCCATGTCGCCAAAAATCATCCCGATCTGTCTCATCCTGTTCCTTTTGGGGCCAAATTAGACCTTCTCTGCTTCACGGAATTCATCTTCTGCAGGGACAACTCAGCTCTGAACCTCGTGATGAAATTGTCGGCCTTCGTGTTCACGTCCGGGCTCGGGCAGAACCCCGGCGACGTTGCCCCCGACGATTCATTGGACGAGCTCTCAGCCGTCCCCGAGACGCCGGCCTCATCGTCGCCCTCAAAGCCCTCGGTATCTGGCGTACCATGGCGCCAGGAGTTCGTGCTCTTGACCCTCACGTAGTCGCCGGAGACGGAGAACTTCCACGGCGGCACCTCGAAAGGTGGCGGCGGAGGGATTGGGATCAACGGTGACTGGCTGCCGCTGTTGATGTTGTCATCAGAAGACTCGTCGTACAGTGTCGTCGTCACTGGAGTACGAGATTTGTTGATGGTGATCGAATTTGCGGTCGACTGAGAAAATGCAGGTGGTCTTGCCCTGGACTTGCGCTGAGCTGCCGGCGGCGGCGGAACTGGCGGCGGAGGAGGCGGAGCCGGGAGACCTTTCTTTGACTTGCGCTTGTTGGATGGAAACAGAGCGTGGAACACAGAAGGTGGCGGCGGCGGAGGCGGGGGCGGGGGCGGGGGCGGGGGCGGGGCGGAATGCGGGAAGATGACGGCTGTGGCTGGGAGGCGAGGAGGGACTCGAAGTTCTCGATGCTCTTTTGTCTCTGCTTCTTATTCCTCCTCTTCAGCTTGCTCAAGAACTCCTTGGTCGCCGATTCTCTTCTCTTTCTCCCACTCCCCTCCTCCATCGGGGGAAACACGGGCTTTGGCGGCGGCGGAGGTGGCGGAGGCGCCGGGGGCGCCGCTGGCGGTTTGTCAACCTCATCCTTAGGCGTGTGAGCAACAGTCTCATACCTCCTCCTCGACTTCCGATCATTTCCAGCTGCCTGCGCTCGCGGCGGAGGTGGCGGAGGCGCCGGCGGCGCCGCTGGCGGTTTGTCAACCTCATCCTTAGGCGTGTGAGCAACAGTCTCATACCTCCTCCTCGACTTCCGATCATTTCCAGCTGCCCGCGCTCGCGGCGGGGGCGGCGGGGGCGGCGGCCGCGCAGACGGCGGAGGCGTGACTGGAACTTCCATTTCCACGACTGCAGCATTACGATCGCCGCTATCTTCGGCGACCACACGCTTGGTCTCGAACTTCTTCTCTTCTTCGTCTTCTTCTTCTCTGTTCCTTCTTCTCCTGGAATAGACCGGTTCCGTTCCGAAGCCCCCACCCGCGACGAGATGGGTATCGTCGCAGAATCTCCGCCGCCCTTCGCCGTAATCCCACGGCGAGTACTGCGCCCTCAGATCCGGGTACGAGCTGCTGGTTCTCATCCGGCCAGACGAACTGCCGGAGAACCCATATTCGCTCCCCTCGGAGTTCCGACGGTCGTAGCTGTCGTGCCCCTTGTACGGCGTCCCCGGGTTCGACGACGACGACGACGACGACTTCTGGGAGTCCGACCCCGCCGACCCCCCGTCCCCGCCGCTGTTGGAACTGCCGAGGAACCCGCAGACGATGGCGAAGAGGACGAGGACGAGGTTGAGAGAGTCCCAGCTCTTCTTGACGGAGCGGGGCCGGAAGATCTGGGAAGTGAGGCTGAGAAAGGGCGGGACGGCGAAGATGACGAAGGCGACGGAGGCCGCGAGGAAGAGCAGGAGGAGGAGCGCGGACGAGTCGCGGCGGCTCCGCCGGGGGCCGCCGGAGGGCTGGAGCCAGAAGGGTGGCGTGTCGGCTCCGTCTTCATCCATGGCTGTCGCTGATCTGGTAAGCTTGCTTGTGGGAATTGGCTTTTCCGGTAACCTTTTCGAGAGCTTTTCTGCACCGTGCTTCGGTTTGATTAAAAGGAGGGGACAGAAGGAGAGTTTGGTTTATACGTGCGTGGGGAACTAGTGCTTGGGAGCGGGTTGGCAATCATTAAGCCGTGATGTAGGAGGTCATTATATTATAATAATAATAATGATAATTAGTGCTGATGATTTATAAAATTAAGTACGATAATTTTTGTGAATTAAGGTTAATGGGACCTTTTTTTTTAATTTTTAATTTTATGGGAGAGGATTATTCGAGGAATACGCGGGATGGGATCGTAACTGGTGTGTGCTCCCCAAGTTTGCTGTCACATCAAGAATGACAGCGAAACGAAAGCGGGTCGTGCCTCGCGCGCTAAAACAACTGTCCACTCTCAAACGTTGGAGTAGGCAGCGAACCACGTGCGTTAGCTTTATTTTCACGAGCTTCCGCACCTTCGATTTTGACCGTAAGCGGAGACTAGACTTTTCACAGTTTCACCATCGTAGTAAAAAAAAATGTGGGTAAATTTTGATCTGTCTAGTGCTCTGCTCTTCAATTTCCTTCGCGATTCAAATAAATCTGAGTAAATATTAGTGCACAATTTATATGTATCATGAGACGTTCCTATAGTTATATTTCTATCTCAACTCTTATCGTAATTAGTCGTTAATATAAAGACATATGATATAATCTTAAAGACATATGATATAATCTTAATTGGGGTTAAGCAAATATAAGCACTTTTACTTTTAACTCATAAACATTGACCGCAACATCGTCATCCTCGTTGAGTGCGCTATATTTGACTTCAAAAGATGGTTATTTCTTTCCCTTAGCTCATGAATGATCCCAGTCTATGGAAACATGGAGTTTTCCATGCCCATTTGATCAATCACACCTAATTTTAATTGAAAAGTCTCTCCGCCTGATATGAAACAAGTTATTGTTTTCACATCAATCTTATTCACATTCTTTTTGCTTTCACATAACGATTAATCTCATGTCATATATCGCGAATATATCATAACGCATTCATGAAATATGTGAACATGCTTTACTTTTCGTTCGTTGGACATTTTAAAAGATAAAGTCGGAATTTTTTCCGTTTACCTAAAACCAAAGCGATAAGTGTCAATCAAACCCAATCATGGATCTTAAAATCCATGGACGGGTACCCAAATGATACTTTTAGATTGAACAGAATTAACATTCGGCTTGACCCCACCCTAATTGGCCACATAACAATGTGATCCAAACTTTTCGCACGTTAACTTTTGGTGCGGGCATAGGCAACAAATCAATTAGACTCAATTTCAGAGCGAGCGTGGCCTGACCTAATTCAGACTTGCTCATTAATCACCTCTGGCCGTCGACGCATTTCCGAAGGAATCCAATGCCAAGGTTGTAATCATTGTGGCCACTACTTACCATCATGTCAATTACCTAGAACGACAACAAGAAAATGACTTATTGACAAGAAAGTAGTTCGCCCATTGGCCAAAAACCCGAAAGAAAACAACGATTTTCCAACGGGGGCTAGCACTTGAAATGGTCATTGGCCATGGAGTCGCTATTCCTCCGCATGTACCGCAAACCACGCTGCTTTTTCAGTTTGAGTGTCGTCTTCGGACAGAGCTTATGTATATAAAAAAGGAAGTAAAGTCGATCGGTTTTTTTTTATATTTTTTTTAATTTCATTGTTTATTAAAGTCAAAGAAACCGCGTCGTTCATTCGTTGCGCGTCCTAATCGACCCACCTGCCGCGTTTTTGTTCTTCTGGAAAGCCAAAAAAAAAGAAAAAAAAAAGTAAAGACAATTTGGTAATTTGACGACGCTGACTGTTCCATTATCAACGGTTGCTTTCGCTGCACGAACGGATCACCCAAAAGATCCTCAATCTCATGCTATCGACTTTGATCAGATGAACTTTTCAGTCTCCTAAGGCGCATGCTACCCACTCCATCTCTTTACTATCTCTTCTCAATCGATCCACCCGATCAAACGGCTTGACAATTGAGCAACGGGCGAGGTGCGCACATGCCCATGAGCACAATGCACGACATGAATTCAGCCTCTGGCATCATGACTGGCAAGAAAAAACAGGGACTACGACTATGTCGAGGTCTTGATTGTGGAATCTTTCCAATGTCGGTGACCGCAATGGGATGCTTTTGTTCCAAATTTGGTGGTATTTGGCGACATTCAGGCAAATTGCCCGTTAAGATGTGCCGGGAATAGCCAATGATGTGCGATGCAATGAACTCACTAGGAGCTGCAGGAACTGATGTATATGGCTTGTATCGAAGTTTCTTAAATTAGACCAATTTGAAATGTAGTTAAAGTCAAACTTTTCATCTCGTGATAAAGCAAAATGCGACTCTTAGATGAGACGTCCCAAGCCTAGCTCTTTGTTATTAGCTAGCTAGGTTGAGTGAGCAAAGCAATAATTGGACAGAAGAAACTTAGGCCAGTGGACATAACAATTTCCAATTTTTCACGCTATCCTGTTGATTCAGTCAAGGCCTCTTTCGATTCTTTTCTTAATTTTTTTCAATTGGTTTGCAAAGTTTTGAGGATTTTAAACCTCGTGGAGTGGTTGCTTACAAAACCTAAATGCATTTATTACTTTGCTCCTATCACGATAATTATCGTCCAAATTCAAAAAGAAAAAAAAATCTTAATTTTCCAACTAACATAAAGTCATCATATATACTCATATTCATATGAAGTCATCACGTATTTGTATTGATTCACATTTATGGCCGTCTTTTATGTGTGACGAATAGGAACCCTTGAAATTATTGGCTGCCTTTTTCCGTGCACGTAGTTCATTTTTTCTTTCTTTTCATTTGTTACCCAAGTGTGAGATGGTATCGGTATCGTAAAAGAAAAAATATGCAATTTTTGTTATATTGCTTCATTTAACATGTCCATTTAATCGAGCTGTAAATTTGGAAAAGAAGAAGAAGAAGGAACGTATCCCTTAATTTAAACGTAACTTTGGCAATAAAAATTAGTGGGTTTCCAGCTCAAGTTTCTGTAACATTTTGATGAGAAGAACGCTTGCAAACCGTAACTTCGGCGGCCACAAATGAAGGTCCCTCCAGCTCGAATGTTGCAAAATCCAGCTCGAATGTTGGAAAATCGAGCCACAGATTAATTTCCTCAATTTAATTAATTTTTGCAATTATTTACTGTATTCATTTACAGTCAAAACACGTGACAAATCAAATTCCCACGCGCAAAAGGTGGGAATGAAATTGAAGACTACTGTTTCCAAGCCATTAATAAGAAATCCGAAATTAGAAGTTTTGACTTTGGGAAGAAGAAATCGATGGCTTATGTCGTTATTAATTAAATAAAGCTTAGGTGACCGACCAAGCCCACCTCACGTTGTATTTAAAATCATTTTTCAACCGGTCGTGAAATTATTACACAAGACGGTATAACCTGAGATGATATTTGGATACTATTCATTGCGAGATCGAAATTGCAAAACTCGATATTCGGCGTATCTAGTTTTTGCCAAACTGTAAATTTTAGGGAAATAATATTTGAAATGTCATAATTTTCACATAGCATTCACTTTGTTGCTAAAAATTTTCGTCGGATCACTTAAATGTCAAATTAGATAAAAATGTTCATTTGAGACAAAAAGTCCTACGTGCTTTTTTTTTAAATTAAGAAAACGAGTTAAACGTGGACGATAACGTGACCTTTCTATACCTGAACGGCACCGTGTCCTCTTCAAATTGAATCTCTCTCGAAATAAACAAATCTATCTCTTCGTCATCGCCGTTTCTTTTCCCTCATTTGCAAGCTCTTCGGCTTCGGCAATGACCCCACTTCCTCGCCCTACCACGGCTGCATCAACATCGTCCTTGACTTCAACGACCCCGAACCCGCCCCTGGGTTTTCGGCTTCCTTGCCCCCACCCCATAGTACCATCGTGACCTGGATTTTCGCCATTGATTAGTTTGGCCTGGTGAAATTCATGTCCTCGATCGAGTGACTGCCGGAGTGGGCGCGTTCCATGCTTGACAACGATGGTCGCGCGCTGGCTGAATGGTGCTCTCTATATTCAAACCAAATTGCCTTCCAAATTGGGGTATGAAGAATTTGGGGAGATGGCTTGATTTGTCTAAATTAGGGTTCACATCAGGGTTTGAAGAATTTGATGAAATTGCTCAATTTTTTTTCTGAATTAGGGTTTATATTTGGGGAAACAAATGTTGAGCAAAGTTGTTCAGGCGATTAATGTTGATTTGAAGCACTGACGACGACGAGGAGCCATGTTGGCTAGAAAAATTGATAAAATATTGTTATGTTGGATATCTAGCATTCCAAATCGGCATTGGTATTTAAGTGACTAGAAGAAATATTAAAGTGAGCAATGTATGAAAGTTATGGTACATGAAGTGTCATTTTCTTTAAATTAAACACCTAAAGTCATCCCAAAATCTTTGTCAATCACGGAAAAAAGCAAATGTAACTTTATGTTCATAACATTGGCAGAGAATCAAGAAAGGGTTTTTGGTTGGATGAAGTGAATTAACATGATGAAAGATCTCAAAGTCAAATTGAACTCAATTGACCTGACATCTAATACGCTAAGAATCATAGTTTTCTCTTCTCTTTTTCCTTTTTTGGTCGGAAGATAATTTAATCAATCACTGGGAAAACCAAAAGAGCCCATCAGAGGAGCGGGCTTCGTCACAAAACGGAGCCCATAGGGCCTGAGGAGGAAACGAAAGATAATTTCGTGGCTAGCATATTCGTTGCTTCTGCTTTGCTAGCTCTTTCGAAATTACTTGGACTGCCCAGCTTGTCAAAACACGCAAGGCTTGCTGATTGCACTCTCTCTGTTTCGAATCCGTCGCCGTACATAAGCTTGTTGAGCGCACGATCACGCGGTCCGCAGTTGTCAGTTTGGGCTGTTCAGGTCGAATTGATTTTTTTTTTTATTTCTTTAACCATGGGGGCAATAACTTTTTCGTATGATTGGCTCAAGCCTGCCAAACTCAATCGATGTCTTGAGTAGATTTTAAGGACCGCGAATTGTTAATCACGTATGGGCTTTGGGTTATGAAATGTAAGGGTGATTGGATCCCGCGTGGATTGGTCTCCACCTTGGAATTGCGAATCCATTTTTTAGCTTCCGGTTTTACAAGTATAATTCCTTTTCTTCTTAAAATGATTTATTAATACATTCAAAAGAAAAATAAAAAAGAAAGATATCTTACATACTACTTTCTCGTAGTTTTCATGGATGTCTATTCTCCTTATATTATTAGTTAAAATACTGGGGCCCTCTTTCGACTTTCTCTCTACTCTCTCTCATTTGCATCCGGCACTCGATACTTCCTCCATCGACAAACGTCTTTCGTCTCTCTCTTTCACTCTCAGCTTCCGCACGATGAGCTCTACTTCCATCTGGCGTTGCTGTGGTGGTGGCTGGTGGTGGCTGGTGGTGGCTGGCTGCACAAGAGAGAAAGGCGAGAGGCTGAGGTCCAAAAGAGAGAAAGAGCCCTAATCTTTGTTTACGACTGCCTCTGGGCCCATTCGGTCTAATTGTGCGCAAAGAATTGAAAACCCAACAAATTATTTCTGATTTTAATTTTTCGAAAAATCATTTAGAACCATGTCACAAAAGGAGATGTAGCAAAGAAGACGCAGCTACTGGATTCGTGAGGAACCAGAGACGAGAAGGAAGAAATTGTTTCTTCATTCAAATTGAATTTAATTTCTGTACAGTATCGTGTATTTAATTACAAAGAGAGAATCAATAAAGGAAAAGTAATATTCTCTTATCTTTTCCTATCTCTCTAATCCTAAAATAAACTAGATTCAATATCATACAAAATTACATAATCATATCTTCCAACACTCCCCCTCAAGCTGGTGGCTTGTATATGTCCAAGACGCCTAGTTTGTTAAGAAGATATGCATATTGTCTTTGACAAAGAGGCTTAGTGAATATATCTGCTGGCTGCTCAGAGGTTTTGATCCCTCTTGTCTCAACAACTCCTTCCTGAATCTTTTCTCGAGTAAAATGGCAATCGACTTCTATATGCTTTGTCCTCTCATGAAGTATAGGATTCGCCGCAAGTTTGAGTCTTTGAATCGTTGTCACGTAAGAGTAAAGTTGGTCCTTTAACTTGTGCTCCGAGATCTAGTAGAAGACCCCTTAACCGGACTACTTCACAAACAGTCTTGGCCATAGATCGGTATTCGGCTTCAGCTGAAGATAAGGACACAAGAGATTGTTTCTTTGTCTTCCAGAAAGTAATGATTCCCCAAATTTGATGCGAAAACCAGTGATAGACCTCCCGCTCATAGGACATGTGGCATAATCTCGCATCGCAATGGGCCGTCATTTCCATGTTGCACTTTCGAGAGAGAAGTATTCCTAAGCTCGGACATGTCTTCAAGTATCTCACAATCTTCAAGGCCGCATTCATGTGAGATTGCTTCTGATTTGTGCATAAATTGACTAAGAGTTTGCACTGCATAACAGATGTCTGGCCTAGTCATGGTGAGGTATATTAGTTTCCTTACGAGCCTCTGATATCCTGAGGGATCTTTTAATAATGGATCATCAGAAGGAGAAGATATGCCATTATCATAGTCGATGGATGTCAGTTTGGCATTTTGCTCAATAAGGATAACTGATGGTCTACAGCCTGACAGTCCTGCCTCTGATATGATCTCCATTACGAATTTCCGCTGACTTAATGAGATCCCTTGATCTGAACGAGCTATCTCAATTCCAAGAAAATACTTAGGTGGCCCTAAGTCTTTGATATGAAAAGTGGAATGCAAATACTCTTTGAGTTTCTTTATAGCAGAATCATCATTTCCCATGATAAGGATGTCATCAACATAGATCATCAAATAAATAGATGACATACCTTTGTCCAGTGAATAAGGCATAGTCGTACTTGGACTGCTTGAAATCGCAGCCATAAGTGCATTGGTGAACTTGGCGTACCATTGTCGAGAAGCTTGCTTTAATCCATAAAGAGATTTGCGGAGACGACATACCTTCGACTCCCCCTCTCCGTAATCCGGGTGGAAGCTCCATATATATTTCCTCATCGAGGTCACCATGCAAGAAGGCATTATGGACATCCATTTGATGTAGTGGCGATCCGAAAAGCAAGAATGATAGAAAGGCACGAATCAGACATCCTTTGCGACAAAGCGAGAAGGTTTCATGGTAGTCAAAACCTTCTCGTTGTGTGAAGCCTTTAGCTACCAATCGGGCTTTGTATCTTTCTACGCATCCATCTGCTCCGTATTTAATCTTATATACCCACTTACAGCCAATTGGTTTGCGAGTAGCGGGTAATGACACAACATCCCAAGTACGATTCTCCATCAAGGCATGCAATTCTAATTCCATGGCCTTACGCAACGAGGATCATCTTTGGCCTCATTATAACCGAAGGTTCTCGATCTTCAGAAATGCGGCTTATGCAACGAGATGTTCGATGATAACCGATCAAAGGAAATATAAGACGAGATAGGATAACGAGTACTCGATGATCTTGAAGAGCCACATACATAATCTTTCGTCCAAGTAGGTGGACGAGTAGCTCGACTTGAGCGTCGCCGTGGTTCATGTGTTGTCAAGGATGATTCATCGTGATTCTCGGTTTCTGAAATATCCCCCAATTGTGCTGGTTCTGCTGGTGCTGGCTCTTCTATAGGACTATCAGGAGGCATTGGAGACAAGATTTCAGTTGGTTTTGGAGGAGAAGTAATAATCAATGTTCCTCCGGGAGATAAATCCTCCTCCAATAAGAATTGCTTATGCACTGTCTTCTCATCTTCAAATAAGGAAGTAATTTTTGAAAAAGGAAAAACATCTTCATGAAAGACAACATCCCAGCACAAAGAAGTCTCCCGTAGATGGTGCATAAAGCCGATATCCCTTTTGCAATGTTGGATAACCCATGAATATGCATTGTCTAGCACGAGGTGCCATCTTATCTCTATGTCCCATTGTAGTCACATAACATAAGCACCCAAAAACTCGGAGATGACTCAGAACCGGTTTCCTCCCATATAATAACTCAAAAGGTGCCTTCCCTTTTAGAATGCGTGATGGCATGCGATTGATTAGATATGCTTTCTTTGTGACCACACAATCTCCCCAAAAATTTTCAGGAATAGAAGCTTGGAATTTAAGTGCTCGTGCTACTTCTAAGAGATGACGATGCTTTCTTTCAACAACTCCATTTTGCTGTGGTGTATATGTGCAGGAACTCTCATGCAAGATTCCATTTTGAGAAAATAAGGATGCACACTCAGCATTAAAAAATTCTCTCCCATTATCAGTGCGTATTCGACGGATTGTTTTTCGAAATTGGATCTTGGATAAGGAAAGAAAAGTCTTTAAGTGAGAAAAGACTTGATTTTTGGATTGCATGAGAAATATCCAAGTTGCACGAGAGTAATCATCTACGATTGTAAGAAAGAATCGGGACCCATCATGATTCAAGGTGTGATAAGGCCCCCATACATCAGCATGAATTAAAGAGAAAATGTCATCTGCTCGGGAAGTGCTATTTTGGAAAGGAGCACGTGTTTGTTTTGCCAAGGGGCAAATGGGACATTCAGGACAAGGAAAGGATGCACTGTGACCCAATCTTTATGATTAAGGAAATTCATATCATTGATAGTAGCATTACACAATGATTCAACAGGAGATAATGTAAAAGAATGTGGAAATTCCATCCAAAAATACAATCCTTGAATGACTCTACCCAAGCCCATCAGTTTGCCAGTCGAAGGGGCCTGAAAGAAACATTTATCAGAGTGGAAAAGGATTTGACATGAATTTTCTTGACAAGCTCGGGCAACTGAGATTAAATTGAATTGGAAATCAGGAACATAAAGCACATTTCGAAGGATGATGAAGGAGCTAAGTTTCACAGTACCGGTCATGGTGACCCTAGTGGTGTGTCCATTAGGAAGTTGTATTGATGTGGGGAAAGACAGCTTAGTGATATCGGAAAAGAAAGTTTTGTCACGCGTACTATGTGGTCACCGGCACCCGAATCAATAATCCATGCACTCTTTGATATTGAATTCATTAGACAATAGGGCACTTTGAAACCGCCACCCTTATCTCGTAGCATCCAATTTCTTCAAGGCTTCCATTAGCTCGTGATATTGCTCATGGGTAATTGACTTTCCCATGGGTTGACCCGACACCTGAAAGACCGAGGAAAATTTCCCTTTTTCTTCTTCTCCTGGTTTTCCATGTAATTTCCAGCAGTTTTCAATTGTATGATGCGGTCGTTTACAGTAATCACAATACATTTTACCTTTCCCTTTTGGCCCATTAATTTTTGCACCAAATGAAGGCCTGGTCGTGGGCTGAAGAGCTTGGGCCAAAACGGGCCCATACGCACCATCTGATCCGGCGAAGAAATTTCCGCGCGAAATAGGCCCATCTGGCCCATGGAAGTGCGCTGATCGGGAGCCGTCTGATCCAGCAACGTTGAAGCCACGCGGACCGTCGGATCCTGTCGCTCCCAAGAAGGGATGGTGGCCGTCCGATTGCAGGAAATAATCTGCACCGTCCGCTGTCTTCCTTATAAACGATCTAGGGTTTTCGCTTAACCCTAGATCTGCCTCTCTTCCTCTCCCCGTGTTTTCACAATGAAAAAAAATCCTCCGGTAACTCTTTCTGCAGATGTGGTTCCTCAATTAGGCAATCAAAAAGATTGATTCCTACGGCAACACTTCTCTGGAATTTGGAGTTCCTTCGCGAGGTAATTGGAGCGGAAGCAAAAATCAGTTCAGAACCACAGATGGCTTTGATACCATGTCACAAAAGGAGATGTAGCAAAGAAGACGCAGCTACTGGATTCGTGAGGAACCGAGAGACGAGAAGGAAGAAATTGTTTCTTCATTCAAATTGAATTTAATTTAAACACAAAAGATCGTGTATTTAATTACAAAGAGAGAATCAATAAAGGAAAAGTAATATTCTCTTATCTTTTCCTATCTCTCTAATCCTAAAATAAACTAGATTCAATATCATACAAAATTACATAATCATATCTTCCAACAAACCAGCCAATTTGATCTGGTTCCAATTCAATACGGTGGGCCCCTGTAGAAAGTTCTGGTCCTTTCAAACAGTCGCAAGGTAATGAAACTCGGAAAGAAAATTGAAGGGGAAAAAAAGGAAAAACAGAGCGGATATTCAGAAGTTCCAGAGCAGACAGCTAAAATCCAAAACAGCACCAGGAGCCTCCTCCTCAATCGTCTTCTCTGCCAAACATCAAATCAATCCCTACATTATCCTTTCCACGAGATCCAACCCAGAACTCCTAATGAGCACGGCATTAATGGTGTCGTCGTGTTCAAACAAGAACAGTCACCATTCATCATCAAGAGGGAAGCGGCGATCGTGTAATAAACCGTCACATCACATCACAGGACATCACCATCCCAATTCCCATGCAAACAAGAATCGATCGCGAAGGGCTCCCAGTATCGTGCTCAATATGCATGGCGAGCTCGTTTTTGGACAATTTATCAACTTTTCGAGTTACTTCGCAGGATGACAAGAGCTTCGAATTGTACTACTTGTTATTGTGATTCATGTGCCAAGTCCACTACTGTGTCCCTTCCTCTACAGTTCTATACGGGAATGCGAACATGTTTTACAAGTGAAAATAAGGCTCAGTTCTCGTAAAGTGGAAGATAACGCCATTGACGTTAGTTCGTCGTCTGTGTGGTTTCTCATGCTATTATTTCTGGGCCCAGATTGGACCTTCTCCGCTTCGTGGAGTTCGTCTTCTCCTGGTTCAACCAAGCTTTGAACGTCGCGATGAATTTGCCGGCCCTCTCGTTCACATCCGGGCTCGGACTGAACAGCAGTGATGTCGCTTCCGATGATGCGTTTGAAGCGCTCTCAATCGTCTCCGAGATGCTGTCCTCATCATCTTCAGTATCTGGTGATTTATGGCGCTGGGCGTTCGGGCTCTTGATCTGCACGTGGTGGCCGCTCATGGCAAACGTCCACGACGGCACCTCGAAAGGTGGCCGCGGTGGAGGCATAGGGGTTGACGGTGACGAGGTCCCGCTGTCATCGGAAGACTCGTCGTAGTTTGGTGTCATTGTCACCGGAGCATGAGATTTCTTGATAGCGATCAAATTTGCAGTTGACTGAGAAACTGCATCTGGTTTTGCCCTTGTCTTGCGCAGAGCTGCCGGCGGCGGAGGAACTGGTGGCGGAGCAGAAAGAGCCTCCTTTGTCTTGCCCTTTTTGGATGCGAACAGAGTGGGGAACACTCTCGGAGGCGAGGGGGGCGGCTGGTGGGAGTAGGACGGCAGTGGCTGGAAGGCGAGGAGCGACTCGAAGTTCTCGATGCTTTCTAGTCTCTCTTTCTTCTTCTTCATCCTGAGCGAGCTCGAGAACTCCTTGGTCGCAGGCCCACCTCTCTTTTTCCCACCTTTCTCCCCCGATGGGTGAAACACGGGGGTCGGTGCCGGCGGCGGCTAGTCAACCTCGTCCTTGGGCTTGTGTGCAGTAGTCTGATACGTCCTCTTCAGCGCCCGTTTTCTTTGAGCTGCCTGCCCTGGCGGAGGGGTGACTGGAACTTCCATTTCCTCGACTACATATACGATCCAAAGGTAGTAGCTGTCATGGCACCCGCACGGTGTTGTCGGATCGTACAATGACGACTTCCGCGTGTCTGGCCTTGGGTGCCAACCCGACGACCTGCCATTGTCGCCGCGATTGGATCTGCTCAGGAGCCCGCAAGCGATAGGGAAGAGGACAAGGGCGAGGATAAGAGAGTTCGGGCTCTTCTTCACTGCGTGGGGTTCGAAGCACGGGAAAGCGAAGAAGGTGAAGGCAAGGGAGGCGGCAAGGAAGAGGAGGAGGACGTTGGAGCTGGGGAGGACGGCGGTCAGGTCGCTGCGGCTCCGCCCCGGGTTGCGCGAGAAGGGTAGCACGGTTGCTAAGAGAGATGGCAGAGGGTCTAATAGAAAAAATGATTGCTTAGGGAAGAAGTCGTAATATTTATAGCCAATAGTATAATCAAATTCCAAACTTTTTAAAAAGTGTAATAAAAAATTTTAAGCTTTTAAGCAGATATTAAATAATCTAAAAATTACAAAGAATCGAAAAAGATACAGATGGACAAAAACCCACAAAACATTTTACTGGTATCAATTACAAATAGAATCAGAATTTATTGGTCTTGGTTGTTCTCTTATTCCATGTCTTTCTTGCTCTGCAAGTGTTCTCATTTGTCCGGGAAAATCTAGGGCAAGAGGAAAGGGAAGAAACAAATTAAAGCAACTATCGTCTTCCTCACACCAGTTGAAGATGAACATTCTTTGACATCGGGTGCAGGCGGCCGTGCGATGCCACTTGGAGATGGAGTCCACCATCTCTCTAGCGACTTAGCGAGGTCACCTTTCTTTTGAACTTCTTTTTCGTGAATTCTGCGCGTTCAAAGCCCAAAGAATACATTCGCTGCCTTCGCCAAATTGTCTCCCGATGATTTGCCAGATAAAAGAATTAATATTAAAAAAAAGCCATGAAAGAAAGAGAAAATAATAAAAAATTTAAGAGAACAAATTTAAGAGAATTTGTGAATTCCAAAGTTGTTTTCATGAACAAAGAAGTAATGTTTTTCTACTCCTTGATTCTGTTTTAAGTTTATTCTCGGAAATAAAAAATTTACCAAACGAATTTTTACTCTTTTTTTGTATTTCGAAAATAAAAGAATAGAATTTGGTACTATTTGACCTGTTGCCAAATAGACCCGTAAACAGATCCTTAGTAACAATGCTCGACCCCAATGGGCGCAGTTGGGCACGTGATAGCTCGGCCGTAATATTTGCACGTAAACTTTTGTTGTGGGCATGGACAATAGACGAGACTCGATTTAAGGGTGCGGCCTGGTTCAGACCTGCCGATGAATCATCTCTAGCCGTCAAGGCATCGTAGAAGAAGTTCGACGCTAGGCCCAACTTCGATTCATGCAGCTACTTCGGCAACGGCCGGCGTTTATGTCTGATAAGGGCTCGTGCCGATACCCTGTCAGCATAAGGTGACCTCAAAGCCTGTGTGTTTCTTAACCGTCTTGTCTTCGGGCAAAGCTTCGATCCCCCAACGCCCGGTATCTTATTTCTTCAAATCGAATTTAAGAAAAGAGGGGGTCCTTACCTTTATGCTTCAATGTCCACATACATATGAATTTTCTACAAGAAGCGTTATCCTTTTATGCTTCGGCTGACAATAAAAAAAGGGTTATCAATGATGCTTGGAATAGAGATAAAAAAGAAGTGGGTGGGATTTGTCATGTGAAATTTTAGGATACCCCGGTCGTTTGTTCTCCTTGAAAAGGTGGATACTACTACTTGCTTTCAGTGCATGAATGGACCACCCTACGTCCTATGTTACTTCCTCGGAATTGAAAACCAGATCGAGAATCGTCCCTTTCATTTTTATGGAACCAGAAACCAGACCGACACTTCTGGTGATCGGACTAAACTGGTTGGTCCGGTCCGAACTATTCTTAATTCAATCGGTCCGATATACTCACTCTTATCGCTGTGGTGGTGGCTGCGGGAGAAAGGGGTACAAGAAGCTAAGGTCTAAGAGAAAGAAAGTGCCCTAATTTTAATTTACAGTTGAATTTTAATTTACAGTTGCCTTTGGCCTGGTTCAATTGGTTTGGTCAGGTTATGCACAAAGAATTGAAAACCCAACAAGTTATTTTCGATTTCAATTTTTTGAAGAACCATCTAGAGCCGGTCAATTCGATTTAGTTTCCAATTCAATGCAGATCCGGTGGTTCCCCACTAAAAGGTCTAGTCCATTTAATTCGTCGCAAGCTAATGAAACTCGGAAAGAAAACGAAAGGGGGAAAAAAGGCAAAACATGGCGGATATCGAGAAGTTGCAGAGCAGACAAGGCTGCGTTTGGGAACAACTTTGCAAAGTCCTTTGGACGTCTAAAGCCCCTTGGGCGAAGGCAAGTGTGTTTGGCAATTATTTTGGGAGCCCATTTGGGAAATGCTAGCATTTGTAAGGCCTTGTAAAGGCCCTTAGCTCAAGGCTCCCTCTCCCCTGCTTTGGCTTTCTGGCATTCTCGGCATGCAACAGTACCTCAGTTAATGAATTTTTTGAATTTCCAATCTTACCCTAAGATCCAAACCAACTCAAGGGCCGCTCAGCAATTGTTTTTCTCTGCCAAACATCAAATCAATCTCTACGTTATTCTTCACACGAGATCCAACCCAGAACTCTTATTATTATTATTATTATTTTGGGTGAAAATGAGCACGGCATTAGGGTGTCGTCGGGTTCAAACAAGGAACTGTCACCATTCATCATGAAGAGGGAAGAAGGGGTGATCGTATAATAAGAACTATCACATCACATGACATCATCATATTTTGTCCCATGCAAACTAGAATCGATCGCCCATCTCGTTGGAGGTACTATTCAAAAAAAAAAAAAATCTCATTGGAGGCAGGGCCACTTCTCCACGTGGCGCTTCGTGAGTGGTTAGAGACTACGCTGACTTGGCGATCCAGGATCACCCAATATTTTCAAATTATTCTGCCGATATGTGCTAGGAGTAGAGTAGCGAGTGATGTGCAAGGACATGGCGAAACTATTTAAAACAAGGGTGGGCTTTGAGCGGGCATTAATTAAGGTTTTAGGCCCAATGCAATGGTCAGCCCTCAAGCCCATACGAGATATGGCCGAGTAATGATGGAACGAGTCGGGTTGGCTCCTTCTACAAGTTCCAAAAAGGTTATTCAATTGGGTTTAGTGGGCTCCCATAGGCTAATCTTGATTCCAACTTCTCTATTCCATACATACCACATAGTCAAAAAATTACATAAAAATCCGAAATGTTCTCATTTTCTTAAATAAGAATTTAGAATGAATCTTAATTTAAATAAGGCGCGTTTGGTAACGATTACTGCTCTTAGTTGATTCATTAAAATGATTATTTTTGATTCTCATTCGAAACCGATTCGAGTAAAAAAGCACGTTTTGTAACTGTCCAAAATTTTTGATTCTCGAATAGAATTGTGTTTGATACCGTGTTAATTGATTCTGTTCCAAATTAATTTATTTTAATTGTTAAATAAATTTTAAATAATTTTTTTTACTTTTTTACTTTTTTCTTTTCCTTTTTTTTTTTTTTTCCTTTTTCCTATTCTTCTTCTTCTTCATCTCGGCCGGTGACGCTCACCGGAGCATCGCCGCCCTCGGCGAGGTCGCCTCGTCGGCCGAGCCTCGCCGGGCCTGCGAGCCTCGCCAAGGCTGGCGAGCCTCGCCGGTGGCCGGGCGAGCCACCGGCAGCCGGGCGAGGCTCGCCCGCCACCGGCGAGGTCGCCGACCTCGCCTGCCTTGGCGAGCCTCCGGCGACCGGCGGCGGACGGCGGCGGTGGCGGACGGCAACCGGGATGACGAAAGGGAAGAGCGAGGGTTTCACCGTTTGATTCTTTTTCCGATTCTCGGACGGAGAATCATATTTTTTTTTTATTCTCAAATCTTGTCCAAAATTGTTCCTGAACAAAAATTTTACCAAACGCGATTCTCGTCCCAAACCGATTCTCGAGAACAAAAATCGGAATGCAGCACTTGTTTGGCACGTTGCCAAACAGCCCTAAGAGTCTTTAAGTGCCATAATTTTTTCAAATAAAGACTTAAAGTGATTATATAAGTTTTAAAAGAGGACCCGATCTCATCGGATGATTAAGAGCACTTTTGTTCTTTATTTTTTTCCTTTCCTTTTTATGTTTTTCTTCGAGGGTCACCAACAATACCACTAGGCATGTGTCATGGTCCATGAATCCTCCCATACTCGTGACACTTGTGATGAGTGGTGCTTGGGGCTATCGAGTGAAGAGTGAGGAGGCAGAAGGGATGAATACAACTGGTTCGTGGGAGTGTCGTCAAGACAGTTGGTGTTAGGAGTTTTAGGATAGAAAGATTATATTACTTAGAGCTCTGAAGGAGAGGTTGGCCTTCTGTGCACAAACTGGTCAGGAGCTGATGTCGCTTTCCTAACGAGGTCATGGCAAGCCGAAATCAATTGTTGAGCCTAAAGAGATCTACTGTCTCATTCGATGGACTAGACGCCCGAGCGAAGCTAGGCGTGGTGTATTGTTTGTGGAACAACTACAGAAGAAAGGCTGGCTTGGCGAATTCGACTCGTTAGGCGCCATTCGGGCCCTTCCGCGGCCAAGGAAACTATCAGCATGTGACAATGGTATCAGAGCAGGAATACTCTAGTAAGTGAGTGAGTTGGAGAATCGAACTTCTAGCTCTAGTGTGGGTCGAACTGATACGTACTAATGGTACCGGTCATAGTGGGCGGAAAGTGAATGGCCTGGGCAAAAGATGCTCAAACGAAGCTGGGCTTTCTACTCCTAGGATGGTAGGGTGCTAGGACGAGTCAGTTCCCACCGAGCTGATAGGGAGTTGGAGAAGAACTTAATCATCGTTGAATAGAGATAATGTTCCTAGATCGATCGGTGAATTCGAAGAAGAGGTTTACTGTCATGTTTTCAACAAGGAAAGAACCTCATTTCGGTTTGCTAGGGTCAAAGAAGCTCAAAAATGGTGCTACCAAAAGATGCGGTTATAGAAAAATGCCACACTTGCCAAAGAAAGCGTAGGTGACTGAGAATGGCCGAGCGGTGGAGATCAAAAGAGGCTACTAATGGAGCAAATCCTGTTTTGTTGGGTAAGCGTGACTATTCGATGTGAAATCCAAAAAAGTGGCGCGTCAATGGTTAAGGGACGCAAAGAAATGACAGAACAGAGGGCGTTGTGAATTTGAGTGGGGGAGAATGCCATGGTCTGTGAATCCTTCCGTACTCATGATACTTGTGAGTGGTGCTTGGGTTATTGAGTGAAAGTGAGAAGGCAGAAGGGATGAACACAATTGGTCCATGAGAGTGACACTTGTGAGTGGTGCTTGGGGTTATTGAGTGAAAAGTGAGAAGGCAGAAGGGATGAACACAACTGGTCCATGAGAGTCACGTCAGACGATTGGTGCTAGAGTTCTAGGATAGAAAAATTATATCACCAAAGTCGGGTTGGTTTTCCGTACACAAACTGGTCGGGAGTTGATGTCGCTCTCCTAACAAGGCCATGGTAGACCGAAACCAATTGTTAAGCCTAAAGAGATCTGCTATCTCACTCGATGGACTAAACGCTCGAGCAAAGCTGATCGTGGTAGGATCTTGCACGAATAAGCATTCACCATATTATTCGTGGAATAGCTACAGAGGAAAGGTTGGCCTGGTGAATTCCGCTTGTGAGACGTTGCACGAGCCCTTCCACGGCCAAGGAAATTGTCGACCCATGACACATGGGTAACACCCCCTAACGACCTATTGGCGATGGGGTGGCAACCACAAGCGAGCGAGCTAGTATTTTTTTTCTTTTTAAAAAAATTTTGGCTTTATAATTTTTAATCTAATTTAGCTAAACTTAAGATTAAAATTGTTTTTGGATGAAAGTGCCATTAATTGGTTAGATTATTTAACCAATAAATAAGATTAGCCTCTTATTTAAAATAATCATTACCACTAACATTTTTTAAAAATAAGATTTACTTTAAGGGGTTGTTTGTTTAAATTTGTTTATGTTCTTTGGAACACAAATTTTTGTTCTTTTGTTCCGAGGAACAAAAAAATAATGGAAACGCGTTTATTTACACTTTTGTTCCTAGGAACAAAAATCTATTATTTTGTTTCCTAACAAATTTAGAACATAAACAAGAAGTAGGAAAACTTTTTCCTTGTTCCCAAAAATAATTCCGAGAAATACTTTTTTCTTTCTTTCTTTTCTTCTTCTTTTTCTTTGGCTGACGACTTTGTCGGAGCGTTACTAGCCCCCTCGGTGAGGCCGAGTTCGCCTAGCCATCAGCAAGGCTCGGTCTCGTTGGGCCACCGTTGGGTGATGTCGACTTGGTGATGGCCTGGTGAGGCTGAGCCTCGCTAGTGGCTAGGTGAGCTCGGCCTCGCCGTGGCTGGGCAAGGCCGTCGGCCCTTGTTGGTCGATCGCCGCCTATGGCCGAGGTCGTGACTAGCCAAAAGGAAGAACGAAAAAAGAAAAAAAGGAAAAATAAAATAAAAATATTAAAATATAAAAAAATTATACAAGTTTACCAAATGCATTATTCTATTAAAAAATTATTCTCCAGAAAAAAATAACGAAACAATTTTTAAACAGAAAATTCACCTTAAATCATTACTTGAGAAAACGATCACACTTCGTGCCTTTAGTCGAAATTTTTCTTTTTTCCTTATGTGATTCTCGCTATTAAAAGGAAACCCCTCACTCCTTAAACCTCCGTTTCACTCCTCGACCGCGGACGCGCTCCCTCTCCTCCAGCCATGGGCGACACCGGAGATTCGCCCGCCAAGCGCAAGAAGCGGCCGAGGGAGAAGCTCAGCGCCACCATCCACGCCCTCCCCGACAGCGCCGACAAGATCCCTCCCCTCGTCGGCTACTTCCCCTCCGGCTTCGACCCTTCCTCCGGCGGGGGCGGCGGGGGCGGCGACCCCCCCGAGGAGCCCGGCGTTAGGGTCTACCGCAACGGCAAGTGGCCCAATAGGCTCCAGCTCGTCGTCAGGCCGCCGGAGTCCAACGTCACCTTCGTCGGCTCCAGCTCCTCCGGCGAGTACACCGGCGTCCAGTCCTGCACCTACGCCCTCGGCGTGCTCGACAAGGAGTCGCAGACGCTCAAGGTCGTCCCTATCGCCTGTAATAAGGTGAGTGCTGGAGATTCTTTTAGGGTTTTCGCGCGGGGGGTATTCGTTTCTTGTTTTCTTTTATGCGATTTCGTTCGGTTCTATCGTTGGTTGATATGGTACGGTCGGTTGGAAAGGGATGATTAGAGGAGAAGTTATGCTTTTGTGATATCAGTTACGTTGTACAGAGTACTGGAAGAATTTTGAGGTTAATTGTTTTCAATCAGATAGGAAAAAATTGTTTAGTCAGCGAGCTATTTCTCTAGAGAACAAATTAGAGCAAGATGGGTGTCGCTCGTAAAGAAAGTTGGAACTTTGGAGGGTGATTCTTGTTGGCAAAGGTTCAGGTGAGTAGGCTGAATGGCGGCAGTGGAGAAACAATGCCAAGCAGTTCTGTGGCCTGTCAGTGCCACGGAGTCAGCTATCAATCAAGCCAGAGATGATTACAAGAATGAACAGTTTGACGCACAACGGATGTGGTTCCTAGCCAGCTGTTATTTTCGATTTTATTAAGAGTACATAATCAGTTTGCATCTGTATTTTGCTAAACATTGGAAAACGAGTGAAATATTTCCTTGCAGTTACTTTACTGTGTTACAGACCAATGTTGCTTCCCAAAAAAATTGTTTAATGTATCAGTAACTTTCATCTAAGAATGTCAGAAGTAGAGTCGCTTGGAGATTTGACAGCTCATGTGGTCACAGAACACCATTTGCACTCAAAGATACTCACCTGTCACTCCTCTACATGTTGCTTCTAAATATTGTTTTTTGTTATTTAAGGCATTCGAATTTCATGTGGTACTGCTGCAGATATTCAGATTGGAACCAAGAGTGGCATCAGATCTCCCTGAGGAAGAGCCCCCTGAGTTGGGTAGGGGAGAGATTTCAGCAAAAGAGAAGGCTGATAAAGTTAGAGAACTTAATCTACTCTTTGGAACTAAGCGGTCGGTAACTCAGGTATGATCCATGTTAACCTATAATCTGTTGTTCTATTGATCCATGGGAGATAATTTTGTTGAGTTTCTTTCTATTAAGATTGTGCCGTGCTGATGTTCTTTGGAAGCTCTTTATTCATGAAAGATAAAGGGCTTTCATCTGTTCCTCTCAACATGCATAGTTATCAGTCAGTTATTTTGCAGGATTGCTTATGAGTAATGGTTTATGCTTAGGCATGTGTGCATATGGATAGGAGTTAATTGCATGTGCTTGTTTGATTGTCTTTCTATGTGCACTTGTGCATTTTCACATGCTTATGTGTGTGAATGTGTTTGTGTGCCTGGGCGTGTGTTCATTCATAGTTTCACTGCATACTGTCTATCCATTGGAGCCTTGGAAATTGCGATTTTATAATGCCGTTTTTTGTGATTACCTTGCATGATTTTCATCTGTTTCATTTACTGTTCATGAGTACGGTGAACCATGGGCTGAGCCAAACTCTGGAGGAAGATAAAGTTTGAGTAGCCCTGTAGTGGGAATTTGGAGAATCTCGTGCTTAATAGTAATTGCTTGGACCTTTATGGAAGTATACACAACGTGAAAAGTTTTTTATGATCACAGGATAAAAAAATGCAATCTCTAAGGCAAGAAGATGATCCCAACTCTCAGAAGGATTTGGATAGGAAGATTAAGGAAGTCGCCATAAACAAGGAAGCTCTTGAAAGCACGGATGCTCATATTGCTCGCAATATCCCCCCTTACAACTCATCTGCCACTGTCCCAAAGGATGCCTATCCCCTAGAGAAAATTATTCTCAAAGGAGAGTGGGATTACATCAAGGATATTTTTCAATTTCTTGAAGAAGGACAGAAAGTATCTCCTGATGCTTACCCAACATTTGTTTGCAATAGGATCCATAAACTGGGGGAAACGCAGGTGATCACCTTTGCATTTTTTCACGATTTTTTCTATAATTGACATTATTTTTCGTCTGTTCTTGTGGAAAATAGTTTTATTAGCTATTAACCAAACTGGGAAGATTACGGTTCTTCATTTGTATGTTGGACAAAATCATGCAGGTCCTCGTTCAATAAACCAATGCCTTTCCTTCTATCAAAGCTATCTATAGGTTGTATTTTTTCATTGTGATTTGCCATGTTACAGTGCATGCTACCGAATGCATCACGATTCATTTTGTCAGGCACAATATGATTAAAATGAAAAAGGAAAGTTGCAGTTGCAATTGCAATGAAGGGATCCCTATTATTTAGTGCGAGAAAATAGTGTCGCAAAGTTAACTTTCTTCAAATTTTTTTTTTTTTTTGGTCGAACTTTCTTCAAATTTACTTGCCCCCAATAGTGCACATACACTTCCAAATCTGCGTGGAGTCAATTTAATTTTCTTTTATGATTATAGGCTACCTACCTAATTCATCATGATTCAATGCTGTATTTAATCTGAGTCAACAAAATTTGGAAAATACAACTGCAGGCAGTGGACGAAGTGTCTGTTAATTGACTCGAGCAAGCAAATACATGAAGCATTTTCTGCCTACTGTTGCTTTTATATGTTCACCTTAAGACAGCTGTGGCCAAATTCTTTGTTTAATGTTTGTACCGGTTTTCTTTGGTCAATATCTGACTAAATAGCATTTTGCTTGTTTGAAAAAGACTAAACATCTTGAAATTGCTTAACTATCTTAGCAACTCTGACTGGCAAGAGATTCTAATCCTTAATTTGTTAATTGAACATACGCTCTTGAATTCTCAGACTTCCTTTTCATCTCTCTCAAATTTCTTTCCTCTTTCAATTATATAGCTTTTGAATGTTTCACGACACCTGCAGGATGAGATGGAGAAGGAAACACTTGGTTGTATATTATCGTATATCAACCACCTTATTAAGTTCAAAGATCAGCATTCTGCTGACGGTGCATCCTCTTCGAAGAACCACAAGACCCCAAGCATATTGCGTCAGAAATTCTCAACCATGTTCTCCAACGCCGAATCTAAATGGCTGCCTTCTGAGAAAATTGATCTTCTAATCAGCTATGTCTTAGTGCTCACTTTGTTTGCGGATGATTTTCGGACAGACCCGACAGATATCGCTAAGGATCTGAGGATGAGTTCAGTAACCATAAGACAGCATTTCGAGCATTTAGGATGCAAGTTCTCGCGAGAGAAAAATGTGTTGTATGCCAAGCTCCCTGTGCCTCTAAAGTTCCCAGAGTTGAGAAGGAGGCGCCGAAGGTAGATAGATGGATGGATTTTCTTGTCCTTGCAACAGTTTGTTAAGAGGGAGCAGCTTCCAATCAAGAATTGGAATTCGTTTCGGCGGGAGTTTCAGTTTATATATATTTCTTTTAGCTTTCGGCATCCTATTGTGATGGGACATGTTTATCTTCATTGGAAGCAAATCTACAGCGAGTCTACTTAATCAAGTTTGCATGATGTACCTCTTTATAAATGTGAGCACGCCTGCATTGGTGCGATTTTGTTGCAAGCACCATTCTTCTGGTATAGTTTTGACTCCTTTGCATCTCTTTGAAGCTTAGTTAACTTTGTTCCCTCGTCATAGTGCGCACTGATAACGCCCTTGCGTGTTCTCTGTGTAGTGTGAGAACATATACTCCTGTTGGCCCCGTATGCGGGGAGAGTATTTCATGTAATAATTTTAATGATATATCCGGTCAATCAATTTGCTCGTGCCGTGTGCATCTTCATCAATTTTGATTTGAAATTTGAAGACTCGCGTCTTATTGACTCGCTACTGTCGTGCGGTGTATGGGGTACTCATTCCCAGACTTGAGTTTGAGAGATTGAAGATAATGCGATATTATTTGTTTCCAGCGAAATTATGGTCAATTCTTGCCCTTTGTCTGATCTGTTTTATAAGGTGAAGTATGGAGTCCTGCTAATGAATCAGCAACTCTGACCCAAAAGGAAAAAAAAAAAATCAGCAACAGCATTGTACGTGGGAAGAACAAAGAGGAGCAGCGACAGCTGTTGAAAAGCTGTTTCCTGGGCAACAGGCTTAGGACTAGCAGCTGAAGCAATTCCATCATCGTTCACGCATGACTTATTGAAAGTAACTAGTGAAGGCTCTTTCCCGCAATGCTTGCCTAGCGTTCCAACACTTTTCATCATCCGTCTCATCCTTCAACTGTCCCATTTCTTCGTCCAAAGCCACGTGAATCCGTCCTGGCAGTAGTTAGCTGCCAACTGATGGTAACAATGCTTATTAAGTTGGAATATGTGAAATGTTGATCAAGATAAGATTTGCTACAAGCCACGAGGAAGGGAAACACGAAATTCACTCCCCTTTTCCCCTTTAGCAAGAATTTAGGGAGCTGAATGGGACTCTCACAGTCAGACCCTTCTATCTCCCAGTACCTCCATGCTGGAATCTGACATGACCTTATCCTCAGTTTCTTGACATAAACTGCATCAGGAGCCTTATCCTTAGCTGATGGACTCTTGAGATATGGGCAATCACATATAATTACATTCTCCAGTTTCAGGTCAATTTGTAGGCTGCCGCCCGCTGGCTATGCTAACCAGTTAGGGTAACGAGACAAGCAATATCCCTCTTCATCTCCGGGAGAAAGTGAGCATCCTCGTGCCTAGAAGAAACTTCGCACCTCACTAAAGCTCAAGATGACCGATCAGTCCTCAATGATGAGCTCTTCCAAATTGTGCAGGTTTAGCTATTGAGAGGAGCACTTGAAATAGTTACCATGTTGAGATCGGTCTGTCCTATAAATTACTTCACAAGACTTCTCCTGTTCAATCTAGACTTATAGGCATCACAATTACACTCTCGCCTGAAGGCGGTGCCTATGTACTTTTGACATCTAATCAATTCATTTTTCTTTTTGTGCTAGCTAATTCGTCAAGATTCATTGCTGGACTTGATCTGAACCCCAAACTGGAAAGCAATGCGAGTTCAGTGGAGGAAGTTTATTTAATTCAAGCAAACATTTCTTGATCGAGTAGCTGCTGGCTGCTGTAGCTTTTAAATATTCAGTCCAAGACTGCTGTGGCCATGTTCTGTGTCTTATGGTCATA
The DNA here is from genome assembly GCF_016545825.1 of Eucalyptus grandis. Classification (NCBI taxonomy): domain Eukaryota; kingdom Viridiplantae; phylum Streptophyta; class Magnoliopsida; order Myrtales; family Myrtaceae; genus Eucalyptus; species Eucalyptus grandis. The sequence continues at coordinate 42,954,530 of NC_052617.1, read as the reverse complement.
CTTGCTTTCTTTGGTCATTTATCTGACTGAATAGCATTTACTTATTTGAAGAGGACTAAACATCTTAAATTGATCACTACGTTATGTAAGCAAATCTCGACTGGCAGGAGATGCTAATGCTCAATTTGTTCTGAACATACCTTCTGCAGCTGGCGCTTCCCCTGCAAAGAACCACAGGACCTGAAGCACACCGCGTCAGAATTTCCAACCATGTTCTCTGATACCAGATCGAAGCGGTTGTCTTCCAAGGAAATCGACCTTCTGATCAGCCACGTCCTAGTGCTCGTTTTGTTTGCACAAGATTTCCGGACTGATATGCTAAGGATCTGCGTGCGGGTGCAGTCACCGTAGGACGGCATTTCAAGTGTCTCGATTCGAACTTGTCATGAAAGTAGCAGTGTTCATGCCAAGCTTCCTGTGCCTCTCAAGATCCCGGAGTTGAGAAAGAGGCGCCGGAGGCAGCCGAATGGAATTTCTTGTCCTCGCAACAGCCGCATCAGTTTGTTAAGAGGAAGGCGCTTCGGATCGAGGCATTTTGGAATCGTTTGCAGTGACCATTTCGGTTAGCATGGTTTAGGCATATTCTCTTCTAGCATGGCTGTCCTACGCGGCACCCATTCTGCCTGAGTTTTTGCACGGTTGGCTTGTCTAAATACATCGGCTAGGCATTCGAGCATCAGAAAGAAATCTCACAGAATTTAGTATAAGCACTAAAAGGTAATGAACTTTAACTTAACATCAGCGGTTACACAACAACATCAGTCGAACTGTTGCTGAAAACAGGTCTCAACATGTCCACAAAGGGATAGCGTTGGAGGTGCGCTTGCCGCTACTACCTTTAGTATGATAACACTCTACTTTTTATTATCTCGCACAAACATTGAAGCCCATGAGAAAAATGGATGGACCAAAGTTTATGTCCCCTTACAATCACTTTGGTTCTCTAATATTTTTATTAGTTACTCTTGCCCCAGGTGGCCGGTGCCGGCGGGTGAACGTGTCTCCATCATGTCTTTGCTCTTGAACTTCCTTTGAGCCTTCAAGTCGACCACAATCACCGAGATGTTGTCCTTACTTCCCTTGTCAAGCGCGAGCACCGAGAGGTAATCAGCGGCAGCTTGTGCTGCAGGGTCAACCCCTTTGCCCCTCTCCAAGGGCGATGAAGGAACCCCATTCTTCTTGTGCCACAGCAAAATCCGCCTCCGCGCCACCTCGCATGCCTCCTCATTGGTCATCACATCCCACAACCCATCACTTGCTACGATAAGGCACTCGTCTTCCCGAGCTCGAGGGACAAATGTCACCTCGGGTTCCGGGATTATCCAGGGTTTCAAGTACCTATCGCCTGTGGGAAGGTCAAACTCAAGTAAGTGCAATGAGACGAGGGAAATGTACTAGTTTAGTTCGAGTAGATATGGTTTTTGAAACGAAAAAACCTTAATCAAACGTATCCAGAGTAAATCTACGGCAGCCACCTACAAGATCACTGACGGATCAGCTACTAAAACCATATCCACTCATGGTTTAGCTTAATCTGCTATGTTGGAATCACGTAGAAAATTGAAAAAGGAACACAGATAGCAGTAAGCCAAATATCTACGAGCTCAAAGGCTCCTTTGAGTGACATGATTTTCAGCAGAACTATATTACCCCACAAATCAGGTAAATATTTGATGGTATAAAAACAAATAAGAACACAAGTAATTGCACGAGACACCTACCAATTGACCTTGACATTGCAAGAACACCGAAGACACGGTAGCCGTTCCACTGTATGACCTTGCCCCCAGCTGCATCAATTCGAGCATACTCCTTCTCTGTATCTGGCTGGAGAAGTCACAGCCACCAAGAAACATAATTATCTCCTGCAATAAGCTGTGTTTCTCTAACTTTTAGGCATAAAAAACCAGAAAGTTGGCTTACCTTGTGATCCACTGACAGGGGCATGGCTTCTTTGCCACGCAAGAGGACTGCTCTCGAATCACCACAATTTGCAACTATAATGTGGGAAGAGCATACCAGAGCAACAACAGCTGTTGAACCGACTGTTTCTGGGGCAACTGGCTTGAAACTGGCAGCTGAAGCATTTCCATGATCAGAAGGGATGCCTCTGCTTACTTTTCCTCCTATCTCATCATCAACTCTTTGAAAGCAATTAGTGAAGGCTCTTTCCCACATTACTTGCCTAGCTTCCCCAACACTTCCATTTCCTATGTTACCTTTGACCTGTCCTATTTCTTCAGCCAAAGCCAGGTGGATCCGCTCACAACAATAGTCAGCAACCTGCCTCACAAATTTTCCAACAATGCTGATTGATAATATAGAACACAAATCTCAACAAAACAAGTTTTTGGTGACAAGTCATGAGCGAGATACAAAAAAATTTACACAAATTAATTCTCAGCATCTAGAACTAACGCAGGAGTCAAAATAATCCAAACTTGAGAGCTGAAAAAAAAAGGTCTCTGGGAAAATTAAACTAGTCACTATAGAAAAGGCAGCTGAATAAATTTCAAGAATAAAGAGGATGTACCCGAGAACCTCCATGGCCATCGTAAACACCAAAGAAGTGACTGGTTACATGAGTTAAATTTGGGCTAATCCCATCAATCATGTGTTCACCAACAAGCATTTTGATAGGAATTTTCATGAACCGTGATGCTGTTGTAACAGCATCTTCCATCTCTGGTCTTTTCCCACATAAAGACACCGAGCCCCAGAGAGGTATACAATCTAGCTCGAAAACACTCCTTATGCCTCCTTTGGTGAGACTCTTCTTCTTTGGAAGCTGAGAAACCACAGCAGCAGCCTTCAGGATTGAAATATCAGAGCCTTCAGCTTGTGAACTCACTGCTGCTATAAGTTCACTTGCAGGAACCTCGGAATTTCCCAAAATTATGGCCTCAGCCAGAACTTGATCATTTTCTACTGCTTTTATCACCACTTGGCCTGTTGCTAATAACTCATCGGCGGTAACCAAGCTGGTGTCTTCCCCAACTGACATAATCTCATCCTCATCATTATCTTGCATCGAGTTATCATTAGGAACCAAATGATCTCCCTTCTCAGTCGCCATCACCGACTCATTAGCTCCACCACCACCATCATCGCGTGCCATATCCGTGGCCAAATTGCTCACATAACTAGAATCAGCAGTATCAACACGGCAACAGAATACAGACTCAGTGGACACCAGATTTGAAGCGTTTGTCACAAGCTTGAGCCGTGTAATTTCCGCAGAGGATGAAATCCCAGAGTTATCACGTACCAGATTACCTACACTAAGAGTTACTGCAATGGCTGGAGACATTTCTTCCATATAGATGCTCTCTTTGGTATTGTTGATGGCTATTCTCAACTCCCCTTAATTTCCATCACTCAACAAGGAGACCGCACAAATGTTTGTGGGACTGAGCAACACATCCTCACTTTTTATGTTGTCACAAATGCTCTATGCGGTATCATTAATGGTCATCCTCAACTCCCCTCAATTTCCATCGATCAAGAAGGAGATGGGCACAAAAGTTCCAAGACTGAGACTGAGCAACACCATCTCATTCTTGTGTCGTTGACTCCCAATCTCGAACCAATAAGAGAGCTAACAGGAAGTGAATTCGAGATTCATATAAAAAGATGGGCATGAGGAGAAATTGACGGATGTATCAAAAGGGTAATCGGATCTGACGACTGAGACCAGATCTACATCTTCAGCTCCGGAAAAATCAAAGAAGTTTGCAGTTTGTTTATCAGATTCCGTCAAGGGCTTATATAGTCCATTAAGTTCTTCCCGATTCTTCCTCCAGCCCCAGAAAGGACAAAACAATTTCTAACCCACCACCAAACCTTAAACACATTTACATGATGTGGCAACAACCTGATTCAAGCTCTTATCCAAATCCCAAACCCAGGAAGAGGAAGAAAAGGATTGTCACGATAAAGAACCGGAAAAGGTAGAAAACTGCACAAGAATCACAAGTTAACCCCAAAAAAGGCAACCTTTTCCACAAAAACACATGAATTTCCTGGATCTGAGGCAACCCATCAAGGCCCCCCCCCTTAAAGAAAGATGTTCCTTCTATCGCTTTCTCGATTTTCTGCTTCAGAACACACACCCAGAACCCAGAAAATCAGCCGACAAAATTCGCCATATACCATACTGACCCTATCAACTGGGTATTGCAAAGACCAACTATCTCAGCCAGACTAACCTTCCGACCAAGAACCCAAAAATTCAGCAGCAACCGAAGGGGTGCTCGCCAGCTGAAGAAACAGAAAAGACTTGAAGGAGAAAGAAAAAATAAAAATAAAAAAAGAAGAAGGAACGAGCATGAAAAGGTGTTGAGTGAAACCTCTAACCTAGAAAAGATTTTCCTGAATTTTCCAATCCGTTTCTTTTTCTTTTTAAAGAATTTTCTCTTGGTAATGCTTTTAATTAACCTCATGCACACCTTTTGGGGACACGTATACGATGAAATTATGTTACATCATTCAATGCGCTTGGACCAAGAAAAAGCTCCCACAAAGACAAACCGCTCGTGGGTCCTTGACACTTCATACCCTTTCGAGGTGGCACGTGTCTCTTAGGTCTGGACTCCCCGAGGAAAGCAACAAAGAAAAACAGGAAAAGGAGAAAGTGCCGCAAAACAGAGCGGCACCAGAAACGTCTAACAGACAGTGCGTGCATGCGAGTGCGACTCCTGCGGTGCACCTCATCTCTACTTGTTTATATTTTCTAGGACGAACCAAAAGCCGGTGAGGTTCAGTGAACATTCGAGCACTGTTCCATTCCCCGTGATTTTCGGATCTTTTATATTTCGACGGGACCGTCCAACTCTATATATCGGCGGCACTGGGTTTTTGCTCCTTCATACGAATCACGGTATAGGAATCTGATGCTTGCCCATCGTTAAAAGAATAAAGTGCATATTTTCATAATGAGAAGCAATGCATTTTCTCATTTCCAAACACAAATGTTACAAGTTCTGCGATGATTCCCCTGTGAGGGATAAGTATACTAAGGTTACGCTTGATCATCTGAATTTCTAATCGGGATAGGACTGGATAAGATAGGATATAAAACTTTGAAATTTTTTTATATTCCGTCTATTGCTTGGTATATCGCAATATTAAAGTCGAATATATTCACATCATATCATGTACATTATTTTGATATAAACGGCATATCATTATAAATGAATCTAAATGTTCATAAACAACGATGGTGAAAATCTCTCGTAACACTATTTCTTAATTTATTTTTATTTTATTTTTCCTCTTTTTTATATTATTTTCTTTATTATTTCTTTAATCCCCTTTCATCATTCTTTAATAAAATTGCATCAAATTGTACTAACATACCTAAAATACAAAAATACCTAAAATATATAATTTATAGATTGAATGTTTATTATAAGATAGAATTCAAGTTGAATATATAAATTAAAATAATATTAATTAAAAATAATTTTTAATTTTTAATTTCTTAAATTAGAATTCAAATATTATTTATGTTGAAATATAATTTCAATTTTGTTAATTTAATAAGTTTATTGTTCGAGAAAAATAAATTTTTTATTATGAACATTAGAAATCCTATCCACCTTTATCCTACTTCTCCCATGGGATAATTTTATCCGACCTATATCATCCTTATATCTGACTCTATCCTGTCCTGAGCGAATACCAAACATAGAATAGGATAAATCATATCCTATCCCAAATTTTATCTCGACTGTCAAACGCAGCCTAAGAAATCATATAATTTATGTATTGTGTATTCTTTAGGTGATCAGTTCTTAGTATCTAGATTTGAATTGAGGAAATATAATTTATGTATCGATATGTTTTTAGGTGATCCGTTCTTAGTATCTGGATTTGAATCGAGGAAAAATCCATGGCTGGGATTGTAAGAGAATGTTGATTTGGAAAATAACTACAAATAGCATAGTCATCTTCGGAGTGATAATAGTACTCCTATGGCGGGCTAACCTTGACAATCAAGAGGTGCATAGTTCTACTTTCATCTATACAGTTAACAAGGATTTCTCAGATATCGCTACAAAAGTTACTTACGTTGCATAAGAAATGAAGATAAAATCTACACAATATTCACAAAACAAGGACATGTATAATTTTCCCTTTCTAACTATCCACTTTTCCTGTTGAGGAAAAAAGAACCCAAAACTTCCTTCTCCGGAGATCTTTTTCTCAGCCATAAAAGTTTGATAAAACGATTTAATCAAAAGTAAGATGGTGGCAAACCGAAATATTGAATTGCGAAGATAGTACCTCGATTTTAGGGGGTACCATACCATTACCCCTTCTCCTCCAACGTACCATCATCGAAGTTGATTAAATTACATAGCTCGCAAGTCGTTGTCGATAATAACAAAATGTCCGCCGCAATGCTCGCCCGATGTCCCTCCATGCGTTTCCCACTTTCTAGATTCAAATCTATGTTTTTCTACTAGTCATAATCCTCAAATAACATAAACTCTCGTCCACAATTGGCTAAATATATACATGAATATATTGATTATTTATTTTTAGAAACTCATTCTGGAAGGAGTGGTGATGTGGAAATTAGCTCGACCCGTTCAACGATGTACGTTCGTTCGGGATGATGTCCGTAGCGAAGGGAGAAAGGCCGTTATGTCCGGGCGTTGCGTGCATGCGAACGAGAGGGAGCGAGGCGGGCGTGCACAGTCCAGAATAGACAAACGGCCGTAAAGGATCAAAGAAACCATTTTTCACTCGACTTCTGTTGGAAGGTTGCAACGCCTTCCCGCCCGTTATAGCTTCAGCACAGAGCGAGCTAGACACAGAGAAAGAGCGAGAGCGAGAAGCGTTCGACGATCCTGCTCTGAGGGCGAGTCGTGGATGGCGAGAGTTTGGTCGACAATGCGAGTGCGTGGTCGCTAGTTGCATTCGCAGAGTGCATCGGTGGAACCCCGTGCATGGCGCCCCCTCATTTGCGTCCGTCGGCGGAGGGAGAGGAAGCGGGTGGCGGCAACGGTGGCCTGGTCGTGACGGCGATCGCCATCGACAGAGACAAGAACAGCCAATCCGCAGTCAAATGGGCGGTGGAGAATCTGATCAAGAAGACGGCCTCCCAGTGTATTCTCCTTCACGTCAGGACCCATGGCGATTATTCAGGCAAGCTTCTTCTTTTATATCAAGCTCTACGGTGTTTTCTTCAGATAAGATAATCGGCTTGACATGGACTTTGTTCGACTGTTGTGGTAATGCGGCTTCCTAGTTTCCGCAACCATCGGTGATTGAATGGTCGGAGCAGTCATCATGATGGACGAGAGTGCGATTTGAGACTTCCAAGAGATTGTATTAGCCCAAATGAGAAGTACTGCAATTTAGTAGATTCAAACTAGCTTATTAATCTGAAGAGTATTTGTATTTTCATTGAACAATTATTATGACGAGGTTTGTGGGATCCGTGTGAGGGAACCGGATTTGTTCTCAAGCGAATGCGGTACCGCACCAAGTTGCATTACATCCTCCTGCATTCGAATCCTGATGAACAACTGCATTTGGACATGAATTGGGTGGTGATGATGATGCGTGGCAATTGCACCGATATGGCTTCACCAACGTCTGATTGATAAAAGCATAAACTGTTGCAGGTGAGGCGGAGTGGGTTCCCAGCGGAGGCCGAACGCCAACTGAAGCTGAGCTGCAGCAATTTTTCCTTCCCTACCGTGGATTCTGTGCTCGAAGAGGGGTAAGTTGGGCTCAATCGAACTGCGTGACTGTACTCCGCTTATTTTTCTTCACTGAGATAGATTAGAAAGTTAGGAACTTCCCCTGCATAAGATCACTTTAAGTACCAAAATAAAGTCAAAAAGCTTGAGGTGGAGATGCCTTTTAGTGGCTCGCCAAGGTTTGCATTTCAATTATTTGGATCTGATTTTCCAGGAAAATGGTTATTTCAGATTGCAGCAAAGGAAATTATCCTCCCTGACATTGATGTTCCCAGTGCACTACTTCATTACGTAGCTAATAACTCCATCAGCAACATTGTGGTTGGTGTGTCCAGTCGCAATGCAATTACAAGGTCTCTCTCTCCCCAGTGCATGTGTGTACGTGTGTTTTAAATAGTTCTCCCCTAATGACAGCTGACTAGTTTTAGTATATCTGATCGTGTGCAGAAAATTCAAAACTCCTGATGTGCCGACTAGCTTAATGAAATCAGCACCGCCAACCTGTTCTGTTTATGTTATATCCAAGGATAAACTTCAAACCGTTAGAGCCGCAACTAGGCGTCTCATAATATCTTCTGCACCGACATGCATCAAAGATACGCCCAATAAGAGTTCTCCCAGGGGAAATCAACCTAACATCCAATCAAAGACTCCGGACTCTTTCGATATTGACAGGTAAATTTTGCTTTTGTCACGACTTTCTTTTTGGGTGACCATTCAATGAAGCACTTCAAAAAACTCTCTAGCCCTCCAAAAGCAAATAGCCAAATACAGTTTGTCGACAAGTTTTAACAGTGTTCATCGAGATCATCATAATGTATATGAATCTTTTAGGGGATAGCAAATTGCAGGGATTGCTGCTATACTTATTAGATCATAGTACTAGGTACCAAAGTAAGAAGATGCCTCTGATGTTATGCTTGACAAACTTAATCTAATGTATATGGTGACCTGATTTTGGTATGTATGATATTCATGCAATTCCTGCCCATGAAAATTTGCATATTGATTATTGATGACTTCTTGCTGTACAGGAGTACATATAGTGTTGGCAGTTTGAGAAGTCAGAGCTCTGATAGTGCATGCTCCGAGAAAAGTACTGATGTTAGGCAGATGAACCTCGACAGCTGGAGGGCAAATAGGTTACCCTCAGTACGGCCATTGGAAGCTTACATAATGGAGAATTTATCTTCTGAAAGTTCTTCGTCAGATGCCACCGATTTTTCTGGACAGTTAAGTTATCGCTCATCTTCTGAGAATGTACAAGGATCCTCAGTGCCAGAGAATTCCATAGGCTCTTTCTCCTCACATGCCTCTGTGAGTACAATACACGACATTGTCGTACACATCTTTTGATCATTGCAGGACTTGTTTATGTGTAGGACTTCAAGGAAGTGGTAAAAAAGTGGATGCATTTTTAAAAATGAAACGTCTATAAAGAAGTTCATGCTACTTGATGAGTCTGGTGCATCTTGCACTTTTTGAGGTCCTAGAGATGTAACATATCGCAAAAGTCAAATTTCTTTTGGTTCTTCATGCTTACCAAAGCCATTTGGTAGGAAAAGGCTTGGTGGTTGTTACTTTTGTTGTCATCGGCTGTCATTCACGGCATATACCGTATGAAATATTCACATCTACATTGCTCTAATATATATGTAAAGATCAACAGAAAATTTTGTACTAGTGAATTCCACTAAATGTGCTGTGCTTAAGATGATATTACTACTCAGAATGTTCATCTTTAGACAATCAAATGAAATGACTGCTCTCATTTTCGTGAGTTTTTTGACAGCGAGGCCTGGAAGCAGAAATCGAAAAACTAAAACTTGAATTTAAGCAGTCCTTGTCTACTTACAACGTGGCATGCGAAGAAGTGTCTGCTGCAGAAGCAAAGGTAATGCTATAGCTCAGGGATCATGATCAATCTATCACAGAAAATGAATCATGACCGTGTTCATCATTGCGAATTTGATAAAGATGATTTTTTTTTTCCCTCATCTTTTTGAAGGCTAAGGAGCTTCAGCGAATGAAGACTGCAGAAGTTATAAAGTTTGTGGAACCGAAGCTTCATAGGGAGGTTGCTTGGACTTCCCCAACAGTAGAGAAGCTGGAGACACCAGTGGCAAAGGAAGTTACCAAAATTAGAGAACAGCGACAGTTGTTTGAGGCCAAAAAGGGACACAATGCAGGAGATACAACAAATGGTGAGTCGGGAATGAGGAAAAGAGCAATAGATGCTTTGGCCCAGGAGAACGTTTGGTACAGAAAGTACACGATCAGAGAGATTGAAGAGGCCACTGATTACTTCTCACGTTCTCTTAAGATCGGTGAAGGAGGATACGGACCTGTTTTTAAAGCCTACCTTGATCACACTCCTGTGGCCATCAAGGTCTTGAGACCCGATGTTTCCCAGGGACTGCAACAATTCAAGCAGGAGGTGAGTCTCGTTTGTTCTACAGGGCTTGCTCTTATTCGTAGTTTCTCAGTTAAACCTACTTTTCATTTGAATGAGCTCCTCTCAATTAAAGCTGTGGACCTGTTCTCCTACTGAGTGCTTATCTAAGAAATTTCACAGAAATTAATATAGGAGAACTCCTGAAAGACAGATGAATATTTGTTGGGCGACAAGACCTCCTTTCTTTGATAAAGAAGCCATAACAAAGAATATTTAATGGCCTTAGCACAAGAAACACATTTGGATTTCAATAAGTTTGCATCCCAATGATCAACTCAAAAAACATTTACCATTACTTTCCTCTTTCATGGTCTCTCCAATATGGTCTCTCCAATAACAATACAGGTTGAGGTACTCAGCCGCATGAGACATCCAAACATGGTCCTCCTTGTGGGTGCATGCCCCGAGTACGGATGCCTAGTGTATGAATACATGGACAATGGTAGCTTAGAAGACCGAATCTTCTGCAAAAACAACACTCCTCCGATTTCTTGGAGAAGCCGTTTCAAGATAGCAGCTGAAATTGCTACAGGTCTTCTTTTCCTGCACCAGACAAAACCAGAGCCCTTGGTGCACCGTGATATCAAGCCCTCGAATATCCTGTTGGATTGCCACTATGTGAGCAAAATCAGTGACGTGGGCTTAGCGCGACTGGTACCACCATCAATAGCCAATAGATTGACTGAGTACCATATGACGGCAGCAGCTGGAACATTCTGTTATATTGACCCGGAGTATCAACAAACTGGAATGCTTGGAGTAAAATCAGATGTGTATTCTTTTGGTGTGATGCTGCTGCAGATCATCACGGCGAAGCCTCCAATGGGGCTGGCAATGCAAGTTGAAGATGCTATCGAGGGAGGAACATTTCCTCAGGTGCTCGATCCAGCCATAAACGATTGGCCAGTGGAAGAAACCTTATCAATGGCAAAGATGGCCTTAAGATGCTGTGAGCTGAGGAGAAGGGATAGGCCAGATCTCGGTTTAGAGGTACTACCAGAGCTGAACCGCCTGAAGGACTTGGGGTTGCATGACAAAGCTCCTATCGAGAAGACTCTGTTGTATAACCCACGTCCGAATAGTTCAGTGCCTGAGATGGAATCACAAGGCCCTCAGGTTAGTATTTGAAACTTCTCAGGAAGTAATTGCTTTAATAAATCAGTTCCTCATTTTACATTTATAACTGCATGGTTCTTGGCATTCCAAGGAGCTAAGAGCGTTAGAAACATATTCTTTTGATCACCCTAAACCCCCAAAGCAAAATCTCCCTGCAAATGTTCTCTGAAGAATGTCTGAACTTTCCATCTGTGTTGTATGCCCATAAAAAGTTGCCAAGTTCTGGTACTTGAGTTTTGGCTGGTACGACAAAAACAGCAGTTAAAAATTGCACAAGTATAGAAGCTTTCCCTTACGCACGTTCCAATCATATTTGTATTATGTATAATCAGGAAGGAATGAGAAAACGAACCTAACGTGGCAATTCAACTCAGATCAATGTGAGAGGAAGGTGGGAGCGCTTTAAGTTGAAGGCCGAGGCATGGAGTCTGAAGAATAGCTTCAGGAAATCGAGACCTCTCCGGCCTAGCAGAAAGCCAGCAGACAATCCCGGGAAGATGCCAGTTGAAGGTTGCTGGTCATTCGTGAATTGTTCCACACCCAGTCCTCAGATGAAGAGATTCATGTCATTCTCATAATAACAGTTGTCGAATGATATGAAAGGCGCAGAAATTCCTACTATCTAATGACATATAAGTTATGCGGATAACTAGCCATGAGTTTGCCATGATTCGTTTTCGGTCCTGTAAAACAAAGTGCTTCAACGCCTTCTTAAATGTCAACTTGAAACGAACTGATCTTAAGCTACCTGTCATGAGTCAAGAGAAATGGCCATGAAGGAGCTCTAACCTTCGCGGCATTTATCAGATTTCCCATCACATCAGTCAGTTTCAATCTTAACGGGGATCGGGACCATCTTTACACTTGCTCCGACGGAGATTACCACTACTTCCAAATCTCCAAAGTTGGCAAAAGCATGAACTTGGCGGTTTTGCGAAAACATGAAAGTTTACTAGAATTTCTCTCCCAGATTATGCGGCTTGACTCAGCATAGAACTTGATCAGTTTCTTACAGAGTAGATACGAAGTCAATTGGTTCATTAGATTAGCCGAATTGTCAGTAGAAGAGGGTTCAAACACAGGAAATGTCATGTATTGGGGCTAAGAGAAGGAGAAAATGCATCCCTATCTCCATATAATTTTACTGAGATAATGTTAAAAGATGGCTTTAATATATTAAACCTCGTTAAACATGCTTTGGAAGTATAAATTATTTGTTTAAATTAATTAAACTTCTTAAAATGGGTGCCTTTTTTTTTTTTTTTTTTTTTTTTTTCAAAACATTCTTAAAAGGGATTTCTTATATCCTTTTTATGGTCAACTTAACTTGTGCTTTAAGGGTACTTTTGCTGAAATTCTTTTAAAGTAAAATGAACTTGGATATCCCCATAATCCAAATTGTGGAATAAAATTTTCTACTTAATAAAAAAGGCATAAGGTAATATACACATAGAGATAAATTAATAATATCTGTGAAAGTATATGTGATAAGAAAGAAAATCTCATTTAAAAATAAATAAAACTGACAACTTGGAAATTTTTTTTTGGAAGAATCAAGATGGAGTAATCTTTAGGTATATTAAGATTAACTTATGAAATGACATGATAAACTGTGAGCAAGCAATTATTCAATAATTAATAGAAATCAAACAAATGAAACTACTGAAAACCGTTTTACCTGCATAAGTATGCAATGGATAGCCGATCGCAGGTAGTTGGCTCCTCGTAAGTTAGTATGAAATCATCGTCGAGCACAAACATATGTCGGAATTTGCCATTAGAAACCAACGCAATGCAAAGTCCTGCTTCTATTCATCTTTTGGCGGGGGAAGAGCTTTGCAAATAAAGGTCGCCTGGCAAGGCACCATTTTCAATGATTGAACGGCAGAGGTTGGCGAATCTTTTGAGGCACTGTGCCAGAAACAGATTACTCAAACACGGGCTGCAGGTCCACGGGGCGATAACGAAGGTGGGTTTCGCTTCCGATCTGATGCTTAGCAACGACCTGATCGATCTGTACGGGAAATGCGGCCGGGCGGGCATGTCCCGCGACGTGTTCGACAGAATGCCCCACAGAAATGTCGTTTCTTGGACGGCTCTTATGTGCGGTTATCTGCACGATGGAAATGCCGAGGCTGCGCTGATGTGCTTCTGTCAAATGAGGAGGTCCCCGGTCGAGCCGAATGAGTTCACCTTGTCGACCAGTGTCAAGGCATGTGGGGTCGCGCGTGTTCTTGATCATGGGATGCAGGTTCATGGACTATCTATCAAGACGGGATTTGATACTGTCTGCGTGGTTGGCAATTGTATAATTGACATGTATGCGAGATGTGGCGAGATCGATGAAGCTGCTCGGATGTTTAACGCAATGCCGTCTATAAATCTCATTAGCTGGAACGTAATGATAGCCGGACATGTACTCGAAAATAATGATGCCGAGAAGGCTCTCCTTTTGTTTAGGGAAATGCAAGAAGCAGGGGAAGTTCCGGATGAGTACACATTCACAAGTACTCTTAAGGCGTGTAACCATCTTGGTGACATAAAAAGAGGGAGCCAAATTCATGCTTTCTTAGTTACAAGTGGGTTTGGAATCTCTGGCAGGCCTGCAGTTGCTGGCTCTCTTGTTGATCTATATGTTAAATGTCAGAGTATGTCTGAAGCTCGGAAAGTTTTTGATCAAATGGAAGATAAGAATGTCATCTCCTGGAGTGCACTTATTCTCGGTTATGCTCGAGAAGAAGATTTGGGACATGCGATGGAATTATTTAAGCAACTTGAGGAAAGCAGTGTCCAAATTGATGGGTTCGTTTTATCCAGCTTGATCGGAGTATTTGCTGATTTCGCACTCTTGGAGCAAGGCAAGCAAATGCATGCATATGCCATCAAGCTATCATGCGGTCGGGACATATCTGTTGCCAATTCGATTCTGGATATGTATCTCAAGTGTGGGTTAACGGATGAGGCAGAGAAGTTCTTCAGTGAAATGCCAGCAAAAAATGTGGTTTCTTGGACAATCATGATCACTGGCTTTGGAAAGCATAGCCTGGGTAAAGAAGCCGTTAGTCTCTTTAAAGATATGCAGTTGGAAAAGGTTGAACTGGATAGTGTAACTTATCTGGCTGTTCTTTCAGCCTGTAGCCACTCAGGACTCATTGATGAAAGTCAAGAAATCTTCTCGAGCTTGTGTGCCGACAAGCGAATGAAACGGCAAGTAGAGCACTATTCGTGCATGGTTGATGTCCTTGGTCGAGCTGGGCGCATCAGAGAAGCCAAGACTCTAATCGAAAGTATGCAGATGAAGCCCACTGTAGGAATATGGCAGACTTTGCTTAGTGCATGTCGGGTTCACGGAGATCTAGAGACAAGTCGAGAAGTGGGAGAGATCCTTATGAAAATGGATGAGCTTAATCCGGTGAACTATGTGATGATATCAAATATTTACCTTGAGGCAGGATATTGGAGAGAGAGCCAAAAAATAAGAGAAGAGGTGAAAGAAAAGAGGTTAAAAAAGGTGGGAGGATGCAGTTGGGTAGAAATTGACAAAAAAGTTCACTATTTTTATAGTGGAGATGACACACACCCACTCATAGATAGCATCCATGACACCTTGAAAGAAATGGAAAATCGGATGAAAGAAGAGTTAGGTTATGTGAATCAGGTGAGATTTGCATTGCATGATGTGGAGGACGAGTCAAAGGTAGAGAGCTTAAGAGTTCATAGTGAAAAGTTGGCAATTGGGTTGGCTTTGGTTTCTGGAGGACTTGAACGCAAGGAGGGTGTGATCCGCATCTTTAAGAACTTGAGGATTTGTGGAGACTGTCATGAATATATTAAATGCTTATCAAAGGTTTCGAGTATGACATTCATGGTTAGAGATGCTAATAGATTTCACAAGTTCCAGGATGGTCTGTGTTCTTGTAAAGACTACTGGTAATTCGGATATCGATACTCACTTGGCTGTTCTTTGGCAACATTTTGAGATGAACTCCCTGATTCAGTCTCTAGAGCTGTCATGGATGTTCAGTCAACAGATGTTAAGTCTGAACCGAAAGAAAACTACCTGGTGAGCTTGCTCAAAACTTAGCATATTGTTGCAGGAACCAAATAAAAGGAAGGCAAGGGGATCTCCTAAAATCTAATCCCAACAAATTTCTTTTTGAAAATTTCACTGAATATCCAAAATGCGCTTCACTAGAAATAGCTATTTATATGTGATCAGGGTGCTTGCTTGGGAAGCAAGATCACTGAAAAGACAGATTCTTTTAAATGAGTTGAAATTTTGACTCTATAAATCATATCAATTTGTCCAAAGTAAGACTGCGTTGTCAATAAGCTTTCCAACCAATCCTGACAGATCATCTTGGAGACTGTTTTTTTCCAGACAAGCCCGAGATTGGGAGTTGGGAGGAAGTATTGCTTACTTCTTTAATTTGTTGTATGATTTTTGCACCGCTTCCAGCTTGAGCACATGTAATCTGGTATAGTGTCAAAGATGGTAAATTCCCAGCAAGATCCTTCCGATGTCATGAAGGTAAAAGGTGATGGATTGTGGCAGCGCGACTTTTCCTCGTAAAACTGTGTAGAAAGAAAAGGTTCCAGCACATTTTTTTCTTTGGTTGGGAAGCTTTTTGGGAATGCAGTCTTGCTTTGGACAATCTGAAGAAGAGAGGTAAAGGATAGGCCAATAGATGTTTACTGGCAAAACGGGGAAGAAACTGTGCTGTATCTTCTTCTTCATTGTCCTTTATATAGCATCATCTACCCAAAGGCGATGCTTTGGGTACTTGTTTTGCCCATATGCTGCTATGTTGGGTTATACTGAATCCGTTGAGAAAGAACTATGGGTGCCAGGAAGGTATTCATATCCCTCACCTAGGATGAGGTGCATATCATCAGTTCTCTTTCACTTTTTTGGTTGATTTGATAAAAGTGGAACGCCAGAGCTTCCGGGTAAATGCTTGGATTTTGTGATTGTAGATTCGTTATCTTGTAAATGAACCCCTTTTTGGCTTTGATCTCTTTAAATGAGTTGGCACCATCTTGGCACCTCATAACGAATCTCTGTTTACTTGTCATTTTATTGTTTGAACCTAAAGATGCATGACTTGATCTGATAAGTGCATTTCACATTTCATACTTGATTCGCAATTCATGTGTTACCGAGTGGGTAATTAATGCTGTTTGTTAGTTTAACATGCAATTCTTATTCATTGTAAGAGCCATTGTTATCTTGTAACTCAAGTCAAAACACGCCAAGTCATGACATGTGACTCAAATCGTTATTTTTTTTTCGTTAGATTATTGTTTCTCTAAGTTGTTCATCTCGTTTTCATGTGTTGAACTGCACTACAATGCGGAGGCAGTTGCTGCTGGCTATCTGGAGCATTATGACAAGCAAAAATGAAAAAAAGTGGGGCAGGAAACTGAATCCAAGCACTGTTCAGTTGGCCGTAACTTTGGATTCGCGTAGAAATACTGGGGTCATGGTACAACTTCGGAAATATTGTTCAGAGTTTCACGATGGCCAAATCAAGTATCCGCTTGAAGATTTTCATTTGCCATTTGTTATCTCCATCTTAACGTCAGATTTCCTCTGCTAACAAATGTTATTGGTTGGTTTTTTTTTTTTTTTTTTTTTGGGTGTCATGTCATCATGTCAGAGAAAAACTTTTGACAATTTAGGAAAAGAATTACATCGAGAGAGGATTTCTCTTATGGTAAACTTAGAAATTCACTTTGACCAAAAAAAAAAAAAAAAAAGAACTTAGAAATTCATAAGGCTAATTTCTTCCACAGCATCCATTTCTCTGCACCCGAAATAAGCTGATTCGTTCACAGGACTTGTGAAATCAAAAAGAGAACCGACTCTGAAGATCAATTATCTGATTCACGGTTTCTCCTCCCTTATTGCAGCGTAAGAAACAGCATCAATGCCCACCTTCTCCTCTGGGTAATGATTTCCTTTAGACCTGTTAGAGTGAGCGATTTATGGATATAGACAGAATAATGTTTTTACTCCTAAATTTAGCGAAAAAACAGCGCGACTTGAAAAATTGCGACATCTCCAGAAGTTGTATATCGAAGACATTAATTTTCTCATTTTGGGTCGACAACTAAAAGATGACACAAGGCCTAGCAAATCTCATGTTCCTCGCATCTCGACATTGTCGCCAGACGGAATAACTGTGCTTTTACCGTGAGACTCGAGCAACTAACCAAAACTGATGCATTCCAGGTTTTCTGCCACCTTCTCCCTACAGGTTGTGCTAAGCCCATAAATCGTGAGTAGGCATTCCAGATTTCCCATGTGTTCCTGTCTTGCCATGTAGTAACCTTCGTTCACGAGGGCATTACAGAGGCCACCAACGCTCAAGAATGCTCCATCTAAGAGAGACGTGGAGATTGAATGGATTCAGTCCGCACTGCCCATTTTGTTATAATGCTCTACATTTGGCACAGTTACGGGGCAATACACATCTAAAGCAATTGCTTCTTCAGAAGCATCCACTGTTCATTTCATCATATCATTATCTTATGCCTCTCTCTCTCTCTCTCTCTCACACACACACACACACACACACACATCTGGACCCAAAAGATCACACGGCACTACTTGATTCAACACAGACACCATAAAAGTCCCAATAGTTTGACAACATTATGTCAGTGTCAGACAGAATGTCCATAACTATGAAAAAAATCAAGTTAATCATAGTGAAACAACCAGAACGTTCATAAGCACTATAAGTTAATGTCCCATAATGTGTGCGGGAGCTCAAGACCACTTATAAAGAGGTAACATGTCCCCCGAGCCTTTTGTGCTTCTATCTCCCGTTTATGGCTCCAGCATGAACAGTTGAGTCAATGGACTGCTGGCCCTTTCAGTAGAGTTATCATTTGCGAGTCACCATTTGAGCCCTGAAAGCATATATCCTTCTGGCAACAAAACTTCTCCTGTTTATGGGAAGAACGCAAAGAAAATTTCAATGATAATGACACAACCATATGTCAGGGACTAGCTATCATCAGGAAAGTCTAGCTGACAAACCTGATCAAACATTTTTTACGGTGCATAAATCAGCAATTATGTAGAAGTTAGAACAGAATCAGGAAGTCTGCAATCTTGCTTATTAAATATGCCACGAATCCAGCACCTAAAGTTGAAATTCACAATGAGTAAGCAGCAAATGTTAGGTATCGTAATTGGATGCAGAATAGAAAAGAGCAGGCCAAATCAACTCACTCCGATTCAATAGTTTCATCACTTTCTAGAGCATCAAGATTCAGAATTAGATTTGTGGCCCCCATTAGTTTCTCTTGGATTTTGGATTAACAAGTTTCTTCCCTTCATCTATCATATCAACTTCTCAAAAGGATGATCCATCTTAGTAAAGCTTTTCTTATTCATGCCAATGAAGATTGTTCACACAAAACAAATCAATTAACATGGAACTTCAGTTCCACTCAAGCATCCATTCAGGAAAGATTGAAGATTTATATTATTTTGTAGTCATAAATATTCTTTATAAAACACCGAATATGGTACAGGTATGTTATGTTCAGGCTTATATGTATCCTGTGCCTGTAATTTTTTGTCTTTCCCAGTTGTAGTCACCACATTCACTCAGGGTTCTCAAATCCCTACGTCCAATTGAACCTTTTCCAAGACATTATCCCCAAAAATAATATATGAAAGATTGTTGGTGAAAATGAAGAAGAGTAATCAAAAGTACCTATCCATGGTTACACTCCGCAAGCGGTTCTCAATTTGTTTCTTATATATGCTCATATCTGCTGTCAAAAATCCAGCTCCCAGAAACAGGTTGGAAAGGAATTCTTCAGTGAAGTAAAAAGAACACTGGAAAGAAACATTTTTCAAAATAACGCCCTTACCATCAGGCCCTGAAAACAGTGATTGTCAAGCAGAAAACAAACAATACTTAGTACTTACAGTACCATCTCCTCGTACATAAAAGTTCTCGGTGATCATCCGATTTTTCTCTTTTAGCTTCACCTGTACATAGAAGAAGCAAACCCAATGAGCACACAGTGCTCAGAGGACATACCAAACCTAATCCCTTCAAGAAGCAAGACACTACCATTGATTTCATGACTGGTCTCTTTATGCATCAAGACTCTATGTCTAGGAGCTGCTTCAGAAGTACTTAGCGCATAGAATTTGTAACTATGCTAAGCATGGACTTTGAACTGTTTTGGTCCACTTCAGTCCAGGCTGCTTATAATTATCAAGCACTTGGTTTTTTGTATTGGACAACATTTTTAATTAATTCCCACTAAAAAAGTAAAAGGCAAATGAGCAATTTTACCTCCAAATATTTTTCCCCTCCAATTTAGCCCCTCTTTCCAAACAAGGGATAGTATTAGCATTCCATTTTCTTCACATTCACTTGCCACCTTCCCAAACACCAAGAAGGGATGGAAGTCATTTTCTTCTCCTTCTTTTTCTACACTTACTTATCCAATCTGTTATTTTTCTTTTGGCTGTAAACTTCTTTGAAACATAGTGTTCGAGACTGTGTCATTCCACCCTAAACATGCATCAATACAGCAATGTGTGTGATTTGAATTCTGCCCATACAACAAGACTTCCCACAAGCTTTTCCATTCGTACGATGCTAAATTTCACTGTTTATCAACTGCCTCTCCATGATAGAGCCCATCATACGCACAATGAGGTCAATTCCCCTTTGATACATGAATTTCTCTCTACAACAAGATGTTCAGGTTGTCCCTTATGACAGGCTTCCGTGACATATGACCACCATGAAGGCGTGTAGCAGAGTGAAGAGCGACCCCTCACTCATTTTGTTAGATTTGTTAATCAATATTACATATAGATGCCCCAGTCTGTCCTTCCTACTATAGATTGCATGGTTACTCATCATCCAAAATAGACGCTGTTCTGATTATTGACATGGGCTTGCTTCTTACTGGAGAAAATATCTGAAACTCTTTAAAATGCGGGAGAACGCAATAAGTGTTTTGAGACTATGAAGGAGAAGATTGTCATGGATTTGTCTTTACTACACAAAACTATGAAGTGGAAAGTATTGTTGGACCAAGCACCAAATTACTTACTTGAGCAAAATCTCCAAAGGCATAGTCTCGGAACAAGACACAACCATCTGGCTGCAAGTGTCAGAAAAAAGTTATGTTGATCTAACAAGAACAAAATAATCAAGTCTATAAATAAGAATGCAAAGATTAGTACAAGAATTACCCAAACCATACCTTCAGCACGCCTCTAATATTCTGCAAAATCTTGGGCATTTCACTTGGTAATACTGCAGATAGCATGAAAATCTGCTTAATGAGTTAGGAGCTGAATAAGTTCATCAATAATGCATTGCAGGTGAAACATCATAAATATTGAGAAAGCAAGAGGATACAAAAGGACACTGCACATATTCTTACCAAGGTGACAATGTCAACTGAAGAAGGTCCAAGTCTGTCACAGAGATCTTCCTCTGTGACATTGCACACAAATGCATTCACCTGGGTCTCTTTGTGATCCGCATGAGACTGCAAATAGAAGAGCATCCAAATTTATCCATATTATTCTTTACAGTCTTAGGGCCCTTACGCTTGAAGATAAGCAGATCAACGTGAACGAATCAATAACAACCCATAAGCACCTTGAGGAGTTTAATTGCATGAGGCGACAAATCGCAGGCATGAATATAAAGCTCAGGGAATGAAGCCAAGAGAGGAAAAATAGTATTGCCAGCTCCACAACCAACCTGCCATGAGAAATTTCTTATGATCTCCCGGGTTGCCACAAAAAATAAAATAAAAGGACAATATCTAACCACAATTTTCCGTTGAGAACACCGCATTCTAATAACAAAACCGAAAATTCCCACCGAGTAAAATCATCAATCCTATCGTCTATCCTGATTATTTGCTTCAATTGCAGCAAGGAAGATCGACAAGTCTACTCCTTCTCGTCCAATAACACAAGGACCAACCGAACAGTTCACTCAGTATTTCCTTTCTTTTAAAGGAAACACAGAAAAATGGATGAAAAGATGATTACTTCTAGGACGATCTTCTTGCCATTTGACGACCCAACATCACCAGAGAAGTATTGACCCCAATCCTTCTCCAGGTAATGCCTATCCTTGAAAAACTGCAAAAATCCAGCACCATCAACATTCTCTTTTCCTTGGAAATTCACGTGAGCTGAAAAAGAAAAGAAAAAAGGAACAAAAGAGAAGGCTTTCTGGGCTGAGGAGCGAGTTATGTAACCTTGTCTTGGTGACGCCTATAGAAGCTGTCCCAGTACTTGAGGGCATTGTTGGGGAAGTGAAGGGAAGGCCGGACGGCTGCCGGATGAGAGCGGTGGTGGCGGCGGCGGACGGCGACGATGGGGCGGAGGAGCGAGGGGCGCGGTAGATTTTGAAGGGGAGCAAGAGGAATGCTCATTTCATCTCCCACCCTCCGGCGAGCTTTGAACCGTCTGAGAAAAGGTCTAGATTGAAATATTTGAAATTCTACCCGAAAAAAAAGTGAAAATACGTATTATTTTGCTCCTCGTTTTGGTTCTTTTCGCTTTTCGTGTAAATACAGATGTTGATTCCATTCTTTTCTTATAGAAAATAATGCTTTTATGGAAATGACCATGCTTTTCTTGGGTGAATACAAAAAAAAATTAAAATTAAAATTATGCCCACATATGCCCAAAACTTCTTTTTGTGTCACAAAAAAATTATAAACTTACCCGAGACCCAAATATCCTGAAATTCTTTTAGAAAAAATTTCAAATAAAGATTTGAAGTGTTTTTCATTTTTTTTCAAATAAGAATGTGAAATGAATTTTATTTTAAATAAAGATCCAAAATAATAATATTAGTCTTTATTTGCTGGTGGCTAGATATACCATCGGGTATAGGCGATGATTAGGCGAGGTGGCCTCTCTTAGGCGAAGATTGACCATGGCTCAACTTCTCTGAAGACTCGATGATGAGTTGCTTGGGTGAGCTAATTGGAGGAGTCGATGAGACTTGAGGCTTGGCCATGGCCATTAAGCTCATCGAGATGTCAACGGTCATGAGATCAGCAAACCTGGAGGAGGAGGGTTGAGCTCACGTATGGGGATTTAGGGTTGCACCCTGTTTCTGTTCCTAGGAACAGAAATTTCTTTTTTGTTCCTGGAACAAAAAGCAACAGAAACACGTTTGTGTGCGTTTTGTTCCTTTTTGTTCTTTTTGTTCCCGGAACAAAGAAAAAACAAACAAGAAACACAAATTTTTGTTTTTTGTTTTAACACAAATCAAACACTTTTTTTTTTTTTTTCTCTTATTTTTGTTCTTCTTTCTTTTGGCCGGTCGCCGGCCTCGCCATGGCCTGGCGACCGGCCGACGAGGGCCTGGGCGAGGCCGAGGCTCGCCGTAGCCGGCGAGGGTCGGCCTCGCGCCGCCCGGGCGAGCTCGATCTCGCCCGGATCCGGCGAGGCCGAGCTCGCCCGGCCGGCGAGCCTCGGCCTCGCCTGGGCGGTGGCCCTGGCGAGGCCGAGGCTCGCCGCCGGCCGGGCGAGCTCGGCCTCGCCGGGATCAAGGCGAGGCCGACCTCGCGCCGGCCCTGGGCGAGCTCGGCCTCGCCGGATCAAGGCGAGGCCGACCTCGCGCCGGCCCGGGCGAGCTCGATCTCGCCCGCATCCGCCGAGCCTCGCCTCGCCGGGCGAGGCCGAGCTCGCCCGGCCAGCCGGCGAGCCTCGGCCTCGCGGGCGGTGGCCCGGCGAGGCCGCCGCCTCGCCCGCCGGGCGAGCTCGGCCCTCGCCCCCGGCCGCCGGCCAAGGCCTTGGCCGTGGCGACCGGCCAAAAGAAGAAAAAAATGAAAAAGAAAAAAGAAAAAAAGGAAAAATAAGAAAAAAATAGAAAAAATAAAAGAAATAAAAAATTATCCAAATTTACCAAACATGTTTCGTTTATTTTTTATTCCCTAAACAAGTTTACCAAACGCGTATTTTTGTTCAAAAATTGTTCCCGAATGTAAATACTTTTTTCTATTTCGTTCCCTGGAACAATTTTTAAACAGAAACACAACCAAACGCGCCCTTAACGGCGGCAACATTACCTATGTCGTAGTTAGCCCCTAATAAAAGGAAGAAGAAAATGAATAAAAAGTTTATAGAAATTCAAAAATGTTATAAAAATATATCTATGTTAGTGTTTGGCTTTCCCACATGGAGCAATTAATATTTACGTTAGCAATTTTAATCAAAATTAACTAAATGAACTCAATTGGCAAAATGTAAAATAATTTAGGATTGAATTGATAAAATTAATAGGTTTATAACTTAATTGGTAAAAACGCAATGAATTTTAAACTTTTTGAATAATTTTCCCACATATTTCACATATTCGCATGCACGATTGAAAATCTTAGAAAACCCCTTTTCAAATAAGAAAAGAAAAAGTGGCACGATGTCCGAGTTCATATATCACAAAATTGCTAAAATGAAAATCCCGTAAACTAAAACAAACTTGATTTGGTGCTTTTCTTGCGTGGGAGAGGTTTTAGATGGAGGTTAAATTCGGGGTAAAATGAGGAGCTAGGCGCGAAGCACGCCGGCTCATCGGTCGGACAATCATTTTCGGGAGCAACATTGGTCGGGTTTCGTAGGTACGAGTCGACGGAGGTTTTTCGGGACCCCAAAAGAAGAAGCCGGTTTCGCTTCGAGGGCGTTTTTTCAAAAATTGCCTCTTCAAATCGGGAAAAGGTCGAACTCGGGACGTGCTACCCTACAATTGGAGCAGACGCAGGAATCTTTTATTACTAACCATTTTCCTTATATAGATGGCAAATTACAACAGTAACAATAGGAATAACAACATTATTCATGATTCTCCGATTTTATTATAAATAATAATTTCCTTTGAACCGCAGGTAAACCAAGTCGAAGTCGCCGCCACCGCCATCGCCAAACCGAGAGGGCTTCTTCCGTCCTCAAGAAGTCGCTCCGATCTTCATTCCTCCCGCCGCCTCCGCCGTTTTCTTCGTCGGGAGGAAGTCGGAACCCTAGATTTGGGAGCTTCACCGCCGGCCGAGACGATGTCCTTCCGGAGCTCCGATAGCAACCAGGAATCGCCGCAGAACCGCGAGCAGGACCGCCTGTACAACCCCTACAAGGACCTCCAGGCCCCGATCCAGAGCCTCTACAAGCTCCCCACCTCCCCGGAGTTCCTCTTCGCCGAGGAGTCCCTCCGCCAGCGCCGCTCCTGGGGCGAGAACCTCACCTTCTACACCGGCATCGGCTACCTCTCCGGCTCCGTCGCCGGCGCCTCCTCCGGCCTCGTCTCCGGCGTCAGGGCCATCGAGCCCTCCGACACCCTCAAGCTCAAGATCAACCGGCTGCTCAACGCCTCGGGGCACTCCGGCCGCACCTGGGGGAACCGGCTCGGGGTGATTGGCCTGATGTACGCGGGGCTGGAGAGCGGGATCGTGGCGTTGAGAGACGAGGATGATTTGTGGAGTAGCGTCGGGGCGGGGCTCGGGACGGGAGCCATTTATAGGGCGGCCAGGGGCGTAAGGTCGGCCGCCGTGGCGGGTGCGGTTGGGGGGTTGGCGGCAGCCGCGGCAGTTGCTGGGAAGCAGGCGCTGAAGCGATACGTGCCGGTCTAGGGTTTTGAGTGTGAGTCTGTTATGCCTTTGTTAACTGAACAAGTCGTGGATTGTTTTATTGAGCTAGTGATGATTCGCACGAGAAAGATGGATGCTGAATTCTAGTATCAGTTAAAGAGCTATTATACTGTATCTATCACGGTTTCATCAATAACGATGGTTACTATAAAAAGATGCATTTTTGTTGTTGTGCCAGAGAAGTGTGTCGATCTTAGTTTTTTGGAATTCGTTGCCTGCTGATTGCTTAATGAAGGCAGAAGACCTTCTTTCGTTAGACAATGTGAAGCTAGTTTCACCTGTGTTTATGCTGAAAGAAAAGGTATCATTTTGGAAAGCTTTTTCCATATGATTTTTCATTTCGCAGAGGTTGTTATATACTCATATACCTTAAAATGATTTATCTTGCGGGGTTACTGAGGACAATAATGGCAGCAGAAGTTGCTGTGCGCTTGAAAAGGTGTTTTGGTTTAGGTTGAGTTGAAGCATTAGGAAGGATTAGTTGCCTTTAAATGAGGACTTGATAATGAGGACGATAAAAATGAAGCAGGAAAATCAAATACTGTTCTTACATATTTTTGAGTAGTTCTTTTGTTAGGTACTATTGAATCTGTGCATAATAATGAAATGATAATAGTAGTTGTCATAGTGTCATTCTTTTAATAACTTATGAGAAGATAGATTGTGCAGTATTTCAGACACTCATTATTCCTCTCCAGTGATTCCCACAAGGATAGGTTGAGATTTAGCTTACATCCTACATGTAAAATTTGCCCAAATGAGCCACTCAGTCATGTGATACTCATTGCTGTTAAGAAATAAGCGAACCTTTTTCCCTATTTAGTGATGCTCCTCCCGTGTAGAAAATCGTTGTACCTCAATTCTTGTTAGAGACTGTCAAAGACTAATCAAGGTTGGGCATCTTTACTCGTACATTTTCAACATTCTAAATCGCGGTCCAGTTTAGATACTCAAACTTGTTTCTGCACTATGAATTAGTGATTTCCCACTTGCGAGTCCCTAAAATACTAATTCAACTCATATTCTTCCGTTGCCTCCTTTCTGTTGGACAATCAGTCTTTTGTGTGTGATGTTTTCTATCATGGGTCTTAGCTGGGCAGCATCTAGACCCAACCTAAGTAGTTTTTTTCCTGCTAAATGCTTGACAAAAAAAGAGAACTTTGTCAGATCTCATACTGAAAGGGAAGCTCCGTCTTTCAAGTGATACGTCATAGTTTTTATGTAGATGCTTGTTGAAATCCATCCCTTTTGAAACAGCTCTCTTACTGCCAGTATGTGCTTGAATCTTTGCTTTTCTTGTGCAAGCATAGCACCAGGGATTTTTTAAGGACTACCTGGCTGCTACTTGAGGACTGAGTGATGAGCACAACAAAATTGGAGTAGGTACTGGAAGGTTGTGTTTTTACATATGTTGACAAGTATTTAGAGTTCATTTGAGGAGACTTGGATTTTGTACGTGATCTAGAACTGGATTGCATATGCTCTCTATTTTCTTGTTGGATAGGAGTCTAGGACCTGAACATGTCGAGCCTGCTCTTTTGGTTGTGAGGGAATTCTATTTCAGTCATTGGAATTTTACCTACATATTGATGTTTTAAGGAAATAATGACTTCACTTTGTGCATGACTTCAATTTTTAATGTTTGTTACATTTATTCTAAGGACCGGCCAAGACTTAATTTAATAAATACTAAAGTTTATGACCATAAATTTCTTTATTGTATTAGATAACTTCCAGCTCACACTAGTAAATGTTCAGTAGTTAGATGATGAGATGTACCTGTTGTGCATACAATATGCTAAGACTAGCAATTGTTTCTTTGGATAACTGAAAGGAGGTGGTTTTCGCCCCAGCAAAACTTTGATGAAGACACCAGTTTGGGGTTGTCTGTTCCATCAGAGTTTGATTTCTTATGCTACAGCTAGTATAAGTCCATCACTAGTTTATAGCTCTGCCTTGTCGAGAATTTGCTGGATGTTCTAAATTCAGTTCTTTCTAAATTTACTTGAGTGTTCTGTCCCGAAATGGAAGCTTCCCAAGCTAGAGGGTAAGATGTGTCAGTATTTGATAGGTGACCGTATTGAACAGTAGTCCCTCTAAATTGAGGTTCAAAGATCAGTTTGCAATTTTGACATTGCAGTGTTGCTTGAATTATCGGCATAAGTCAAATGGAGGAATGTCATATCATGTTGGTCTAACATACCTAGCATTTTTTTTCATCTATATAACATGTTAGTTTGTGTGTTAGTTGGATATTCATCCTGATAGTGATGCCTTGCATATTTTAGTGGCACACATCATTTTGTACTCAAGATTTAGGCTGTCGTTGGGTGCCAAATGTGCTTCGTGAAGCAAACGGCATCTATTTGCGAGGCATCCTGGCGTCAACTTTGCTGGACAAGAAGTGGAAAAGAAAAAGGCATACATCATTATGGGAATGAAGGAACAGGAAATGATGAAGAGCTAAGAGTGTACCTATTCGCAATCTTGGTCACTTTTTAGTCATCTGATTTCTACATTTGGATTCCAAAATATTTATTAGTTCTTTCTGTTAAACATTTGAGTGAAATTCGTCATTTTATAGTAGAGCCGTACTTCAAGACATTTTGGAGTGTGTTAATCTTGAAATTGCTCCTGAACCTATACGTTCTCCTACCTGTGCGGGTTTAGGAAATTTTTCCCAAGTCAATCTTATTCACTTACTCACAAGGATCGAGAAACTCGACTGGAGACCACTTCTCGGTTTGCAATTGTACATCTCTCGTTAATTTGACCGTGAAAATTCAATCTCTTCATTTATTAACTACTTGCATTTATTTAAGGGACACTCTATAATAGTGTACATATATGATATTATTTGTCTATAAATATTGTAGAGAAGAGTGCAGAAGCTGCCTTGCAAGTGTAGAATTGACAGTGTGATATGCATTTGGATTGGCTTTGGCCTGACGTGAAGTGTACAATTACTGAAAGCAGCTACATGAGCATGTCAACTGGATACCAAGGGTTGACATAATATCGTGGATTGCTAGTGCGCAAATCCAGTGAAAAGGTTGACTTGTAACAGACCCATTTTGCTTGAAATGAATAGCAGTCAACAGTCATTCCAAAAGTATGCTGTGTTCCAGGCAAACTCGTGAGTCAAGCTTATCCTCGAATTACTTATTTTTAGTGAAAACTAGAGTGTAGATTCTCCTTATAACTGCTTTGATCATAGTTATCAACTCAGTTCAATTAATGCGAAACCAAGAAGATCCCACTTTTCGTAAACAAATGCCTATGTTTGCCCACTTCGATAGCAGATCTACCGAGATTACCAACTCACTTAGTCTGGGACGAGCCTTAGGAAGCGTTGTAGATCCACAGGATCATAAACTTCTAGTATAAATCTAGTCCAAAGTTCAATATTTTTTCAAATTCGAGGCATCCCAAGTAGCTCAAAGCTCACTTCCTGATACTGGATTTGGATTGTGCAAAACCCAGCTGTCTCCTTACCTAAGGGTCCTATCTTAACAAATTTGGGCAGTTTAACCAATTGAAAGAGAGCGAGCAATGAGACATGGGGACAGCAAATACAAAAATGATGGCCTTACTTACCCACCATCAAAGGGATTATTACTCAGCAAAAACAAATCAAAACTCAGTGATGGCTTCCTCGCCTCAACCTCGAATTTATTCAAGAGCAAAAGTGGGCCTTTTAACTATGGAGAAAACACGAACCGGGAGGAACCAAATTCCTCCGAATAATACAACGAGCAATGGGGACTTGGAACTCAGGAGAACAACTTGGAACGATGACACCCTTCATCCCGATCTGCCATCTCAAAAGAATACGTGAAAGGAAAAAGCAGTGATTGAGATTTAAAGCAGCATGGACTCTGGATTTTCAATGTAGCCCTTGAATGCTTTCAACCACTCAGCTCCGATAGCACCTGGGTAGAAGGTCAAATTAACATTGTGAGGATTTACAATAACCAAGAATAAGGTGTTCCAAACTCAGACGTGTTGCAGCTGCAAATTTAAGGATTGAGCAGAAATCCAACTACAGCTGCAGATATGCATGTTTTTTGTGAGCCTTGGCGCCAATCTTGAGTACTTACCATCAATAACACGATGATCACAACTTAGAGTAACTGACATGAAGGATGCAAAATTGTAGTCACCGGGGCTTGAGCCGGGTACAACCCTCTTCTCGGCTAATGCAAAATCAGAGTTTCACTGTCAGAATGACTCCCTAATAGTTTAACCAAAGGAAAATTATAAGGGGCCTATCATACCAGACCCCACTGCAAGAATGCCTGCTTGAGGCGGATTTATGATGGCACAGAATTGCTTGATACCAAATGGTCCACCCAAGTTGGATACTGTAAATGTTCCTCCCTGTGAAATGAAAAATGCGTGTATTTTGAAAATACATTAAGAAATTATCAAACTGTGACCATTAAAATGCTATTAAGAAATTATCAAACTGTAACCACCACTGGTTACAAAAATGTTATTAAAATGCTTGCCTCATAATCTTCTGGCTTCAAGCTGTTC
This sequence comes from Eucalyptus grandis, assembly GCF_016545825.1. Lineage (NCBI taxonomy): Eukaryota > Viridiplantae > Streptophyta > Magnoliopsida > Myrtales > Myrtaceae > Eucalyptus > Eucalyptus grandis. The sequence continues at coordinate 42,925,043 of NC_052617.1, read as the reverse complement.
TCTTTGGCCTTCTGGGCCATATGTTTGACCTCTTCTGAAATCTTAGAGAGACCTTTTTTGTCTGCATCCTGCAAAATTACCAATGACACAAATTTATGTTGAAGTCAGTGTCGAACTTACAGGCTGACCATGGAAAGACGACAGATCCTATATTCCAAAGGACTGCTCACCCTTATAACAGGGACATATAGCCCATTATCTGTTTGTACTGCTACATTTATATTTACATTGTGATACCTGAAGAGATATGAGAAGAAATGTTATATCATAAACGACCAAAACTAAGGTTAACTTAAGGTCCACAAACTTACTGGCGGATGTAATCATCGGTCCATGAACCATTGCACTGTGGGACTTTACGAAGAGCCAATGCAGCAGCCTGGAAAAAAAAGGCACTCTCAATCACTAGTAACACTCACAAATCAATTGAGACGAAGTATTTCAAATGTATCATCTCACAGGCAAATTGTGAGAGGCACACAAGAAATGTGCCATTTTTCTTGCATGCCCCTCTCAGAATTTGCATGTACATAGGACAGTCTACAAGCTTATTGGGGTGTTAAGTAACAAGTAGCAGCCAAAGATAGAGCATCCAGGTTATTAACCAATAAGGGGCATACTAATTTAACATTGTTCCTAGTTTGTCAAAAGCTTCATACCTTAATTACAAGATCATTCACTGATATCCTCTTTCCACCCAAGCTCTCTTGCAATGAGTTCAGTTGAGTACGCAAGCTGCAGGAGAGCGATGATTTAGCTTGAGATGAAACAATAGAAGTCTCTACAGTAATTGATTGCCAGGTTAATACTCACTCCATAAGTTTGTCAACACATGTATCCACAGTCAAATAGTAATGAGGTATGGTTTGCTTTGAGAATAGCAAGCGGGAAGCTGTGATCTGTCATAAATCATGAAGTTAATAAAATCACAATCTTAAAAGAATGGGGTAAAATAGAAATACTTTGGGCAAAAGGAAGATATCATAGGTCTCCGGGGGATAAAGGCAACGACTAAAAGAAACAAAGCACAGATGGCCATGAGGCCATAAGCTTGCCATATTGCAAGGTTGATGCAAAAAATGAGTAGCTGACTATTACCTTCCTTATTTGAGAATGTGGAATGTCTGTGTAGTCCAAATCTGGAGCGGTGGCAACCTTCTGCTTAGAAGCTGAAGCTGCAACTTCCATCCTACCAGAAGCTGCATTGTAAAAGAAAATGTCAGTAAGCCACCCAATAAAACAGCTAAAATGCCCAGTAACAAAATAAAGTCACACACAATAGAAGAACAGTGCTTTCAAATACTTCAGAAGTAAAAAAAAAAAGCAATTATAACATAAACCAAAATAATGAATGAGGAAAGCTTCTCCACTTAATACCCAAGTAATCTTCTATATCAGCCTTCACGATAAGACCATCAGGACCGGTTCCTTTAATGTTTGAAAGAGGAACCTGAATTCATATAGAATAAAATGAGGTGACAGGCATGCTTAAATGCACATCAAGTTGACAAACTAATTCAACTAACTGACTTTGTTATCTTCAGCCATTTTTCTTGCAATAGGGCTAGCAAAAACGCGGTCCTCAGAAGCAACCAAACTTGGCTGGGAAACCTTTGGCTCTGGAGCTTTAGGAGACTCCTCAATTACTTCTTTTTTGGGGGCGGAAGGCTCAGATTTATCTGCAGGAACCTTGTCCACTGAAGCTGAAGGACTGTAATCTTTGAACTTCTCAATGTCCTCCTCATCTTCGACAGTGATAGCAATCACCTAGATGAAAAGACACAAAGGAATACATGATACATTAAAACGTGTCACTAAAAATATATTTATATAAACTTCATGAGTAATTGCTAAGAATATTATTAATAAGCATCTCTGCACAAAAGACTTTAGCAGAGCTGTAGCATAAATGACAAGGACTTCATAAAGTAAGAACAATACCTCACCGACTTTAATTTCTTTTGATCCGTCTCCTTTAATTATCTTAGCAAGATAACCTTCCTCCATGCATTCCATCTCAACTGTAGCTTTGTCCTTTAATACCAGCGTGTGTCAATTTTAAATCAAAGGCAAAGCACAAATGTTTTAACTATTTGACAGATACCAGAAAATTAATAGCTCGTGAGACATACAGTTTCCACTTCACAAAGGACTTCACCAGGAGACATCTTGTCACCTTCTTTTTTTAACCATCTTGCAATGTTTCCCTGAATTTAATTTAAAAAGACAAAGAAAGTATTAGGATTGGAAAACATGCTTAAAAGTTTGTGAAATTACGAATAAATGCCAATGAATAACAGGGATCCATGCCTCGGTCATTGTTGGTGAGAGAGAAGGCATCCCAATTTCCTGGTGTGGTGGAAGTCCTGAAAATTGTTGCCTAATGTTACTGATTGAAAAATCACATGAGAAGGGCAAGAATTTCGGCAATATTCCAAATAAAAACAGAGTTCATACATACTGAACTACTCACAACTTCATAGAATCAATTATTTCAAAGTAGAATGAAAAAGGGCAAAACCTTGCAAATGACAGAAGTGCAAAAATTGCTTGGCTAACAGTTAAAAGTTCAAGATAAATTAGAGAAGGAAGCTACGTGGACATCTTTCAAGGTTGCCTAACAAGTACAAGGTACTCATTATCGAAGAAACGAGCATTACAAAAATTGTAGAACTTCATCGGTGATTGGATTTAAAAAAAAAAAAACAGATTTCAAAGTAAACAATAAGAAAGCCATAAAATAAAATCCTCTGCATGGCAGAAATTATGACTTGCACCCAAAGTAGTGAGCAGAATCCACACATACATATTTGTGTCTATACAACGATAGATATCATATTCCAAAAAGCCACGAACTATCAGTGAGAATAATCAAAAGTTCTAGAAATTATTGGGTTACCTGAGTCAGAAGAAAAACCTCTCTTCAGATACACATTTGTCCTGACATAGCAAAAACAATATATGCCAACATTTTACAACTTGGAGATGAGATCGTGGTTAAGAATTCAATTTATTTCCATGTGTCTTGGAGATAAGGGAATGGAATGACATACAAGGAGGACCTGTTGGTCTGTAGCGATAGAGCTGGTGGATTCCCCAATTTCTTTGCCATCATCCAATGCATACTGCTCTTCAACATGGCTGGTGATGACATCTACAGGATCATGATGGTTACTCATTTCCATGTATAAACAGAAGCAAGTACTTAAAATGAAAAATATTCCAAAAGCAGATTCGTAAGTTGATGGTAATGAAGTTGAAAGATAACCATGCCAGTGACAGTGTGATAGAGGAGTTTGTCAAAGAAAATTTCCAGAAAATGACAAAATCAATTAGCATTAGCCCATCAATAAAAGGTAGGAAGGGTATACTTACCATCCCATCATTGACAGACTTGGAATAACATTGCTTTTCTGCAGGTACATAGCCATGATGACGAACTCTTAAAGCATCTGAAAAACAAGATCTTTTGATTAATAGATCACAGGATCCACAAGTTCATGTAAATTTTTTTTCCCTATTCATTCCCCCATCCTCTCTGAAAGAACCAACAACAAACAGCCAAAATTTAACAGGACCTTGGGGAATGGAAATTTCAGGCAAGTACATAAGTAAATCTTAAGATTTATTAACACAGATGAATACCATTACCAGTAGATCACTACTTTTTCAAGTGGACATCTAAAACGTACGAGAGCGAGCTACTTCCTCTATGTTTAATAAGAAAATTTTGTTTAATCATTCTGTCTAAATATCATAAGCGCACTGATCTTAAATAAACACATGACGAGGTCACATAAATGACTTCTCAAAGTTCAGAATCGATAAGCAATCAAAGCAGAACACGGAGGCAGATATGGAGGTTGATTTGAACTCTATAAGAGGAGTGAATGCAAGGCTACACAAAATATAGACCTTTACTCACATTCCAAAGAGGTGAAATATCCTTACAACGTGACAATTTCTCTTCCATTTAATGATGAAAACTAGTCAGGAATAACCACTAATAATATTGTGAGCCCACTGGTAGACATGAAAATCTATTGGTGCATGCTACGATCAAGAATCTAAGCAACAAGAATGAGGTTCACGTGCATCTATGTACTACTCTATATGGGTACCCCATTTAGAGAGGAGAGCAATGTGGTACATGTGCGATTGCGCCATATATCATATTCAAAGACTTTATATATAACCAGGAAATATTGCCAAGATGAGCAACAAAATTTCTAGATCTATACACAGGCACATTTTACAGTATGAAAATCAAGTAAAATAAGATCAACCAATCAAAAAACATATGTCATCTAAAACATAGTGTAGTGCTTTACTTTTTTCCAGATTTTGAATCAGGTCTTTGCCAATCTGTTCCGAAGATCATTTTAGGAGCAGATATTCAAAATACAGTAGATACCTATGTATTGGATGAGCATATTCCACATAGCAGACTGAATGGACCTAATTAGCTTCATAGGTAGGACAATAAAGGAAGAGACTATATCCTCTTCACAAAAGCCTTGCCAAAGCAAGGAATTTCCTCAGTGTACTGAGGAGGTCTTTCAACAACAATTATCACCCTCACAATGACAGATACATATGCAAGGCTAATGGAAAAGATCGACTGAAGGGGTTGTAAAGGGAAATGGTTCAAATAACTAAATGCTCTAAACTGATTAAATTGACTACATACCGTCTCTTTTACTGGAAACTGTATGAGAACTGTTTGATGTCCAACGAACAAAAAGCGCATTCTCTTGCCTTAGTAGCGCTGAGACATTCCTTAACTGCGCAAATCAAGATTTCGTGAGGAGCTCAATTTGTGTAGAACTTCCAAATCTAAAACAACAAATACCACATATCGCATGCCAGGAAAATTAGCTAACAAGAAGTTCAAATCTATAGCACAAAAAAGACATAGAAATACAGTTATACAATACAACTATGACGCTCAGAAAGTAACCCAACAAAATGGGAGAAAAAAGACAGGAAAAAGCTCGATGAAAAACTATTTCAGGTTTTCAATCCCATTTCATCGGAAATGTTCAGCACAACGGAAGCTTCATGATAAAGCTGACCGTAAGCAAAGGAAAAAAATAGTCAATCCAAAGAAAGCGCCACACGATGGCATTGAACAAAGATCCCCGACAACATGCGAACGGGACCTGCCGAATCCAATCTCGGCCCCACTCGATCAAGGCAAAATTTTACCGAAAACCAACGAACGCGAAATCGGCTTCTACGAGCTAACGACGAGGATATAATCCGCATCCTCGCAAACGAAACCAGCCCAAGCAATGAAATTAAACGGCGAAATCCGCATCCAAAGCAACAGCACATCGAGCCATCCACGACTGGCTGGCTAACCATCATCTCGTCCAATCGCGCTTGGAGCACGAACGGCCGATGCGGTTCCAGGCAATTCAGCCGAAAAAGAGGCGCGACGGGAAACGAACGCCATTTGCCGCCACCTCACCTTCCTCGAGTGCCCGATGACGCGAGACGCGCAAGTCATTTTCGGTTTTCGCCGCTCGCTGGAACCACGCCGGAGGCAAAGAGAAGATCCGCGGAGCCGGCAGCCGGACGGAAGGAACTCGAACGACTCGCGCGATTGAGGGACGACGATGCGCGAACCGCTGTGGAAATTCTAGGGTTCCGATTCAAGTCAATCACGACGTCGATGGAGATCGCCGTGCCGCACTGACTTTTCTCGCTCCTTTAATTTTTTTGCCTTCTCTCATTTTCAGCTTTCCTGCTCTTTTCCCTTTTCTTTTTTCATCTTTTGTTTTTTTTTTCACTTTTGGGGGATCTAAAAATCTTTTATTTTTTTTCTTTTCTTGACGCGATTTTAATGATTGGAGCTGCCAGGAGAGAGGGAGAAAATATTGGCTGGGTTTTACACTCCACGTCAGCGAGATGTAAAGCCACTCAGCGGTCGACACGTGGCTCCACGTAGGCAGAGGCGTCAGAGGTTGAGAAAGGAGAGAGGGGGAGACACCGAAGAGAACAGGAGCATGTCCGAGAAGAAATCTGGGCCGTTCGCGTGGTCTGAAATGCTTTGGCTATGGAAGTTGGTGGGGTCCGGACGACGAGAGGGGGAAGGTGGAGAAGTATGGGTTGGCAGCTACCACTTTCGTGGGTCGGCACTTGGCAAGCTACCATTTCGGGTTGACCAGTAAATTTCTTTACAATTACATACAAAAGAAGAGATAATGATATGTAAATAATTCATAAACTTTGACTTAATATATAATATTATCTTTGAACTTTGAATTTATTTGTGATTAATAAATTTTAATCTAATGCGCAATGTAATCTCTAATTTCAATTTGTCTAATATAATTTTGAATTTTTTACTCCAATGAAAATGTTCAATATTATCATTCAATTAATTCAAGTTTAATAAAAATATTGTATATTTTCATATAGACCAATAACTAAATTAAATATGTATCAAAATGCCAAATATCATATTAAATAAATTGAAAGTTCGAAGACAATATTACACATTTTGATATAATTTGGGGACCGTATTAATTAAAAATTCAAGAACTATATTATATATTGAGTCAAGATTTGATGATCATTTATGTCATTTTCCATTGATGAAAAATGTCAAATTCTCTCTCTTCTGTTGTAGCTCTTATAAGTTCGTTCTTTTATTATTATTAATGTAAATCAAAGAAAATTGACCAAACAAAGATAATGAAAATGTAACCAAAAAAAAAAAAAAAAGAAGGATTATCCACATTCTCTTAAGAAAATGCACTTGATAGAATTATTAAATTGTTCTTATAGTTCAATCAACCTTATCCTTGTCTTCTTTATAAATAGTTAGTTTACTCTTTGCTTTCTTTTATAAAAGGTAAAATACCCGTTTATTGCTAGTTTTTTTTTTTAAAATAGCAAAACAGTCCGACGATGTTTTTTTCTTTGTAAAATAACTTATATAGTAGCAAAAGGAAAAATTAACATTGAGTTTATATGTATATATATATGTGTGTGTGTGTGTGTTTCATTGTGCTACTAAGGTCATGAATCTTATTATTGGCACGGGTGCTACGCGCGTGTAAGGAAAACCGGTAATTATCAGTATAGCAAAAAAAGGCATGAGGATGAGGAGAAGGATATCGTTTTTTCCTATGGGGAAGATACCATCATTATTTCATATTTCAAACACGCGTGAATGTTAAATTATTTGGTTCCACTGTAGGGCTCTTGGCTTTTGATGAATTAGAAGGGGCGAATGTTGATGCAAATGTCAAATATATTATATATAGGAGGTGAAGGGGAGGAAGAATGACACACGTTTATGTGAATTGTATATCAGGTTAGATCTCCACCGTACATAAAGTCAACTAGAGCTATTTTTTTTAATCAAACTATTTTCCTTTAAAAAATTCCGTGAAGATTAGTGCAAATAATGGGAAAATAATTAGATTCTATCTCGTGAAAGTACAAACAAAACTATAACGCGATAGATACAATCCCATTAATCTCTCATAATATTTTAAATTGAAATATTCCTAGTTAGAATTACTGTATAATCCCAAAAGTCTCCAGAAACTTTAATTCTAAATCTCTCTAACTTAACGACTATCAAACTCAATTGCCAAAAATTATGGGGTAAATTATTGAAAAAAATAATCATAAATCTATTATACTAGTATCAATTTAGTCATAAATTTTTTAATTTGGCTAATTTTTTTGTCAAAATATTTGGCTAATTTAGTTTCATACCTTTTGACGAATTGACGATTTAATTATAAAACTTTTGACTATTTGCTAATTTAGTCTTAAACTCTCTAATGATTTGCGAATTCAGACCTTCGACTTAATTTTAGTTGGAAAAGGTTGACGCGACAGTCTACTTAGTGTTAGTCATCTTATATGGTACGGTTGATACTGGCATGAATAATTTTTGTTATTTCTTTTAATTTTCTGATTTTTTTCTGATTTTTTTCTCCTTTTCTTTGATTTCTTTTTCCCTCCACCAGCCATCCTTATTGGATCAAACGAGGGTGACCCTCACTAGGGCAAGCAATGGCGAGGGTGGCTATCATTTGAGGCTAGCAATCTCTACCGGCCATTTTTTGAGGCCCCATGATGGTCAATGGAGGAAAATAGGATAAAAAGAAAGAAGAAAAATTCAACAAATTTTATATTAGGTTGGATCTCTATCGTACATAAAGTCACCTAGATCTATTTTTCATTATCAAACTATTTTTCTTTCAAAAATTGTATGAATATTAGTGCAGATGTTGGGAAATTAATTATAGTCCTATCTCATCATACTATAAACAAAACTGTAACGTAATGGAGATAATCGCATACATCTCTCCTAATATCTTAAATTAAAATCTTCCTAGTTAGAATTACCATATAGTTCCAAAAGTCTCCAAAAACTTGGACTCTGAATCTCTCTAACACAACAACTATCGAAGTCGATTGTCAAAAATTATAGGGAAATAAAAAAAAAAAAATCTAAATTCATTACAATTGTGTCAATACAATCCTAAATATTTCAATTTGATTTGTTTAGTCTTATACCTTTTGATGATTTGTCAATTTAATAATAAAAATTTTAACAATTTGTCAATGTAGTCTTAAACTCTTTGATGATTTACAAATTCAAGTAATATGGCTAATTTTGGTTGAAAAATGTTGTCATGGTGATCTATTTAGTTGTAACTTTCTCGATTTTTTAATTCCATTCCTTTATCACCCTATTTCCCTCCACTAGCCAACATCAAGTGGTCGGTGGAGGTCGTAGCCTCAAGCAACAGCCACCCTTGTCAAGTCTAACAAGGGTGACCTTCGCCCAACGAGGGCAGTCAGGCCAACGGAACCAATGGCCATTGTAGAGGCTCGGTATTGGTCGGTGGAGGAAAAATGACAAAGAGAAAAAAGAAAAGAAGAGGAAAAAAGGAAAAAAAGAAGAAGAAAAGATTCAAAAAAATTGAAAATTATTCACGTTAGCACCCATCGATTAAACTGTTGGCAATTTTTGGTCAAAATTTGATAAATTTTTAAAATGTTTATGAATAAATTGACAAATAAATATTTAGAACTAATTAACACCATCGAAATAAAAAGGTTTATGACTAAGGAAGAGTAGAATTGACGCGATTCATAAAAATGAATTGGTTAATATGGGTGTGTACAAATTGGGTATACGTAATGTAATGGCTAGAATCCAACTATTGGATGTTTCAGTTTCAAAAATAAAAAAGAATTCTAGAATATGATTTAATCTAATTTGCCAAATTAAAAGGTGTAAGACTTTTTTTTTAAATAATTTTTCCAAATTGTAACTTGATGGATGATGATCTAATAAATCTCTTATAATTTTATGAGTAACATCTTCCTGGCTAGAATTATCATATAATTCCACAAGTCTCAAAAAACTTGAATTTCAAATCTCTCTATGTAACAACCATTAGACCCAATAGCCAAAATTATTTGAACCCTATCAAAATTTCCTTTCTTTGAAAAATATATTTGAAAATCCAATCTCACGAACACTGTCGAGCATTTATTATAGAGAATGTAAAGGGGCCGAAAAGCCCAAACAATTTGGGCGCACAAATATCCACTCGATGGCCTGAAGGCTGAAACTAGAGGAACTAATCTTACCAAAGGCTGGAATCCTATAACTGCAAATGAATTGTCTCGCAAAGCATGTTGGCTAATCAATCGACGCAAGCATGTACTACCGTCCCATGAACATGTACAAAGAAAATTCATCCGTCGTCACGTAAAAGTGTAAACTGCTTAAAGGGGGATTATGATTATAGGTCCCTACCGAACGATTTTAGTACTCGTGGACTTATCACGATCAAATTGCAATTCTAATTTTCAAAACTAGTCATGAGATTGAGGTGTACGTACATACGTGTGGTCATTTGAATAAAAAAATGAACACGTGCTCGTTAATTTGAATTTAAACTCAAAACACCAATTTCTTCGGACAAGAGAAAACGGTGTGTATGTATACTACAAGTAAGAAAGCTTTACCTAGAGTAATTTTTATCTGCTGATTTGAAGCGTACAACTCCTCCACTTTGAAAAAGAATGTGGAGCGATGAAGAGGCCTATCTTGCAAAGCCATATGTGTTGTGCAAAAAGCTTGGGAAAATTTCCCATGCGGTTATTAAATCTATTATACGGATGTTAATTCAATTTAAATATTACGATTTCGCCGATCTAATCTGAAATCTTTCCACAACATTCTCATATAATCTTTTCAATCAATTTTCATCAAATATTATTAATGTGATGGTCTAGTCAATATCGGTTATTTTATATGATACATAGTCTTGAATTTTCTTATGTTTTTGAGGAATTAATTGAAATGATTATATTGAAATTTCGTGTAGAGGTTGAAGATTAATTTGATAAAATTAAAAAATTTATAATAGAATCGTTATTCGTTTGATAAAGTTAGGATTCAGTCAATGATATTCCTTCAAAAGCTTGGCATCCAAAGTTTTGTCCAAATCTTATCAAATGATGAGCGGGAATACGGGGGGACTCAAAAGACTTTTGCAAGAGCCGTCCCATCAGCTTCCTTTCTCGCCCACTGTTACTTGGACCCGAGGTCTTAGATGATCATCATTTCACTTCTCAAATCACGAGTTGACCTTTACTTAACGACCGTCGAAGAACGATGTTGGATGCATCGGAGGGGCAGAGGAAGAGAATGATGGACGCTTGTGCGTGTCCACCACGCGTAAAGTAAACCAACGGACACCCTAATCCTTTTCATAAACAATTCCACATTGATGAGTGCAAATTATGGAAAAATGAGCAAAATCACAATTCGATCGGCCGTAATGCCATTAATTTTGCCGTAATTTTACGTCATAAAATATTTCCAGTTAAAATTATCATATAACTCTTCAAGTCTTTAGAAATTCGAATTTCAGATCTCTTCGTGTAATATTCATTGAATCCAATTGTGGAAATTATCCGAAATTTCTAGAAAAGAATTCCTTTCATCCAATATGTCTGAAGTTTAATCTTAAGGACAATAAACATCTGAGGGTGTATGTTGGAGTATTTAAAGTAACCATACAATAGCTCTCTTAATACCCGCTGGATCGTTGGCGGGGGGCTATGGTCTTAGGTCCCCGAGTTTTCAGTACGCACGTACGGCAAACATATACCCATTCTGTAGGTCGAGTTGCACGTACGCACGCACCGGTGGCCATTCAAATTAGCAGAAAAAGGACGAGCGTATCTTGCCAAATCTTAGTCCAAGCTCTCCATACACGTTGGACACCGGATTGTTCATACGAGGAAAGACCGCGTGTACGGTAAACAGTGACGAAAGCTTAGCAATGCAAGGAAGCTTTACCCCAAGCAAACCCTTTGTTCGTAGGTTTCGAGGCATTCATACCATAACTTTTTCAATTTTCTTGGTCGGCAAGGCAGACATTTTGCTTTGATTCGCACTGCCGGGGAACTGTGGAGACAAAGCCCGCATGGCAAAGCGACGTGCATTGTGCAGCAAAGCTTTAGCATGTAAAGTGCTGGCGAAAACGGTTCGAATACCGTAACGGAGTACGAGGAGACCGAGATTTTTCCCCCAATCGTCGTCATCATCAGCTTCCCCTCGCCCCACTTTTTCACACTGTGCCCGCGGTCACTCGCCGATCGTCATTTTCAAAATGCTCATCTCTCGGACGGGATTGATTCGCAGGTGTTAAAGCTGCTCGCTTCTTCATATTTGCTCTCTCTCAATCTCTCGTTTGCTTGGAAATTCTCAGACATATTTGTCGTCTTTGACGGGGAAGCGAGGATTCTTATGGCTTCAGAGATGGGTGAGGGGCTGGCCATGGATTCTACAGAAGGAACGGAGGCTGGTTCTGGCAGGAAGAAAGACAATCCCACTGACCTGATGGGTTTTATCTTCTCTTGGTCTATTCAAGAAATCTTCAATACGAATCTCCACAGGGACAAGGTTCTCATTTCCCAGTCTCTTTCTTCCTAGTTATTTCTATGTTTGTTGTTTTGATCATGCTTTATTACTGTCAACAGTATTAAGTGTAATGGGTGTTAGGTTGTTAGCTCGATAATGCTCTAAAGGATGTGAATTCCTTGCTCTTTTGCGATGTTTCTCTTGTGAGCCTTGTATGTAAAATTGGACTGCTGGATAGTGGGGAAGGACCTTGCTCTCTGTCTCTGCGTGGCGAAGTTATTGGGTGTTCAGGATACGCTTCCCCTTTTAATATGCCATACGGTGTCCTATCCATGTGACATTAATATGCAAGAGGATAGAGTCGTTTGATCTGTCGAGTAAAATTGGTTGGTCATGTTTGATTTTCGATACAACCGTTTTGTAGGTGAAGAGCATCCTGGAGTCATTTCAATCAGTTGAGCAATACTTTGCTTCTTATATCTTTCCTTTGCTGGAGGAAACACGAGCCAGTCTCTGTTCAAGTATGCAGAATGTATCTAGGCTGCCTTTTGCGAAGGTCACTGGGTTTGCTGTAGGCAAGAAGAATGTTTGCCAAGTGGAAGTGGACTACTGGAGAAACAGGGTCACTGACAATGGCAAGGAACCTTACAAAACTTTGCCTGGAGATGTTTTGATGTTAACTAATGCTGAACCAGATACCATTCCCAGCTTAGAAAGGTTTAAAGGAAGATGGGCATTTGCATCGGTCGCTAGAATTGCAAAAGACAAGGATGGGGATGCTCAAACGTCAACAAGGTTCCAAGTCAAGACATTTTTGGACAATGAAGTGAATGATGATCGTACCTGGAAGTCAATGTATGCAGTTTTTTTGATAAATGCAGTCACTAACATAAGAATATGGAAAGTGCTACACCCATTTGGGAACTTGGATGTTGTAAAGGAAGTTCTCTGTACAGATTTGGCGGTAAGGACTTTGTTTTTCGTACTTATTATCTTTGACGGTCTACAGTTAACATATTACTGCAGCAACAAAACTTCATTGATTATAAAAAAAAAAAAAAATCCATTCTCTTCTGAGTTAGCTTGTTATTTTAGAGATAGACATTGTTTATACATCACAAGATCCTTTGTACTCAATATCAGCGCAGGTTGTACAAGGATAGACCATAATCAACGATGTTTTCACAGTTTCTAAGTTTCACTTAGGTTATTCGGGAGCGAATTTTCAAAGGATTATGTGTTTGTTTGCAGGCTGAGAAATATTGCAATCTCTGTATTACTCAAAGTTATGGCTCTGGGCATGGGAGTCTCAATAAGAACTTGTTTGGTAGTCTGAATGAATCCCAGACAAAAGCTGTTCTGGCTTGTCTTGATACAATCAAGTGTGAACACAGGTCGGCCGTGGAAATGATACAGGGTCCTCCAGGGACAGGGAAGACCAAAACTGTTGCGGCACTGCTCTTTACTCTCTTGAAAAGGAAACACAGAACCCTTGTTTGTGCTCCAACAAATGTTGCCATCAAGGAATTGGCGTCTCGTGTTTTGCAGCTGGTGAAACAATCGGCTTGCACCAACTCTCATGGGGAACGCTTGCTCTATAACTTAGGAGACATGCTCTGTTTCGGGAACAAGGAGCGGATGAAAGTAGATTCAGATATGGAGGAAATATTCTTGGATCATCGTGTTGATTGTGTTGCGGAGTGCTTTTCCTTACTCACTGGTTGGCAGCATTGTCTGACTTCCATGATTGATACTCTCAATGACTGTGTCCGCCAATACCACATTTTTCTGGAGAATGAACGCCAGATTACATCAAAGCCTAGTGGTAATGATGTTGCAAGCAAATGTGGAAGAAGCAAAAAGGAATCCAAACCTGAATTTCAATCATTTCTGGAATTTTTCAAGCACAGATTCAGGTCAAGTGCAGAGTCTTTCCAAAGATGCTTCTCTATCTTATGCACCCATATATCCAAAAGTTACCTTTTGGAACATAATTATCGGGATATTAAGTCCCTTCTCGTCTCTCTTGATTCTTTTGAAATTTCTCTATATAGAGAGAAGTTGGATTCCAGAAAGTTGAAGGAAGCATTTTCATCAGACCCATCTTCATTGAAAGCGCGCACAGATCCACTACATACATCATTATCGATAAAGAGACATAAATGTCTCTCTCGTTTGCGAACTCTTAATAAGTCTCTTAGAAGGCTAAACCATGAAAAATTTATGTGCATGGACAAGATAGCTGAGTTCTGTTATCAAGCGGCTTCCTTGATTTTCTGCACTGCCTCTAGCTCATATAAGCTCTACACCGTGGAAATGGAGCCCGTCAGTTTATTGGTGATTGATGAGGCTGCGCAGTTGAAAGAATGCGAGTCAATAATTCCGCTAAAACTTCACGGTGTCAGGCACGCAATTTTAGTTGGAGATGAATGTCAATTGCCTGCTATGGTTGAGAGCAAGGTATGTCAACACTGAATGTTTGACTAGGAATGTGCACAAGCATACATAAACTAGAATAATTTTATGCTTAATTGACCTTTAACACAAGCATACATAAACATGTGTGATTTTACACTTAATCGACCTTTAAGTTTATGTATATTTTTATTCTTATAGCTTTCTAGCAACGCTGGCTTTGGAAGGAGTCTATTCGAAAGGTTGAGTTCTCTGGGTCATCCAAGGCACCTTCTCAATATCCAGTACAGAATGCATCCTGCGATTAGTCACTTTCCGACATCAGCCTTTTACAATAGCCAAATTCAGAATGGGTCGAATGTTACCAGAAAAGTTTACAGAAAATGTCATTTGCCGTGGCCGATGTTTGGCCCGTACTCCTTCATAAATATTTCTAATGGAAGAGAAGAAGGTGGGGATGGTGGACGTAGCCTTAGAAACTATGCTGAGGTTGGAATTGTCTCGATGATTTTGAGAAATCTATACGGAGGTACGCCATGAGAGAATTTCACCAGATTATATCATTTCCTGCCAAATAGTATTATAAATTAATGCAAATAACGACTTTGTCTTGGCACTTCTTGGTTATATCTGTGGATGCCCCTTTTGCTATACTGTCGTCGAGCAATGGGTGGCCGGTTGTTGACTGCCGAAGCTGCAAAAGAAGAATATTTCTGTTCAATCTTACCATGGAGTCCATTTAGTTTCTTGGGATGTTTAGAGAAATTTGCATAGCTTTAAATGCTTTCTGACTCTGGAGATAATATGCTTTCTTGTCATTTAGGTCATTAACCTAGCCTTACAGGACACATGAAACAGTAATCAGAGGTGCACATTACACTTTCACGTTCATGCGGTCGTAACTTCTCCCTCATAAAATTATATGGTCTTGGTTTTTCTGCAGCATGCAAATCTTCAGGCGGAGATCTAAGTGTTGGCGTGATATCTCCATATAGAGCTCAGGTTGCTGCAATACAAAACAAAATTGGAAAAAGATATGAGAATATCAGAGGCTTTACAGTGAAAGTGAGGTCAGTGGATGGGTTCCAAGGGGGTGAAGAAGACATCATAATAGTATCCACCGTGAGATCAAACCCTCGTGGTTTTATCGGTTTTGTTTCTGACACTAGGAGAACCAATGTGACTATCACCAGGGCAAGGTAGTCTCTTCTATTCCTGCTTAACCAAGGCGATTTGAATTTTGCCATAAGATGTTATTTGCAAACAATCCCTGCTTTTTGCTGCCTCCATGTAGATATTCTCTTTGGATTTTGGGAAGCGAGAGAACGCTGACTAGGAGTAAATCTATATGGGAAGCTTTGGTTCATGATGCCAAGACACGTGGATGTTTCTTCAGCATTGATGAAGTCAAAGCCGCTTTGGATGGGAAGAATAATCAGCTTGATGGTCCGTTGGATAGAAGCGGTGTAGTATTTAGAAATGCGCGGTGGAGGGCAAACCGCTCTCAGTATGCTAAGAGCCTAGAATGTTCCTCCAGTACTGATGAAGTTAAATCCATTTTGGATGGGAAGAAAGAGGATATTCATCTGGATGATCCACTCGGTGGCGATAGTTTCCTATTTAGAAATGCACGGTGGAGGGCAAAGTGCTCTCGGGATGCTAAGAGTCAAGAATGTTCCTCCAGTACTGATGGAGTTAAATCCATTTTGGATGGGAAGAAAGAGAATATTCAGCTGGATGATCCGCTTGGTGGCAATAGCTTCCTATTTAGAAATGTGCGGTGGAGGGCAAAGTGCTCTCAGGAAGCTAAGAGCCAAGAATGTTCCTCCAGTACTGATGAAGTTAAATGCATTTTGGATGGGAAGAAAGAGGACGTTCGGCTCAATGATCCGCTTGATGGTGATAGTTTCCCGTTTAGAAATGCTTGGTTGAGGGCAAAGTGCTCTCAGGATGCTAAGGGCCAAGAATGTTCCTCCAGTACTGATGAAGTTAAATGCATTTTGGATGGGAAGAAGAAAGAGGACATTCGGCTCGATGATCCGCTCGATGGCACTAGTTTCCTATTTAGAGATGCTCGGTGGAGGGTAAAGAACTTTGCGCATTGTTTTTCTCTGCTAAATTTGCCAGTTGAAAATGAACATTCGACTTTTGCAGAATCAATGACGATACTTTTTCTTGTCAACTGCAGGTTTTCTTCGGCGACAACTTCGTGAAGTCTTTCAGAAAGCTGACGTCACTTAGGACCGAGATGTCAATCATGAACCACTTATCAAAGCTTGCTGGTGGCTGGAGACCTGAGAAGAGCGATGTGGGTTTACTCCCTAGAAGCTGCTCTTATATGGTGAAGCAATTCAAGGTCGAAGGTCTTTACGTGCTGTACACTGTCGATATAGATGTACTTAAGGAACCGAGATACATCCAAATCCTGAAGATTTGGGATGTATTGCCCTTAAGTGATGCGACAAGACTGGTCGAATGTCTTGACAATGAGTTCAAAGCATACGCAGACGATTTCATTAGTCGCTGCAACGAGAAATGTCATGAGGGGTAAGTCTTGGCTTTTTTTCCCGAACTTCAGATTGAAAACTTATCCATCGTCTATATGATTTAGTTTCCTGGATTAATGACCTCAAGAACTGACTTGAATCGATCTTTTCTGAAGTATCACATATCTTCTGTTGTATAGGGATCAGGTAGTTCCAAAGACATGGGATTCTTCTCATGGCATTGCTCGTTTCCACCGTAGTTTGGATCAAGTTCAAGCGGGGAGCGGTTTCGGGCCTGATATTTCGGATCCTAGAGCGAGCGAGAGCCTGCTTTTGATGAGATTCCACCCCTCGTCATCAGGCATGGTCAGGCACTTGTTTTCGGAGGACCATGAGAGCGAAGTGGATCTCGCATCTGAAGGAACCGAGCTAGATCAAGAGATGAGTTCCCGCTTCGGTGCGCTTTGTATTTAGGTAACCCGTGTTGTTCCCTTCTTCACGAAGAGCTTTTGACAGAAGCAGGGAAAAATACAATATCTTTACCATGAGATTTTCATTTGGGTCGGAATTTCTATGCCCGTGCCGGTTATGATCAAGAAGGCGTGGACCTTCTTAATTACATGTGCTCTTTTAATTTCATGTCTGGAAATATGTGGTTTGATATAATAGCATGGAATTTTCTATTCAAGTGGCATAGCTATGAAGTAAAGATTCATCTCCCGACATCCTTAGCACTAAGATCGCTGTTTATACTTCAATGTTGATTTCTGTCTTCGCATGGCGTTATATAGCATCAGATTGTGAATTCGAAGACCATATTACATCACATGTGGCCTGATCCTCAACATTAAAATTCCAATTTCGCATTAGTTAAAATGGATGGAAGGCGCGAAAAATGATTGTTCTTTTCCTAGTCTTTTTTCTGCTTTAGACTCGGTAGGGGCTTTCGACGACGATTCTTGCAATTTTTCTCGATTTTAATTTCAATTCCTTGCACTCCCTGTCCGGCAGTAACATAACCAGCGAAATGCTTATCTAAAGCCACAGAGCGAGATCGTCTCGTTTACCAATGAGGCAAAAACGAGGAATAATCGCACAGAGCACGAACAGTCGATGCAATCAAACCATTCACCGAGAGCAACGAGACGAACGCCATCTGCAGATTCTGCACCTTTCTCGAGCGACTTATGGCGCGACAAGCCTCCCCTCGCTGGAACCTCCGGAGAAAGAGATCCACGCAGCCAGAAGCCGAGCGGAGGAACTCGAATCGCTTGCAAATCCAGAGACTATCAAGCGAGGAGGATGCGCGAATCGCTGTGGAATTTTAGGGTTCCCAAGCGCCAAAATCACGACGTCGATGGAAATCGCAGTAGTACACTTGAATTTTATCATTTGTTTAATTCCCTCTCGGTAGCGCAATTAAAGTTATGAATTTTATATCTCGACAAAAGAAAGTTATCAATTTTTTTAATAGTCTCTGATGTTGATGCTAACCGCGCACGCTTTGCATGTGCATGAAAACCAATTATTATTTATATAATCACTGATTATTTTTAAAATCACGTTAACTTATTTGGTTCCTCTAATGGGCTCCTGGCTTTTGGTGAACTAGAAATGGCGAATGTTGAAGAAAATCTCAAATACACAGGAGGTGAAGTGGAAGAAGAATGATAGACGCTTGTGTAAATTTTATATTAGGTTACATCTCTACCATACTAAAGCAAACTGGAGCTATTCTTCTACCAAACTATTTTTATTTCAAACTTTCCATGAATATAAGTGTAAATGATCAGAAATGAATTATGGTTCCATCTCGTTATACTATAAGCAAAATTGCAAAGTAACAATCGGTAATCTGCTAAATCTCTCATGATATTTTAAAGTAAAATCATCCTAACTAGAATTACCATATGATCTCACAAGTCTAAAAAGGAAAACTCGAATTTCAAAACTCTATGTGTAACAAACTTTAAACTCAATTGCCTAAATCATTCAAACCCTCTCACAAAGTTTCCCTTCATTCGTTATATTTGAAAGTTTAATTTAACAAGCTTTCGCTTGTGTACTAACCGCGACCGAATCTCACTTTTAATTTCCATGACCAGTCATGAGATCAAGGCGCAAGTACACGCGTGTGGTCATTCGAAATTGAAAAATGAACTTGTGCTTGAGTATCTGAATCCAAACTTCAAACGTTCAGGACACCAATTACTCCGGACTAGGGAATACGGTGTGCATGTATGGTACGTGCAAGAAAGCATTACCCAAAGTAACTTTCGTTTGTCGGTTTGAGGCGTACGACTCCTTCGCTTTGAAAAAAACACGTGGGACGGGACGACGACGAAGAAGCCTGTGCGTTGCAAAGCCACATGCATCGTGCAAAAAGCTTTAGCACGTACAGTTCTGGCGAAATCGGATCAAATGGTGCGCGGGGGTACGAGGAGACCCATGACCTTTCGAGAGTCGTCCGCTCCGTTTCTTGCCCCCTTTTCACTTCACCTGAAGTCACCCACCGATCATCGTTCCAAATGCTCGTCTCCGAACGGGAGGGATTCGCAAGTATTAAAGCTGCTCGCTTCTTCATATTGCGCTCTATCAGTCTCTCGTTGCTTGAAACTCTCAGTAACATTTATCATTTTCCCGTATTTATCATTTTCAACGGGAAGGTAAGGATTTTCATGGCTTCATAGTTGCGGTTCTGAGAAAGAGCAAAGGATGGTTGGACATGGATTATGCAGAAGGTGCAGACACTGGTTCTAGCAGGAGGAAAGACAAGCCCAGTGAGCTCACTAATATTATCTTCTCTTGGTCTCTTCAAGATTGAGAGTGCTAGTGTGAACACCTAGAGGGGGGGGTGAATAGGTGTTTAAACTAAACCTTGGCAAATATATGCAGAATAAAATAAATTTCGAGTAAAATAAAAGAGTTAAGGAAGAGAATAAGAACACAAGGTTTATAGTGGTTCGGCTTAATTCAAGCCTACGTCCACTCTCTCACGCTAACAGCCTTCTTGACTGGATTCCACTAGCAATCAACAAGAGATTACAACTTTGAGTGTAAACACTTAGTAGTAGATCACACTATCTCACTAAGTCACTCTTTTGATATTTCTCTCACGATTACAAACGTTTAAGCTCTCCAAAGACAAGTGTATGATCGAAGGTCACTCAGACTTTGGAATTATAAATTCTACGCTCCGTCTCTTACTTGCTCATCGGTCCATGATCTCCTTAAATACTCCTCCAATTCCAAACTAGCCGTTGGACAGTATCTCAGAGAATCGTCTTCCAATATACCTATTGGACAGATCTGTATCTAGAAGATTTGGTAGCCGTTGAGTGACAAAGGTAGAATCCCAAATTGATTCCGATCGCCCATACAAATAGAATCTTGGTTTTCATAAGTAAAGCTCATTCGTATAGAAAGTTCTTGTCTTCAAGATCCAATTGTCAATCAAATAGATTGAGTCAATTAAATCAATCTTGATATTGAATCAAAACCAGATCACTAGCCGTTATATGATTGGGCTTGAGTTACGTTCTGTCGAATCTGGATGTAAAGTCTGAGAACCATAGACTTTACAATCTAAGTCTGAGTGTAATAGACTTTACAATCTGAGTCTAAACATATTCTGTTTCAGCATAGAGTTTATCTTCTAGTTCAGTTTCAGCATAGAGTCTGTCTTTTGATTCTTCCAAGTATAGACTTTGATAATATCCTTTACATGTTCTATCATCTGCATGGTCTGTTATTCAACCATCAAACATATTAGTAGCTTTTGATTTATTTTGTCATCTTCAAAACATCATAAGGGATTTCCCTAACAATCTCTCCATTTTTGATGATGACAAAACAATCTCTGAATATGCAGATTTGTAAACACGCTTTTAAAAATATTAATTTAAATCAAAGGTTATCAAAAGATAGCAAATAGATTAAGCATAACAATATATAGAAAAAATAATCGCAGCTCAATATTAGGCAATAAATAATATCAACCAATCAACACATATGCATATTCATATAATCTCCCATTTTTTGTCATAATCAAAAAAGCGATAATAATATATATAGTATCACGTGGAGAATATAAAACGATAACAAACGTGTCTTGCATAATTTCCAAAAATCACATTTTATAAAGTAAATCGAATATTAAAGATATGCAATATAGCTCACTTCGATCATATATATCAGCAAATATCTAATAAAAATCACGGATGCATTATAAAATTCACTTGACCCATTTTGTCATAATAAAATAATAATATCAATAAGAGATTTATTAATGACAAAATGTAATAAAAGATGCACTAACCGGATTTTTTAGAACAAATTCTGACACATTTACCTTTCCTTCCATCCATAATAAGATCACGATCAATCCAAAAAGATTTTTCCATAATTAATCAAAGCTCCCCCTCAATTTGTTGCCTTTTTGAGGTGATCACGATTCTTTTCTCCTTGTTTTGGATTCGCTTTCTCCCCTTGTGATCATGACAATATTTGCAATAGAAACAATTGTTGTTTGTGCATGTTGAACAGAATATTTTTCCAATATTTCCTTTGTAGCAACAACATCTGCAAAGAATCGTATTCGCTCATTTCCAATATTTCCTTTGAACATAATTGACCGCATCACCTCGCGGGTTCGCTCCTGGTCTCACAGATTTCTCTCCTTTGCGGGGAGGCTCTAGCTTATAAGGTTAGTGCTTCATGCAATTCAATCGTATTGGACTAGTGTTTTCACTTTGCCGGCTTCGGTAATCCTGGGGATTGAGAATATTCTACATAGATTTCTGTGGAAAGGTACTTCTTTGGCCACGGGAGGTGTGAAAGTTGCTTGGGCGGATATTTGTTTGCCTAGGGAGGAAGGGGGGCTGGGTATTCGATCTATTAAGGATTGCAACAAGGCCTCAATGCTGAAATATATTTGGATTTTGTTCACTGATAAGGAATCGTTGTGGTGCCGCTGGATTCACTCCAACTTCTTAAAAAAGCATAACTTCTGGGTTGCCCAGCAGCCTTCAATGTGTGCTTGGAGCTGGAAAAAAATTCTTCAATTAAGGGGCCCGTTCAGGCAGTCCTTTGGGTGGGAGGTCGGTAATGGCCACTCTATTTCCTTGTGGTTTGATAATTGGTTGCCCAAAGTGGCCCTCTCCATCTACGGGTTCCCGAGCACTTTGTCTCGATTCCGACGTTCCTACTAAGGCGACTGTGGCGTTTCTCTATTCGCACACTGGCGGGTCTTGCAAACGGTGTCTGGAGGATCTTGGGTTTTCTTTTCCATCTCTCTCGGCTAGTAATGATCGCTTTGTGTGGCATCAACATGCTTCGGGTTCTTTCTCAGTGGCCTCAGCTTGGAATTTTATTAGAATTTCTAAAGCAAGAGTTTCGTGGACCTCCTTTGTGTGGGACAAGGACTTAGCCCCTCGGTTTTAGTTTCTTTTATGGCTCACCACTAAGAGACGTTTGCCTACCCAGGCTTTTTTGCTCTCTCATGGAAGAATTGACTATTCGGTGTGCACCTTTTGCAATTCTCAGCCGGACTCAATTGACCACTTGTACTTTGGCTGCAGTTTTCCAGCAACTTTAGTTTACTTTCTTCGGGCTACTGATGCAATTTACCGTGGAGAAATGGCACCAGGGAAGAAAACCTTGATTGGGCCCGGAGGTTCCTTGCTGGTAAGGACTTCTTTCATAGTCTCTCTCGGTATTCGTTTGGTGCTCTGTGCTATCTTATTTGGAAGAAAAGAAATGCCATGATTTTCCGAGGGGATTCGTTGGATATTCCCACTTTCAAGAACTGTTTGATTAGGATGGTTAAGGAAAAGACCCTTACTTATAGAGATGTGCCTGATACTCCAAGGAATCGGCGCCTTCAGAGAGGTTGGGGATTCGACCCAGCCATCTTTGTGTAAGACTGCAGTTCTTTTGTTCTTCCGTTTTGCTTCCTTTTGATCCCTGTCTCGGTCGCTTCTGGCCTTTGTGTTCCTGCCTTGCACAATTGCTTCACGGCCGTCCTTGGAGGTTTATGGTTGAAGCTGGTGGATGGGTAGTTCTACGTGTCCTGCCTTGCGCTCTTCCCCTTCACTTCCCTGGCGTCCTTGGTGGTTACGTGGCCAAGTTTTTGGCTGGGCAGAGTTTGTTATAGTTAGTGCTTTTGCCTTTTATGGCTTTTACGCGGCTCCCTTCCACTCTTGTGCTCTTGCATCTAGAGTGTAAGCTTTTGGTGCCGTTTCTTTGTTCTTTTGTCCTAAGCTATCAATATATTCTTACCTTTACCAAAAAAAAAAAAAAAAAAAAAAAAAAAACAACATCTGCAATCACTTGCATTTTGAAATTCAAGGCAAAAATTTATTTTCTTCAATTAAGCTTTTCTTGAATTCAACCTGCATCAACTTAACAAACTTTTTCCACAAATAAGCTGTAATAATATCCACGTAATATATAATGCCCTTTTCTTCAAATAAATAAATTGAATAGCATATATAAAATTATCAAATAATAAAATTCAGAACTATTCAACCTTTCGTACAACACATAAGGGATTTTCTCAATAAGCAAAAATTTTGTACAAGGAAGGGAATTTTCAAACTTCTAGAAGATAGTATAGAATCTGATTTTCTGATCGAGCTTTCCCAAATTCATATGGAAGATTCTATTGTCACTTGCAAAATATTGTATAATAGATAATCATCTTTACAAAAATGTCACGTAATAAATTGCTTTGATTTGCGGATCAAACTTGCTAGATATAATATATCTTTTATGAATATAGCAAGAGTATCCATAAATATGCAATAATATCTTTCGAGATCAAAGAGATTTCCTTGAGCATAAATTTCAGATATGCATTTTGCAAAAGGAAAATAGATATTTCTGTCATGTGCCAAAATTGCAATGCCTTATATTTATGATTGCAATATAATAAACAATCATCCAAAATTGTGATAAATGCACGTAGAAATTTACAAGGCGGGATGATAAAAATATTCTCTTACCCATGGTATATGTTTCAAATTAACCATTGAAAAAATAAAATAAAATTATTACCAATCTTCGCATGAGATGCATTTCTGATTGCATCATGATTTGCATAGATTCGCGATCATTCATCCCTTAAAGAATTTCTTGTAATCAACTCATTTCCCTTTATGGTATCCATCAATTTGGATCCTTCCATGACGTTAGAGCAAAATATAAAATCTCCATAGATAAACAAATATTCTTTCTTAATTCATCATAACAAAGTATTCAAAGAAAGAATATTATGTACAATGATATTTTGAAAACTAAATTCTCACTTAGTCATAGTACGATAAAAACAGAGAGAATAAAATCCTTGAGTATCTCAGAAAAAATATCTTGCATAATTGTTTGATATAACGTAAAACAGATTTTCACTTTGCAAAATATGATTAAATATGATAGTATAAAATTAGACAAAATAATCTGAATGATCTCAAATAATTGCATGTATTAAGTCAGATTTCAACTTACGAATCACAAACAAATCATACAGTTCTTTCTTCAATGAAACAAAATATGAACATTATAAAATCTCAATCAACCAAGGATATATCGAATATCAAGTATAATGAGAAATTTTAAATTGTGTACTCAAACCAAATTGAGAATAAAAAAATATATATTCCTTGCCAAACTCTCTTTCTTCTTTCTTCTTTATATCTTGCAAAAACAACTCATCTTTTCTTTGGTACCCATTTTTTCTTGGATCCATGAGAGTTAGTAGAATATGCTGTTTTTACCCAATTTTTCTTAATAGATCTCCAGACTTTAGGACATTCTTTCTCAAAGTGTTCTGAGTCTCCACAATTTAAATACTTGAGGGCATTTCGACCGACAGGTTTTACAAACACTTTTTGAAAATGATTTTTGTAAAATGCCTTTGAAGGTCTTTGTCTAAGTCTCTCATTGACTTTAGGAAAATCAATTAGAGAATCACTTTCCTTATTGAAACCAAGTCCCGACTTATTATAATAAGGAACTTGTAAGGAAAGAATATGCTTTAATGTTTTTGATCAATTTGAAAATCTTGTCGAAATATTTGAAAATTCTTTCTTCAAAGAATCATTTTCTTTGACAAGTAAATCTCGACTTTCTTTTATTTGTAAAAAATCTTTTTGCAAAATTTCAAACTTTTCTTTTGAGAAAGATCATGTTGCCTAAGCCGATAATTCTCCTTTTTAAGTTCGAAGATCCTTTTAAGAGAAGATTTGAGATTTAAACAAAGCTCATTTATATACTTTTAAACTTTGAGAGGAATTTTTGAATAACTTACCTCGATTTCCTCATTGGATTCTGAGTCTGTGTCCGAGTTAGACTCTGATTCTGAGTCTATATCTGAGTCAGACTTAGATTCTGAATGTGCCATCAAGCATATATTCCTTGCTCATCATTTTCTTTTATTGTTCTTTTCTGGCCATTCTGCTTGTATTGTCTTCTTCCATCGAATTTCCTTCCTTTTTTACTCAGTTTCTTGAATTTCTTGACCATAAAAGCAAGTTCTTCGTCGTCCATGTCATTTTCTGAGTCTGTATCATCAGAATCAGCATTAGATATTAAAGCGATGGACTTTTTACCTTCGGGATCTTCGTCGTTGAGTTGTTCCACTTCATAGGATTGAAGAGTGCCGATCAATTCATCAACGGAGAGTGGCATAATCCTCTGAGTCTCCTGGATTGAGGTCTTGACATGGTTCCAATCTTTTGAGAGACCTCGCAAGAGTTTGTTGACCTTCATCGGGGTAGAAATTTGCTGACCTTGATATGCTAAACCATTTACAATTTCTGTAAAACGGCTGAACATATCTCCAATTGACTCTCCTTACTTCATCTTGAAGGATTCATATTTACCGAGCATGAAGTTTACTTTTGTCTCTTTTACACGATTGGTCCCTTCATATGTAACATGAAGTCTATCCCAAACTTCTTTTGCTGTTTCACATGAAGAGATTATGTTATATTCAACAGGAGATAAGGCGTAATATAAAGAATAAATAGCTTTTGCATCAAGCGCTTCTCTTTTGGACATCTCCATCCGAGACATAGGAGCGGGGGGTTTGATTTCTTTTTCTTTGCCCTTCTTATTTGATGTAGATACAGTAGTGGGATTGATTCCTCTTTCCACAACATCCCATTGCAAGGGATCTCTGGATCTTAGGAATGCTTTCATTTTGTTCTTCCACACGTTGTATTCATTTCCATCAAAATATGGTGGTCTTGTGTTGCTTTATCCCTCCATAAGTCCTGGTGCCAAGATACTAGCCATAAAAGATCTTTAGCTCAAAAGTAAAAACACTTTTATAAACCGAGCATTTGGCTCTGATACCAATTGAGAGTGCTAGTGTGAATACCTAGAGGGGGTGAATAGGTGTTTAAACTAAACCTTGTCAAATATATGCGGAATAAAATAAATTTCGAGTAAAATAAAGGAGTTAAGGAAGAGAATAAGAACACAAGGTTTATAGTGGTTCGGCTTAATCCAAGCCTACGTCCACTCTCTCACGCTAACAGCCTTCTTGGCTGGATTCCACTATGCAATTAACAAGAGATTACAACTTTGAGTGCAAACACTTAGCAGTAGATCACACTATCTCACTAAGTCATTCTTTTGGTATTTCTTTCATGATCACAAACGTTTAAGCTCTCCAAAGACAAGTGTATGATCGAAGGTCGCTTAGACTTTGGAATTATAAATTCTACGCTCCGTCTCTTACTTGCTCATCGGTCCATGATCTCCTTAAATACTCCTCCACTTCCAAACTAGCCATTGGACAGTATCTCAGATAATCGTCTTCCAATATACCCATTGGACAGATCTGTATCTAGAAGATTTGGTAGCCGTTGAGTGACAAAGGTAGAATCCCAAATTGATTCCAATCGCCCATACAAACAGAATCTTGGTTTCCATAAGTAAAGCTCATTCGTATAAAAAGTTATTGTCTTCAAGATCCAATTGTCAATCAAATAGATTGAGTCAATTAAATCAATCTTGATGTGGAATCCAAACCAGATCACTAGCCGTTATATGATTGGGCTTGAGTTACGTTTTGTCGAATTTGGATGTAAAGTCTGAGAGCCATAGACTTTACAATCTGAGTCTGAGTGCAATAGACTTTACAATCTGAGTCTAAACATATTCTGCTTTAGCATAGAGTCTATCTTCTAGTTCAATTTCAGCATATAGTCTGTCTTCTGGTTTTTCCAAGTATAGACTTTGATAATATCCTTTACATGTTCTATCATCTGCATGGTCTGTTACTCAACCATCAAACATGTTAGTAGCCTTTGATTTATTTTGTCATCTTCAAAATATCATAAGGGATTTCCCTAACAAAGATATCTTCAATATCAATCTCTATTAGGACAAGGTTCTCTCTTCTAATCTCTTTCCTTTCTTGTTTTTACCCTTTTTTTGGGGCAGTTGTGTTGTTCTGATCATGCTTTGGTTCTATCATCATTATAAGTTTAATGGATGTTAGCTCGAAAATGTTCTAAAAGATTTTATTTCCTCGCTCTTTTGCAAGGGTTCTTTTGAAAGCCTTGCTATGTGAAGTTGGATTGTTCTATAGTGGGTGAGGACCTTGCTACTTGTCTGTGTGGCGAAGTTATTTGGTGTTAGCGGGAATATTTGCTCTTTTAATATGACATATGGTGTCCTATTTGTGTGACATTGATATGACAAACGACAGAGATGCTCGATCTATGGAGTGAAGTTGGTTGGTCATGTTTGATTTTTAATAGACCTGTTTTGTAGATTGGTTACATCCCAGACTCATTTCAATCAGTTGAGCAATACCTTTCTTTCCTCTGCTGGAGGAAACACGAGTTGGCCTCTGTTCAAGTATGCAGAATGTATCTAGGCGGCCTTTCACGAAAGTCGCTGAGTTTGTTGAAGGAGAGAAGAATGCTTACCATGTCAAAGTGGATTACTGGAGAAACAGATCTGCTAGTCAGGCCAAGAAGCTATACTAAACTTCCCCTGGGGATGTTTTGATGTTAAGTAATGCCAAGTTGGATACTATTCCTAGCTTAGAAAGGTTTGCAGGAAGATGGGCATTTGCATCAGTCGCTGACATGGTAGAAGAGGAGGACGGGGATGCTCAAGCATAAACAAAGTTCAAAGTCAAGGCGTTTTGTGACAACGAAATGGATGATGTTGGTGCTTGCAAGTCAATGTATGCAGTTTTCCTGATGAATACAGTCACTAATGAAAGGATATGGAACGGGCTACACAAATTTTCGAACTTAGAGATTGTAAAGGCAGTTCTACGTGCGGATTCAGTGGTAAGGATTTGCGGTACTTATTATCCCTGTACAGTCAACGGTTAACATATTATTGCTGCAATAAAGCTTCCATCTCGATTATAAAAAGAAACTTCATTCTCTTTTGAGTTAGCTTGTTGTTTCTCCAAACAGTCAAAAGCTGTTGCTCTGTATCACATGATCACAATAAAATTCAATAATGCAGTAATATAACCGAGATTCAGTGATAGACCCTGTTTATACATAGCACCATCCTTTGTGCTCAATGTTTGTGGAGGTTGTACGGGGATGCAACATAATCACTTAATTTCATGGTTTCTGACTTTTTTTTATTAAGGTTATTGGAATGTCAATTTTTAAAAGATATGTGTTTGTTTGCAGGCTAAGAAAGATTGCAATCTCTGTGTTACTCAAATTCATGGCTCTGGACATGAGAGTCTTGACAACAACTTGTTTGGTGGTCTGAAACGAATGCCAGAAAAAAGCAGTTCTCGCTTGTCTTGATACCATAGAGTGTCAACACAGGTCGGCTGTAGAAATGATACAGGGTCCTACAGGGACAAGGGAGACCAAAACTGTTGCGGTGCTGCTCTTTACTCTCTTGAAAAGGAAACACAGGAACCGTTGTTTGTGCTCCAACAAATGTTGCCATCAAGGAATTGGCATCTCGTGTTTTGGAGCTGGTGAAAGAATCAGTTTGCACAAATTCTAGTGGGGAAAGCGTGCTCTGCTACTCAGGAGACATGCTTTTTTTTTCGGGAAAAAGGAGGGGACGAAAGTAGATTTAAATATTGAGGAAATATACTTGAATCATTGTGTTGATTGTGTTGTGGAGTGCTTTTCTATACTTACTGGTTGGCAGCATTATGTAACTTTCATGATCAATACTCTCAATGACCGTGTCCGCAAATACCACATTTTTTTTGGAGAACGAACGCAATATTTTACAGGAGCTTAATGGTACCGAGGTTGGGAGCAAATGTGAAAGCAGCAAAAATGAATCCGAACTTGAATTTAAATCATTTTTGGATTTCTTCAAGCATAGATTCAAGTCAAGTGCAGAGGCTCTCTGAAGATGTTTCTCTATCTTATGCACCCATATATCCTTAAATTACCTTCTTGAACATAATTTCCGTGAGATTAAGTCCTTTATCATCTTACTTGATTCTTTTAAAATTCCACTACATAGAGAGAAGTTGGATTCGAGAAAGTTAGAGGAAGCATTTTTGTCGTTGCCATCTTCATTCGAAAGTTGCTCAAATCCACTACATACAGCGTTATCGATGAAGAGAGGTGAGTGCCTCTCCATTTTGCGAACTCTCAACACATCTCTTGGAAGGCTAAAAATCTTAACATTTACAAGTAAGAGCATGATAGCAGAGTTCTGTTATCAGGTGGCTTCCTCAAATTTCTTGCACTGCCTCTAGCTCATCTAAGTTGTACTCCCTGGAAATGGAGCCTGTCAGTTTATTGGTGATTGATGAGGCTGGGCAGTTGAAAGAATGCAAGTCAATGATTCCGTTACAACTTCAAGGTGTCAGGCATGCAATTTTAGTTGGAGATGAATGTCAGTTGCCTGCTATGGTTGAAAGCAAGGTATGTCACTGCTGAATGTTTGTCTAGCAACTTGCACATGCATCCATACACAAGAATCATCTTATGCTTAATTGACCTTCTAACTTTTTGAATGTTTTTATTTCTATAGCTATCTAGTAAGGTTGGCTTTGGAAGGAGTCTATTGGAGAGGTTGAGTGCTCTGCGTCATCCTAGACACATCCTTGATGTCCAGCACAGAATGCATCCCGCGATAAGTCAATTTCCCTTAATGACCTTTTACAAAAACCAAATTCTGGATGGCCGAATGTTACTGGCAGAAGTTACAGAAAATGTCATTTGCTATGGCCAATGTTTGGCCTATACTCCTTCACATATATTCCTAATGGAAGAGGAGTTGGGGATGATGGACGAAGCTGTTAAATTGCTAAAGGGAGGAGAGATGAGACTTAAACTTCATCTTACGTACAGAACAACCAAGTCTTTTACAAAAGATAAAATACATAACGTAAAACACACCATAACCATAACTACCCATGTTTTCTATAAAGCACTTGCCCCATTAACACCTAAAAACTAGGATAACCAACACCCATGACTCCACTACACACATGACTCCACTAACTCTAATAACTGAAAAACCAAATCAACAATACGTGCAAAAGGAAATAACTATTATATTAACAATCCCTCCCTTAAACTGATGTTTGCTAACATTCAGTTTAAAGCCTTGACTTTTTTCACCGTGCAAACACCTAGTAACCTTTTGAGTTTCACAAATGACTCCATCTTGGGGGCCTTGGTGAATATATCAGCAACTTGATCTTCACTCCAGCAGTAGATTAGATCAATTGTTCCATCATTGCTAAGATCTCTCAAGAAATAAAACTTCACATCAATGTGCTTGCTTCTTCCATGTAACACTGGATTCTTGGAGAGTTTTATTGCTGAGTTATTGTCATAAAAAAATTTAGTAGGTCCCGGTTGCTTGAATTGTAGCTCCTCAAGAATTCTCCTTAGCCAAATAGCTTGACAAGCACTAGCTGTTGCAGCAACAAATTCAGCTTCTGTTCTTGACAATATGACAATTGGTTGCTTTTTGGATGACCACAAAATAGCACCTGTTCCAAACATAAAAGCATAACCCGAAGTGCTCCTCTTATCATCTTGATCTTCTGCATAGTCACTATCAGTAAATCCCAACAAATCGGACTTTTCACCCTTCTTGTAAAATAGCCAAAAATCTTTAGTTCCTTGCAAGTAACAAAGGATCCTCTTTATAGCTAACAAATGCATTTGTGTAGGATTTTCCATATATCTACTGATTAACTCACATAATACATTATGTCTAGTCTTGTTGCAGTTAAATACATCAAATTGCCCACAATTTGTTTATAAAGTGTGCTGTCAACCTTCCTCCCTTCATGATCTTTGTACAACTTTAAGCCAAATTCAACTGGAGTATTTACAGGATTACAATCCTTCATCTGAAACCTGTCCAAAATTTCTCCCACATATTTCTTTCGAGAAATAAAAATCCCATCATCCGATTGTACCACTTCTATGCCAAGGAAGTAATGCATCATACCAAGATCAGACATTTCAAACTCATCCATCATAGATTTCTTGAATTCTTCAAACATACCATCACAACTTCCAGTAAATATAAGATCATCAATATAAAAGCAGACAACAAGCATTTTCCCTTTATCTCCAATCTTGACAAAAAGCGTATGCTCATAAGGATATTTTGAAAAACCAACTTTAAGAAAATAAGTTTCAATACGACTATACCAAGCCTGAGGGGCTTGTTTTAGCCCATAAAGAGTTTTCCTTAATCTATAAACTTTATGCTCATTTCCAATCTTGACATAACCAGGGGGTTGCTCGACAAATACCTGTTCCTCCAAGTACCCATGCAAGAATGCCGATTTGACATCTAGCTGGAAAATAGGCCAAGAATTCTGTGCCGCCAATGCAACCACCAATCTAATCGTGTCATGTCTCGCAATTGGAGAAAAAACCTCTGTATAGTCGATCCCATATTGCTGCTTGTATCCCTTGGCTACCAAACGTGCTTTATATTTGTCAACCTCATCATTTTCTTTCAATTTTGTTTTAAAGACCCACTTTACACCAATGGTTTTTTGTCCATCTGGAAGATCGAATAGCTCCCAAGTATCATTTCTTTCGATGGCATTAATTTCATCATCCATCGCTTTTCGCCATTTTTCTTCTTTGACAGCATTCTCAAAAGTTGTAGGGTCATAGTCTAAAAATAAGGCAAAGTGAGTAATTGAATCTCCAATTCCAGTTACCTTATAATCTTCCATCCAAGCAGGCTTTCTTCTAACGCGGCGAAGAGATTGGGCTTCTTCTTCATTGATTTCAGCACCTGTTGGTGAAATTCCAGCAGCTGTAGAAGTTGTATTTGATGAATTTTGGGGCATATAAGGTGCTGAAATTTGCTCCTGTTCAGCATCATTGTCATAAAGAACTTGAGTAGGCTGCTGCCTATTCCAATCCCAAGTGTTCTCTTCATCGAAAACAACATCCTTGCTAGTCACAATCTTCTTTGTTAGTGGATTGAATAATTTATATATTTTGGATGCTTCACTTACACCAAGAAAGACACATTTTTCAGCCTTGTCATCAAGTTTCTTCATTTTCACATCCGGGACATGGGCATATGCAATGTATCCAAAAATTCTAAAGTGATCTACAGCCAGTCTTCTCCCACTCCAAGCCTCTTCAGGTGTCATATTTTGAACAGCAAAAGTTGGACTTCTGTTCAAAACATGAATACTCCAATTTACTGCTTCTGACCATAAAGTCTTTGGAACCCTTCCTCTTGCCAATAAGCTTCTCATCATGTTGAGAATGGTTCTATTTTTCCTCTCAGATACACCATTCTGTTGTGGTGTATATGCAGCAGTAAGCTCTCTTCGAATGCCATGCTTTGCACAAAAAACTTCAAATTCTTTTGAGCAATATTCACCACCACGATCTGTTCGAAGAGTCTTAATGGTCTTTCCTGTTTCATTTTCAACACGAGCTTTGAAGCTTTTAAATGTGGGGAAAGCTTTTGATTTTTTCTATAAAAAATAAACCCAAGTTTTTCTGGAAAAATTATCAATGAAGGTAATTAAGTATCTTTTACTTCCATTAGAAGATGGGTTTATAGGACCACAAATGTCTGAATGCACCAGCTGCAAAACATCCTTTGCTCTCCATGACTTTTCTTTTGAAAATTGAGAACGATGTTGTTTGCTAACAACACATTCTTCGCAGACTTGGAAAGGAACAGTAATTTGAGGAAGACCCGTCACCATATTTTTCTGTTGGAGGGTCTTCAATCCACCAAAACTCAAGTGACCATAGCGAAAATGCCATAGCCATGAGGGATCTTTCTTTTCAGCCATCAAACAAGACTGAATATTTTCAATCTTTAATGGAAACAATCTATTTGAACTCATAGGAACAACTGCAATAGCACCTCTAACAGAATCATAAATTTCACAAGCACCCCTCTGAATGGTGATTACATAATCATTTTCTTGTAATTGGCCAACACTCAATAAGTTACTTTTCAAGTCAGGAACATACAACACATTAGAGATCGTTTCCACAAAACCATTCTTGGTTCTTATCTTAATATCACATTTTCCCATCACTTTCACAGTAGAATGATCCCCAAAACTCACAGTGGAATGAAAATCTTCATTTAGATGAGAAAAAGAAGACTTACTTCCACTCATGTGGTTACTGCAGCCTGTATCTACATATCAAATATCTGAGTTGCACTTTTTTTCATCTTGAACAGCCATCAACAACGTTTCTGCTTTCTTTTCTTCAACAAAGTTTGAACTCTCTGCCTTTTATTTATTATTAGGCAACCTAATATAATATTCAGATGCATAATGACCAAATTTATGGCATCTAAAACACTCTACCTTGGCTTTGTTAGGATCCCGTCCTCTGCCTTTACCTTAAAATTGGTCATATTGACTTTGAAATTTCTGCCAACATCTCTATTTCCTCGATCTCCCATTCCCCTAACTCTACCTCTACCTCTTCCTCTGAAATTGTTGGAATGAGTATTGGTAGAAGCCTTCAACGCTTGCTCCTTTACTATTGAACTTCTATTCATCTTCTGTTCATGGACCAATAAGGAGCTTTGCAATTCATCAAGAGAGAGCGCATCTATGTCTTTCGACTCTTCAATTGAGCAGACAACATAATTAAACTTTGGTGTCAAGGAACACAAAATCTTCTCCACAATGGTGACGTCGTCCATCTTCTCGCCATGGAATCGCATCTTGTTGCTGATCTCCATTGTTCTGGCACAATAACTAGTGACAGATTCTCCATCCTTCATCGCTAGTGTCTCAAAATCTCTTCTCAAGGCTTGAAGCTGTGCACGCTTCACCCTAACAGAGCCTTGATATTTCTTCTTCATAGAATTCCAAATATTCTTGGAAGTTTCTTTGCAAAGAATAGTCTCCAAGATGGAGCGATCGATAGCCTGAAAAATAATCTTTTTTTGCCTTCAGGTCCTTCAACTTTCTAGCTTCCAATTCTGCTTTCTAGGGATCTGTCAAAGCCATGCCTGCTGGTGGCTCTTGAATTCCAGATTCGACAATCGACCAATACTCCTTTGATCGTAAAAAATTCTCCATTAGCATGCTCCAATGGTCATAGTGACCATCAAAGCGTGGAATTGCTAGTTGAACAAAATTATCGGTGGCCATTGGAAATATTGTTGCTGCAATTTTCTCACGAAAGTATCTCACACCTCTAATCTTTAAAAAAAAAAAGAAAAACTCTCTCACACTTCTCTCTGGCTCTGATACCACTGTTAAATTGCTAAAAGGAGGAGAGATGAGGCTTAAACTTCATCTTATGTACAGAACAACCAAGTCTTTTATAAAAGACAAAATACATAACGTAAAACACACCATAACCGTAACTACCCATGTTCTTCGTAAAACACTTGCCCCACTAACACCTAAAAACTAGGATAACCAACACACATGACTCCACTAACTCTAATAACTGAAAAACCAAATCAACAACACGTGCAAAATGAAATAACTATTATATTAACAGCCTTAGAAACTATGTTGAGATAGGAGTCGTGTCGATGATTTTGAGGAATCTATTCGAAGGTACGCCATGAGAGATTTTTGCCAGTTTATATTGTTTCTTGCCAAATAGTATACTTTAATTCAAATAACGAATATATATTTGCACATGTTTGGTTATATATGTGGATGCACCTTTTCCCATCTATCATATAGCATGGGCGGGCCAGTTCTTAACTGCGGAAGTTGCAAGAAAAGAATATTTCTGTTCAATCTTACCATGGAGTCCATCTAGTTTCTTGGGATGTTTGGAGACACTTGTGTAGCTTTTTATGCTTATTGACACAGGAGATGGTGAGATGGAGTGCTTTCTTGTTATTGCAGGACACATAAGACAGGAATCGGAGGTGTACCTAACGCTTCCATGTTAGTTTTTTCGTGACTTGTAGGAGTTACGACTTCTGTGCCACATCTTAACTATATCATATTGGTTTTTCTGCAGCATGTAAATCTTCAGGTGATCATCCAAGTGTTGGAGTGACATCTCCATATGGAGGTCAGGTTGCTGCAATACAACAGAAAATTGGAAGAGGACATGAAATTATCAAAGTCTACGGTGAAATTGAGGTCAGTGGGTGGGTTCCAAGGGGACGAAGATGACGTCATACTAGTATCCACCGTGAGATCAAACCCTCATGGATCTATCATGTTCGTTTCTAATACTAAGAGAACCAACGTCACTCTCACCAGGGCAAGGTAGACTCTTCTATTCTTGCTTTGTCAGGGCAAATTGAATTTTGCCACAATAATATGCTATTTACAATCCCTGCTTTTGGCTGCCTCTGTGTAGATACTCTCTTTGAATTTTGGGAAACGGGAGAACGCTGACAAGAAGTAAATCTGTATGGGACGCTTTGGTTCATGATGCTAAGACCCGTGGGTGTTCCTTCGGCATTGATGATGTTAAAGCCATTTTGGATGGGAATAGTAATCAACTTGATGATCCGGTCGATGGAAGTAGTGCACTGTTTAGAAATGAGAGGTGGAGGGCAAATTGCTTTCACGATGCCAAGAGCCGAGAATGTTCCCCCAAGTAGTGATGAAGTTAAAGCCATTTTGGATGGGAAGAAAGAGGATATCAAGTTTGATGATCCGCTCGATGGCAACAACATCCTATTTAAAAACACTCAGTGGAGGGTAAACAACTTTGCGCGAATGGGTTTTTGTGCTAATTCATCGTTTCAAGATGTTCATTTTGCAGAATGAATGACAATGCTATCAATCATTCATCTTTATAGGTTTTCTTCAGCGTCAACTTTGTGAAGTCTTTCAGAAAGCTGACGTCGCTTAGGACCAAAGTGTTAATAATGAACCTTTTATCAAAACTTGTCGGTGGCTGGAGTCTAGTGAAGAGCAATGTGGCTTTAAGCCCGAAAGGCTGTTCTCAATGGTGAAGCAGTTCGAGGTGGTCGGTCTCTGCGTGCTGTGCATCATCGATATACTGAAGGAAACTCAAAGCCTAAAGATTTGGGAACTGACATAATCCCAAATCTTCAAAATTTGGGATGTATTTATTGGAAATTAATCCAAAAAATACACACTGTTTGTTGTAATCAAAACTTCAATCTTGAGAAGACAATAACAACTATATAATATTCTTCTTTTTATGTAAACTTACAACTCTTGGAGAAGAAGAAAATAAGATATAATATAAAATTAGAGGTGAGGTACGGATATTAGAATCTCCTTAAGGCGATTAGTTCCTGCCAATGGTGCTCCGCAGATTCACGAACTATGCCTCCCAAGATATAACACCTCGAACCTGTTTGGATTAGTATTATGCAAACATGACTCAGTCGAACCGTTCAATTGAACCAGCATACTCAGAAAAATCAGAAGAGTAGAAAAGTACTCAGTCGAATCGTTCAATTGAACCAGCACACTCAGAAAAATCAGAAGAGTAGAAAAGTGTATCAGAGTCTTTTTGGAATCGAGTCGGAAAAACCAAAAACCATAGACCAACACCTCTTTTGAAGCTCTATGCTCATATCTATTTATAGAGAATTTTAGTTCATGTACTAAAGAGATACATGAATTAAATAGACGCATGTATCCACGAAATTCAAGAATCAAGAGATACGTGAATCCAAGAGATTCATGAATCCAAAGATACGTGAATTCAAGAGATTCGTAAACTCAATAAATACATGAACTAAAAGATACATGAATCTAGGAAATTCATGAATTCAATAGATACATAAACAGAAAACTATAGAAAATTCATGAATCCAAAAAGAGATACGTGAATAGAAAAACGTATCTTAATTTATTGGCTTTCGTTGATCCATTAACCATAATTATAACTGTAATTATAACAATCCCCCACATTAATGGATCAACAAAACATTTTTGACTCGAAGGAAACCAAGCATGCCTATTGAAATATACCGCATCAAGATAGGTAGCTTTCGCTTTGAACCTTCTTTAGTGAAAGCCTATCGGACTTACTTAATTAGTCGATGGACTAAGTCTTGAATCGCCAGTTGTTTGTGTAAGCCTAGACAATAAACCTCACACAGAGTATTTCCAATTCAAGATTAGTTCTCGGTTGTGTTCGTTCTTTCGGCCCTGAACCTCTCGGGATTCATGCGTGCTTTAGAAAATCTAGCCTTTAAAGATTTTCATAGAGTCGGCCAGCTCCACGCATATAGGTGCATTCCTTTTAAAGATATCCTACCATATCTCACTTGGATGTTACATTCCAAGTTATAGGAATCATTAAACGCATAGCGTACCCTTAATAACGCTGTATGAAAGCATTGTTGCATCGTAAGAATGGGAGACAGTGCTTACACTAGAGTTTTCAAAATTTCTGTTGTCCTATTGAACCTAGACCATGGGATCTCCAATCACATAGGTTAGGTTTCCACCCTGGAATCTCTTTATTGGGTTAAGGCTCTTAAACCCATTCCCCTCGATGCGCAGTTTATTTGCTCTCTTGACAAACCTTTTATTAGCGGATTCGTAATATTTTCCTTTGACTTTACAAAGTCTAAATAATTATTCCATTTGAGAGCAATTGCTTTACGGTATTATGTTTATGATGAATGTGTCTAGACTTACTGTTATAAATCACATTATGCACCCTCACACTTTTAGAAAATTGTAGGATGTCAACTTTTCATTCCATAACTTATATGGAATTTTACTTGGCCTTTTGTGACGTATTTTATTAAGAATATAATTTGCAGTTAAAACTGCCTCTCTCCACAAGCTCTGAGGTAAACCTGAACTTAAAAGCATGGCGTTAGCCATCTCCTTTAGTGTCATGTCCAATCGTTCGGCAACTCCATTTTGTTGTGAAATATAAGGTGCAGTTGTTTGGAGAATTATTCCAAAACTAGCACAAAACTCTTTGAAATTGATTGAACTGTATTCTCCTCCTCTATCAGATCTAAGCACTTTGATTCGTTTATCGAGTTGGTTTTCAACTTCATTTTTATACTTGACAAACATGCTCATAGTCTCATCTTTTTTTTTTTATACCCAGGGAACCCCGTACAGCTGGTAGCCGGCGGGTAAATCCTAGAGCGACGCTAGCGGAGGACCCACCACCCCGACGTTGCGCTTAAGACCCCGTGCGGCCAGCGGGATTCGACCCCCTCCACTTTCGTAAGTTTCATCGGAGAGCCTTATCCAATTGGGCCACCGCAAGCGGTGGTTCATAGTCTTATCTTTGCTAGTTAGTAAATAAACATAGCAAAATCTAGTACAATCATCCACAAATGTGATGAAGTACTTTCCACCTCTACTTTCTACAAACTTTAAATCACATAGATCACTATAAATTAATTGTAAAGGTTCACTTGTTCTTTCAATGGATTTGAAAGGTTTCTTGACAAACTTGGCCTCAACACAAGTCTCACACTTGTAATGGGCATCCAACTCAAATCTTGGAATTAACCCCCAAGTTTGCTATTCTCTTCATTGTATCATAGTTTACATGTCCTAATCTACCATGCCATAGATAAGGAGACACAATAGTGTAAACTGAAGACTTTTCTTTATTAATAGTCTTTAGGTACATATAATTCGAGTTTACATCAATGACAGCCACATTGGCTTTAAACATGTCATTACACAAGTACCATTTTCTCGCATACATCCCTCATTTCGAAAGTACAAACTTGTTAGATTCAAATACAACTTTGAAACCCTTCTTGACAAGTGTGAGGCCAAAAATTAGATTTTCTCGAATCTCTGGTACATGCAGCACATTCAATAGGGCAACCTCCTTGTTAGATGTAAACTTCAGGATTACCTTTCCTCTTTCGGCAATATTTGCTGATGCAAAGTTAGCCATATAAAGTTTCTCATCTTCTTCAGCCTTCTCATAAGATGATAACATGTGTTTATGTACACAGATGTGATTTGTGGCACCTATGTCTAGCCATCAGCCATTAGTGTTCGACATTAGAGATGCTTCGAGACATCACCACAATAGACAATCTCTCATTAGTTGTGATTGGAGGTGTTGCCATCACAGTAGGCAATGTTCGTTGAACTATCCCTCCAGAAACGAAGCCAAAAGCCATTTGGCCTGTACTGTTCTGAAAAATATTCCTGGGCATACCAGTTGTATGACTTGTACCCACACCACCAAAATTGGTGTTAGCCCAAGGGCCTGTAGCATTAACTGCTACAAATTCAGACCCTAAGGGTTGAATATCTTCCATAGCAACAGTCGAATCGACCGTAGGAACGTCTCCTGAAACATTATGAACATTGAATGGCACTTGATTGTTTTCAGCTATCTTAATAATCTGACAAAAACAATAGACAGTGAGTGATATAATTAGGGGTGAGCACGGTTCCTGGTTCTTAAAGGACCGGTTCCGGTTCCTGGTTCCATTTTTCCGAGAACCGGTCGCGGAACCGGTTTCGGAACCGGTTAGGGTTCCAAAAAGAACCCCCTCCCCCACTCGGCGCAGCCCAGTCCCGACCCTTTCACTTTCAGTTGTGAGTAAAGACAGCACACGTTCCCCTTTTGTTCTAAAATATAATTCATGTACTCAAGTCGCTTTTTTGGTTGCCTCTCTCTCACTCGATTAATCAATTGATCGTGCAACGATAGCAAAAATTGACAGCGCACGTAACTTCTTACAATGAATCTTCAGTTTGTATCCAAGGGAATTTTAGACTTATAAGCTGAGGCTGCTGCTTTCCCTCTGAGGAGGAGGATCCTTTTAAAGTGCATTGGATTCAAGTTTGGTCCAAGGACTTTGCATTCATGATAAAAACTTTATTTTAAAGAGTTTTCATGAAAAAGTAGTGTTTAGTAAACTTATCTCTTCACTTTTGGTGTCACTTTTCCCGAACAAAAAACAAAACATGTCATCCCCTCCAATCATAGAACGAATAAGCTTAGGTTATGTAGCCCAACTTAAGAGACTGTTTATCAAGGTTGCGTGACCCTAAGTGAGGCGACAACTTAAGAGATGTTTATCAAGGTTGTGTGACCCTAAGTGAGGCGACATCGAGATCACGCAACCTCAAGCGAGCTAGATTTGGAGACCAAATGCCAACATTTACCCTTGGCAAAGCTTGCTAGCATTGAACGACCCTTGGTAAGTTAAATTTGGAACTCGGCAAGTGTCGACTAGAGGTCAACGACCTGATGAATGATCGTCTGCATCTAAGAAAGATGATGAATAATACGAAAGTAAGGAGAGGTGAAATAGGAATGTACATATATCTATAAGAGCAATGTTGCAGAGTTCACACTATGGAGTAGATGAAAATTTGAGATCTTGTTGGCACTTCTGATTTTTCATCTCCTTAGTATATTTTGCTTTATCATTTTCATTTGACTCAGCTGATAAGGCATATGACAAATGGCTAATGTGACAATTTAAGCTTTAGTGCACATATATTGACATACGTGGGCACAATAATTATAGTTAATCAAGCATCTCATTTCCTCTTTGGAAACTTCTTATTAGTTTTGATTATGTATGTCCAAATTCTTGGTAGATGGCATTGGTATGTTTGCTAAGATGTGCGAAGTTACCGTAGAGTATGCGCGTACGTTATAGTTCAAATCTAAAAATAACAACAACAACAACAACAAAAAAACCTGTTGGAACCTGGAACCGACCCTAAAATCTGTGACAGGGTAGGTTCCAAGTTCTCGGTTCTGACAGGTAGGTTCCAGGTTCCAAAAAATGAGGAACCTGTACCCGAGGGTAGGTTCTAGGTTCCAGACCGAACTGGAACCTGGAACCGCTCACCCCTAGATATAATCACCTTAAGATTGTTGGAAATTAATCCAAAGAATACACACTGTTTGTTGTAGTCAAAACATCAATGTTGAGAAGACGATAACAGCTATATAATATTATTCTTTTTATGTAAACTTACAACTTTTGGAGAAGAAGAAAATAAGATATAACATAAAATTGGAGGTGAGGTACATATATTTGAATCTCCTTAAGGCGATTAGTTCCTGCCAATGGTACTCCGCAGATTCATGAACTATGCCTCCCAAGATACAACACCTCGAACCTGTTTGGATTAGCACTATGCAAACATGACTTAGTTGAACCGTTCAATTGAATCAGCACACTCAGAAAAATCAGAAGAGTAGAAAAGTGTATCAGAGCCGAAAAGTGTATCAGAGCCTTTTTGGAATTGAGTCGGAAAAACCAAAAACCATATACCAACACCTCTTTTGAAGCTTTATGCTCATATCTATTTATAGAGAATTTTAGTTTATGTACTAAAGAGATACATGAATTAAATAGATGCATGTATCCACGAAATTCATGAATCAAGAGATATGTGAATCCAAGAGATTCATGAATCCAAAGATACATGAATTCAAGAGATTCGTAAACTCAATAAATACATGAACTAAAAGATACATGAATTTAGAAAATTCATGAATTCAATAAATACATAAACAGAAAACTATAGAAAATTCATGAATCTAAAAAGAGATACGTGAACAGAAAAAACATATCTTAACTTATTGGCTTTCGTTGATCTATTAACTATAATTATAACTATAATTATAACAGTATTGCCCTTCAATGATGCCATGAAAATGGTTGAACGTCTCGGCATCGAGTTCAAAGCG
This sequence comes from Eucalyptus grandis, assembly GCF_016545825.1. NCBI lineage: Eukaryota > Viridiplantae > Streptophyta > Magnoliopsida > Myrtales > Myrtaceae > Eucalyptus > Eucalyptus grandis. The sequence goes on along the minus strand of NC_052617.1, from coordinate 42,883,155 downwards.
CATACAGACGGTTTCCATTGAATTTACAGGCGAAAAATTTGTCATCTCTATGGGATTAAATCCCGAGTTATTGCCAAACGAGAAATGTCTGGAGGGCTAAGTTGTCTCATCTTGTCTTTCCCTAACTTCAGATTGAAGGCTTATCAATGGTCTATATGATTCACTTTTCTGGATAAATGAACTCAATAATTGGCTTGAATTTATCTTTTGCGATCTACTATCTCATTTGCGCACTTATCTCTCGCTGTATAGGGATCTGATAGTTCCAAAGACATGGGATTCTTCTTGTGGTATTGCTCGTCTCCGCAGTCCGGATCCAGTTCAAGCCGGGAGCGTTTCCGGCACTGGTATTTCAAATCCGGGAGCGAGCGAGAGCCTGCTTTCAATGAGATTCCACCCCTCATCATCACATGTGGTCAGCCACTTGTTTTTGGAGGACCACGATAGCAAAGCGGATCTCGCATTAGAAGTAACCGAGCTAGATCAAGAGATGAGTTCCCGTTTCGATGTGCTTCATATTTGAATAATCCATATTACTCCCTTCTTGACAAGGAGTTTTAGATAGAAGCAGGGGAAGAAATGCAACTTCTTTACAAGGAATTTTTCATTCGGGTCGAAATTTCTGTGCCCGGGCTGGGTGTTTTGGAGAAGGCGGGGACTTTCTTAATTATTTATCTTCTTTCTAGTTTTTATGTCTGGATGAATTTGGTTGAATTAATGGCACAGAAGCGTGTCCGATAAGAAATCTGGGCCGTTTGCCTGGTCTGAAATTGCCATCGTTTTGGGAGGTGGTCGGGTCCAGATGGTGAGGGTGGGCAGGAACAGCACGGGTTGGTAGCTACAATTTTGGGTTGACCAGCAAATTTCATTATAATTATGACTATTCTTCATTTGCCTGAAAAAGAGGCTCTCTCTCTATATACATACAAAAGAAAAGATAACAATATCAATAGTTCCATAAACTTTTAGCTCAACGTATAATATTATTCTTGAATTTTTAATTTGTTTAACATGATTCATGAATTTTAGCTCAATGTACAATGCAGGTCATAAACTTTTGATTTGTTATCCTTCCATCAATTTAAGTTTATGGACAATATTGAATATTTTTATATAATTCGATGACTAAATTGAACATGTACGGAACATATTGAACAAATTGAAAGTTTAAAAATGACATTGTACATTAAACTACGATTTATGAATCACATTGAATAAATTAAAAAACAACGCACATTCATTTTAAGTATAATGACCTTTAGACATATTGCTTTAATGAAAAATGTCAAATTCTCTCTCTTCCGTTGGAGCCCTTGTAAGTTCTTTTTTTTTTTTTTTTATAATGTTAATCAAAGAAAATTGACCAAAGAAAGATAATGAAAAGGTTAAAAAAAAGACCATCTACATTCCCTTAAGAAAATGTACTTGATAAAATTATTTAATTGTTCTTATAGTGCAGCCAACCTTATCCTTGTCCTCTATATATAGTTAGTTTACTCTTTCTTTTATTTTTCGAAAGGTAAATACCTGTTTATTTTTAGTTTTTTTACAAAATAGGAAAACATTCGAACGATGTTTTTTTTTTTAATAGAAAATAACTTATACAATAGCAAAACGAAAAATTAAAGTCGAGGCCTTTATATATATTTCATTGTGCTATTAAGGTCATGAATCTTATTATTAGCATATGATGTTGCACGAGGAACAAAAATTAATCACGCCTAAGAAAACCAGTTATTATTAATACGATCATTATTTCGTATTTCAAATCACTCGTGAATGTTAACTTATTTGGTTCACCTGTAAGGCTCGTGGTTTTTGGTGAATTAGAAGGGGCGAATGTTGATGGAAAATGCTAAATAAATAGGAGGTGAAGGGGAAGAAGAATGATAGACGCTTATGTGAATTTCATTTTCGGTTAGATCTCTACCGTACGTGGAGTCAACTAGAGCTATTTTTTTCTTTAATCAGACTATTTTTCTTTCAAAAATTCCATGAAGATTGATGCAAATAGTGGGAAATTAATCACGGTTTTATATCGTCATATTATAAGCAAAAATGTGACGTGATAGAGATTACCCCCACACATCTCTCGTAATATTTTAAATTAAATTCTTCCCAAAAGTCTCCAGAATCTTGGATTCTAAATCGTTCCAACGTAACGACTATCAAACTCAATTGTCGAAAATTATAGGGTAAATTACCAAAAAAAATCATAAACCTATCACATTTATGCAAATTTAGTTTCAAACCTTTTAATTTGACCAATTTTTTTGTCAAAATTGATTTGATAATTTAATTATAAAATTTTTGACGATTTGCCAATTTAGTGTTAATTAAAGTTCAAACCTTCTAGCTAATTTTAATAAGAAAATGTTGACCAGGCAGTCTACTTAGTATTAGTCATCTTACGTGTTATGTAATAAGGTCGATGCTGACGTTGATAATTTTTGTAATTTCATTTAATTTTTTGATTTTTTTTCTTTTCTTTTATCCTTTTTTCTCTTCGCCAGCAGTCCTTGCTGGATCTAACGAGGGTGATCCTCGTTGGGGCTAGCAATGGTGACCCTCGCTTGACGAGGGTGGCTATTGTCTAAGGCCAAGGATCTCTCTACTGGCCATTTCTGAGGCTTGGTGATGGTTAGTGGAGGAAAACAAGAAAAAAAGAAAGAAGAAAAAAAATTCATAAATTAAAAATTTGAAAAAAAATTGTACATATTAGTGCTAACCGTACCTATAGGACAATTGACTCTAATTAGACCATCATTGATTTCTTGCCAAAATTAGTTAGAATGATTAAATTGACAAATCGTTAAAAGATTTAAAATTGAAATAGTAAATTATCATAAGGATTTATAATTAATTGGCAATATTGAAAGATTTATGATTAAATTGGCAAATCATCAATATGTTCAAGGCTAAATTGGCCAAACTAAAAGGTTTATGACTTTTTTTAATGATTTTACTAAATTGTAACTTGACAGATAATGATCTCATAAATTTATCGTAATTTTTTGAGTAAAATCTTCCTAGTTAGAATTATCATATAATTCCACAAGTCTCCAAAAACTTGAATTTAAAATCTCTCTATGTAACAACCATTAGACCCAATTGCCAAAATTATTTGAACCCTATCAAAATTTCCTCTCATTCAAATATATTCGAAAATCCAATGTCACATATAATGTTGAGCATTTATTCTAGAGAATGTAAAGGGGCCAAAAAGCCCAAACAACTATATAACAGTACTCTTCGGTGCGCAAATATCCACTTGATCGCCTAAAGGCTAAAACTAGAGGACCAAAGGTCGAAATCCTATGATTGCAAACGAATTGTCTCGCAAAGCAAGTTGGCCAATCAATCGGCGCGAGCATGTACTACCGTCCCTTTGAACATGTACAAAGACATTTCATCCATCGTCGCGTATAAGTGTAAAATACTTACGAGGGACTAAGGTCTTAGTTTCTCATCAAACAATTCGAGTACTCTTGGACAAATCACGACCAAATCTCGTTTCTAATTTCCATAAACTGTCATAAGATCGTGGTGCATGTACATGCGTGTGGTCATTTAAAATAAAAAAATGAACTTATGCTTGTTAATTTAAATCCAAACTCAAAACATTCAGGATGCCAATCACTTCCGATAAGAGAAGGGTGTGTATGTAAGGTACAGGCAAGAAAGCTTAGCGTGCAAGAAAGCTTTACCCAAAGTAACTTTTATTTGTTGGTTTGAGGCATATGACTTCTCCGCTTTGAAAATGTGGAATGATGAAGTAGCCTGTACCGTAAAGCTACGCAAAAAGCTCGGGAAAATTATCCAATTCATCATAAAATTTATTATGCGAATGTTAATTTAATAATAAATTTTATAATTTTATCAATTTAATTCGAAACCTTTAGGCGATATCTTACTTACAATATTTTCAATCAATTTTCGTAAAAAATCGCTGATGTAACGATTCAATCATTATTAGTTATCCTACTTGAAATATCATCATGTAATCAATCTCCGATGAGAATTGGTTAAAAAAATTATATGTTAAATTGAGGATTAAATTAATAAAATCAAAAAATTTAGAATTAAATTGATATTCGTATATTAAAGTTAGGGCTGATTGAGTAAGTTTCTTTAAAAAGCTTGGCATCCAAAGTTCTGTCCAAATCTGTTCCCGGGAACAATTTATAGAAATAAGTAATTTTTTTTTTCTTTTATTCTTCTCTCTTGCCGCGGCCACCTTCAATCGCTTGGAGCCACCGTTGCTGGCCGCCGCCTACGGCTGCTGCTGACTGCCGCCGTTGGCCGCCGGCCGCCCGTTGCCTGTTACGTTACCAAACGTATTTTTATTCTTTTTCTATTTCAAGAGTAGAAATTTTATATAGTTACTAGACAGATTCTTTTACTTAGAAATTGTTCCCCGAAATAGAAATAGAAAAGAATTATTTCTGAAAAAAAAAAAAAAAAAAAACTCTTCTCCAAGTATTGTGATGCGCGGTCTTGATACCTGCTCGATCGCCTAAGGGGCTATGGTCTTAGGTCCTCCTTGAGTGTTTTCAGTACTCATGTACGGCAAACACAAGACACCCATTCTGTAGATCAAGTTACACGTACGCACGCACCTGTGGCCATTCAAATCAGCAGAAAGGGCCGCACGTGTCTTGCTAAATCTTAGTCCAAGCTATCCAAACACACGTAGGACGCCAGATCGTTCATACGAGGAAAGACTGGGTGTACGGTAAACAGCGACGAAAGCTTAGCAATGCCGGAAAGCTTCGCCCCAAGCAAACCGTTGTTCGTGGGTTTTGATGCGTTCACATCTTAGCTTTTTTTCATATTCTTGGTCGGAAAGGCAGACATCTTGCTTTGATTCGCACTACTGGGGAACGATGGGGAAAAGCCCGCATGGCGAAGCGACATGCATTGTGCAACCAGCTTTAGCATGTAAAGTTTTAGCGAAAGGGAGTTCGAGGAGACCGAGACTTTTCCCCTAGTCATCGCCATCATCAGATTCCCCTCGCCCCCGCTTTCACACTGCCCGCCGTCACTCGCCGATCGTCTTTCCTAAAATGCTCGTCCCTCGGACAGGATTGATTCGCAGGTGTTAAAGCTGCTCGCTTCTTCATATTTGCTCTCTCAATCTCTCGTTTGCTCGGGAATTCTCAGACATATTCGTCGTCGTCGACGGGGAAGTAAGGATTTCTATGGCTTCAGAGATGGGTGTGGGGCTGGCCATGGATTCTACAGAAGGTGCGGAGGCTGGTTCTGGCAGGAAGAAAGACAAGCCCACCGACCTGATGGATATTATCTTCTCCTGGTCTATTCGAGAAATCTACAATACGAATCTCTACAGGGACAAGGTTCTCATTTCCTAGTCTCTTTCCTTCCTAGTTTTTTCCCCATTTTTATGGGGCTATGTTTGTTGTTTTGATCATGCTTTATTACTATCAACAGTATTAAGTGTAATGGGTGTTAGGCTGTTAGCTCGATAATGTTCTAAAGGATGTGAATTCCTTGCTCTTCTGTGATGTTTCTCTTGTGAGCCTTGTATGTAAAGTTGGCTTGCTGGATAGTGAGGAAGGACCTTGCTCTCTGTCTGCGTGGCGAAGTTATTGGGTGTTCGGGATACGCTTCCCCTTTTAATATGCCATACGGTGTCCTATCCATGTGACATTAATATGCAAGAGGATAGAGTCGTTTGATCTGTCGAGTGAAATTGGTTGGTCATGTTTGATTTTCGATACAACCGTTTTGTAGGTGAAGAGCATCCTGGAGTCATTTCAATCAGTTGAGCAATACTTTGCTTCTTATAACTTTCCTTTGCTGGAGGAAACACGAGCCAGTCTCTGTTCAAGTATGCAGAATGTATCTAGGCTGCCTTTTGCGAAGGTCACTGGGTTTGCTGTAGGCAAGCAGAATGTTTACCATGTGGAAGTGGACTACTGGAGAAACAGGGTCACTGACAATGGCAAGGAACCTTACAAAACTTTGCCTGGAGATGTCTTGATGTTAACTAACGCTGAGCCAGATACCATTCCCAGCTTAGAAAGGTTTAAAGGAAGATGGGCATTTGCATCGGTCACTAGAATTGCAGAAGACGAGGATGAGGATGCTCAAACGTCAACAAGGTTTCAAGTCGAGACATTTTTGGACAATGAAGTGAATGATGATCGTACCTGGAAGTCAATGTATGCAGTTTTTTTGATAAATGCAGTCACTAACAAAAGGATATGGAATGTGCTACGCCCATTTGGGAACTTGGATGTTGTAAGGGAAGTTCTCTGTACAGATTCGGCGGTAAGGACTTTGTTTTTCATACTTATTATCTTTGACGGTCTACAGTAAACATATTACCGCAGCAACAAAACTCCATTGATTATAAGATAAAATAAAAAAATCCATTCTCTTCTGAGTTAGCTTGTTATTTTAGAGATAGACATTGTTTATACATCGCAAGATCCTTTGTACTCAATATCAGTGCAGGCTGTGCAAGGATAGACCATAATCAACAATGTTTTCAAAGTTTCTAAGTTTTACTTAGGTTATTCGGGAGCAAATTTTCAAAGTAGTATGTGTTTGTTTGCAGGCTGAGAAATATTGCAATCTCTGTATTACTCAAAGTCATGGCTCTGGGCATGGGAGTCTCAATAAGAACTTGTTTGGTAGTCTGAATGAATCCCAGACAAAAGCTGTTCTGGCTTGTCTTGATACAATCAAGTGTGAACACAGGTCGGCCGTAAAAATGATACAGGGCCCTCCAGGGACAGGGAAGACCAAAACTGTCGCAGCACTGCTCTTTACTCTCTTGAAAAGGAAACGCAGAACCCTTGTTTGTGCTCCAACAAATGTTGCCATCAAGGAATTGGCGTCTCGTGTTTTGCAGCTGGTGAAACAATCGGCTTGCACCAACTCTCATGGGGAATGCTCGCTCTATAACTTAGGAGACATGCTCTGTTTCGGGAACAAGGAGCGGATGAAAGTAGATTCAGATATGGAGGAAATATTCTTGGATCATCGCGTTGATTGTGTTGCGGAGTGCTTTTCCGTACTCACTGGTTGGCAGCATTGTCTGACTTCCATGATTGATACTCTCAATGACTGTGTCCACCAATACCACATTTTTCTGGAGAATGAACGCCAGATTACATCAAAGCCTAGTGGTAATGATGTTTCAAGCAAATGTGGAAGAAGCAAAAAGGAATCCAAACCCGAATTTCAATCATTTCTGGAATTTTTCAAGCACAGATTCAGGTCAAGTGCAGAGTCTCTCCAAAGATGCTTCTCTATCTTATGCACCCATATATCCAAAAGTTACCTTTTGGAACATAATTTCCAGGATATTAAGTCCCTTCTCATCTTACTTGATTCTTTTGAAGTTTCTATATATAGAGAGAAGTTGGATTCCAGAAAGTTGAAGGAAGCATTTTCATCAGACCCATCTTCATTGAAAGCACGCACAGATCCACTATATACATCATTGTCGATAAAGAGACGTGAATGTCTCTCTCTTTTGCAAACTCTTAATAAGTCTCTTAGAAGGCTAAACCTTGCACCATTTATGAGTAAGCATAAGATAGCTGAGTTCTGTTATCAAGCGGCTTCCTTGATTTTCTGCACTGCCTGTAGCTCATATAAGCTCTACACCGTGGAAATGGAGCCTGTCAGTTTATTGGTGATTGATGAGGCTGCACAGTTGAAAGAATGCGAGTCAATAATTCCACTAAAACTTCATGGTGTCAGGCACGCAATTTTAGTCGGAGATGAATGTCAATTGCCTGCTATGGTTGAGAGTAAGGTATGTCATCGCTGAATGTTTGACTAGGAATGTGCACAAGCATACATAAACTTGAATAATTTTATGCTTAATTGACCTTTAACGCAAGCATACATAAACATGTGTGATTTTACAGTTAATTGACCTTTAAGTTTATGTATATTTTTATTCTTATAGCTTTCTAGCAACGCTGGCTTTGGAAGGAGTCTATTCGAAAGGTTGAGTTCTCTGGGTCATCCAAGGCACCTTCTCAATATCCAGTATAGAATGCATCCTGCGATTAGTCACTTTCCAACATTGGCCTTTTACAATAGCCAAATTCGGAATGGGTCGAATGTTACCAGCAAAAGTTACAGAAAATGTCATTTGCCGTGGCCAATGTTTGGCCCGTACTCCTTCATAAATATTTCTGATGGAAGAGAAGAAGGTGGGGATGGTGGACGTAGCCTTAGAAACCATGCTGAGGTTGGAATTGTCTCGATGATTTTGAGAAATCTATACAGAGGTACGCCACGAGAGAATTTTACCAGATTATATCATTTCCCGCCAGATAGTATAAATTAATGCAAATAACAACTGTCTTGGCACTTGTTTGGTTATATATGTGGATGCCCCTTTTGCTATACTGTCGTAGAGCAATGGGCGGCCAGTTGTTGACTGCCGAAGCTGCAAGAGAAGAATATTTCTGTTCAATCTTACCATGGAGTCCATTTGGTTTCTTCGGATGTTTAGAGAAATTTGCATAGCTTTAAATGCTTTCTGACTCTGGAGATAATGTGCTTTCTTGTCATTTAGGTCATTAACCTAGCCTTACAGGACACATGAATCAGTAATCGGAGGTGTACGTTACACTTTCACGTTCATGTGGTGGTAACTTCTCCATCATATAATTATATGGTCTTGGTTTTTCTGCAGCATGCAAATCTTCAGGCGGAGATCTAAGTGTTGGCGTGATATCTCCATATAGAGCTCAGGTTGCTGCAATACAAAAGAAAATTGGAAAAAGATATGAGAATATCAGAGGCTTTACAGTGAAAGTGAGGTCAGTGGATGGGTTCCAAGGGGGTGAAGAAGACATCATAATAGTATCCACCGTGAGATCAAACCCTCGTGGTTTTATCGGGTTTGTTTCTGACACTAGGAGAACCAATGTAACTATCACCAGGGCAAGGTAGTCTCTTCTATTCCTGCTTAACCAAGGCGATTTGAATTTTGCCATAAGATGTTATTTACAAACAATCCCTGCTTTTTGCTGCCTCCATGTAGATATTCTCTTTGGATTTTGGGAAGCGAGAGAACGCTGACTAGGAGTAAATCTATATGGGAAGCTTTGGTTCATGATGCCAAGACACGTGGATGTTTCTTCAGCATTGATGAAGTCAAAGCCGCTTTGGACGGGAAGAATAATCAGCTTGATGGTCCGTTGGATAGAAGCGGTGCAGTATTTAGAAATGCGCGGTGGAGGGCAAACCGCTCTCAGTATGCTAAGAGCCGAGAATGTTCCTCCAGTACTGATGAAGTTAAATCCATTTTGGATGGGAAGAAAGAGGATATTCATCTGGATGATCCACTCGGTGGCGATAGTTTCCTATTTAGAAATGCACGGTGGAGGGCAAAGTGCTCTCAGGATGCTAAGAGTCAAGAATGTTCCTCCAGTACTGATGGAGTTAAATCCATTTTGGATGGGAAGAAAGAGAATATTCAGCTGGATGATCCGCTTGGTGGCAATAGCTTCCTATTTAGAAATGTGCGGTGGAGGGCAAAGTGCTCTCAGGAAGCTAAGAGCCAAGAATGTTCCTCCAGTACTGATGAAGTTAAATGCATTTTGGATGGGAAGAAAGAGGACGTTCGGCTCAATGATCCGCTTGATGGTGATAGTTTCCCGTTTAGAAATGCTTGGTTGAGGGCAAAGTGCTCTCAGGATGCTAAGGGCCAAGAATGTTCCTCCAGTACTGATGAAGTTAAATGCATTTTGGATGAGAAGAAGAAAGAGGACATTCGGCTCGATGATCCGCTCGATGGCACTAGTTTCCTATTTAGAGATGCTCGGTGGAGGGTAAAGAACTTTGCGCATTGTTTTTCTCTGCTAAATTTGCCAGTTGAAAATGAACATTCGACTTTTGCAGAATCAATGACGATACTTTTTCTTGTCAACTGCAGGTTTTCTTCGGCGACAACTTCGTGAAGTCTTTCAGAAAGCTGACGTCACTTAGGACCGAGATGTCAATCATGAACCACTTATCAAAGCTTGCTGGTGGCTGGAGACCTGAGAAGAGCGATGTGGGTTTACTCCCTAGAAGCTGCTCTTATATGGTGAAGCAATTCAAGGTCGAAGGTCTTTACGTGCTGTACACTGTCGATATAGATATACTTAAGGAACCGAGATACATCCAAATCCTGAAGATTTGGGATGTATTGCCCTTAAGTGATGCGACAAGACTGGTCGAACGTCTTGACAATGAGTTCAAAGCATACGCAGACGATTTCATTAGTCGCTGCAACGAGAAATGTCATGAGGGGTAAGTCTTGGCTTTTTTTCCCTAACTTCAGATTGAAAACTTATCCATCGTCTATATGATTTAGTTTCCTGGATTAATGACCTCAAGAACTGACTTGAATCGATCTTTTCTGAAGTATCACATATCTTCTGTTGTATAGGGATCAGGTAGTTCCAAAGACATGGGATTCTTCTCATGGCATTGCTCGTTTCCACCGTAGTTTGGATCAAGTTCAAGCGGGGAGCGGTTTCGGGCCTGATATTTCGGATCCTAGAGCGAGCGAGAGCCTGCTTTTGATGAGATTCCACCCCTCGTCATCAGGCATGGTCAGGCACTTGTTTTCGGAGGACCATGAGAGCGAAGTGGATCTCGCATCTGAAGGAACCGAGCTAGATCAAGAGATGAGTTCCCGCTTCGGTGCGCTTTGTATTTAGGTAACCCGTGTTGTTCCCTTCTTCACGAAGAGCTTTTGACAGAAGCAGGGAAAAATACAATATCTTTACCATGAGATTTTCATTTGGGTCGGAATTTCTATGCCCGTGCCGGTTATGATCAAGAAGGCGTGGACCTTCTTAATTACATGTGCTCTTTTAATTTCATGTCTGGAAATATGTGGTTTGATATAATAGCATGGAATTTTCTATTCAAGTGGCATAGCTATGAAGTAAAGATTCATCTCCCGACATCCTTAGCACTAAGATCGCTGTTTATACTTCAATGTTGATTTCTGTCTCCGCATGGCGTTATATAGCATCAGATTGTGAATTCGAAGACCATATTACATCACATATGGCCTGATCCTCAACATTAAAATTCCAATTTCGCATTAGTTAAAATGGATGGAAGGCGCGAAAAATGATTGTTCTTTTCCTAGTCTTTTTTCTGCTTTAGACTCGGTAGGGGCTTTCGACGACGATTCTTGCAATTTTTCTCGATTTTAATTTCAATTCCTTGCACTCCCTGTCCGGCAGTAACATAACCAGCGAAATGCTTATCTAAAGCCACAGAGCGAGATCGTCTCGTTTACCAATGAGGCAAAAACGAGGAATAATCGCACAGAGCACGAACAGTCGATGCAATCAAACCATTCACCGAGAGCAACGAGACGAACGCCATCTGCAGATTCTGCACCTTTCTCGAGCGACTTATGGCGCGACAAGCCTCCCCTCGCTGGAACCTCCGGAGAAAGAGATCCACGCAGCCAGAAGCCGAGCGGAGGAACTCGAATCGCTTGCAAATCCAGAGACTATCAAGCGAGGAGGATGCGCGAATCGCTGTGGAATTTTAGGGTTCCCAAGCGCCAAAATCACGACGTCGATGGAAATCGCAGTAGTACACTTGAATTTTATCATTTGTTTAATTCCCTCTCGGTAGCGCAATTAAAGTTATGAATTTTATATCTCGACAAAAGAAAGTTATCAATTTTTTTAATAGTCTCTGATGTTGATGCTAACCGCGCACGCTTTGCATGTGCATGAAAACCAATTATTATTTATATAATCACTGATTATTTTTAAAATCACGTTAACTTATTTGGTTCCTCTAATGGGCTCCTGGCTTTTGGTGAACTAGAAATGGCGAATGTTGAAGAAAATCTCAAATACACAGGAGGTGAAGTGGAAGAAGAATGATAGACGCTTGTGTAAATTTTATATTAGGTTACATCTCTACCATACTAAAGCAAACTGGAGCTATTCTTCTACCAAACTATTTTTATTTCAAACTTTCCATGAATATAAGTGTAAATGATCAGAAATGAATTATGGTTCCATCTCGTTATACTATAAGCAAAATTGCAAAGTAACAATCGGTAATCTGCTAAATCTCTCATGATATTTTAAAGTAAAATCATCCTAACTAGAATTACCATATGATCTCACAAGTCTAAAAAGGAAAACTCGAATTTCAAAACTCTATGTGTAACAAACTTTAAACTCAATTGCCTAAATCATTCAAACCCTCTCACAAAGTTTCCCTTCATTCGTTATATTTGAAAGTTTAATTTAACAAGCTTTCGCTTGTGTACTAACCGCGACCGAATCTCACTTTTAATTTCCATGACCAGTCATGAGATCAAGGCGCAAGTACACGCGTGTGGTCATTCGAAATTGAAAAATGAACTTGTGCTTGAGTATCTGAATCCAAACTTCAAACGTTCAGGACACCAATTACTCCAGACTAGGGAATACGGTGTGCATGTATGGTACGTGCAAGAAAGCATTACCCAAAGTAACTTTCGTTTGTCGGTTTGAGGCGTACGACTCCTTCGCTTTGAAAAAACACGTGGGACGGACGACGACGAAGAAGCCTGTGCGTTGCAAAGCCACATGCATCGTGCAAAAAGCTTTAGCACGTACAGTTCTGGCGAAATCGGATCAAATGGTGCGCGGGGGTACGAGGAGACCCATGACCTTTCGAGAGTCGTCCGCTCCGTTTCTTGCCCCCTTTTCACTTCACCCGAAATCACCCACCGATCATCGTTCCAAATGCTTGTCTCCGAACGGGAGTGATTCGCAAGTATAAAAGCTGCTCGCTTCTTCATATTGCGCTCTATCAGTCTCTCGTTGCTTGAAACTCTCAGTAACATTTATCATTTTCGACGGCAAGGGAAGGATTTTCATGGCTTCATAGGCGGTTCTGAGAGTGAGCAAAGAATGGTTGGACATGGATTCTGCAGAAGGCGCAGAGACTGGTTCTAGCGGGAGGAAAGAAAAGCCCAGTAAGCTCACTAATATTATCTTCTCTTGTTCTCTTCAAAATATCTTCGATATGAATCTCTACAGGGACAAGGTTCTCTCTTCTTAATCTCTTTCCTTTCTTGTTTCCCCCCTTTTTTTTTTTTTTTGGGGGGAGAGGCGGGGCGCTGTTGTGTTGTTCTGATCATGCTTTGGTTCTATCATCATTATAAGTTTAATGGATGTTAGCTCGAAAATGTTCTAAAAGATTTTAGTTCCTCGCTCTTGTGCAAGGGTTGTTTTGTGAGCCTTGCTATGTGAAGTTAGGACTGTTGTATAGCGGGTGAGGACCTTGCTCTTTGTCTGTGTGGCGAAGTTATTCGGTGTTAGCGGGAATATTTGCTCTTTTGATATGATGTATGGTGTCCTATTTGTGTGACATTGATATGACAGACGACAGAGATGCTCGATCCATGGAGTGAAGTTGGTTGGTCATGTTTGATTTTTAATAGACCTGTTTTGTAGATTGGGTACATCCCGGATTCATTTTGATCAGTTGAGCAACACCTTTCTTTCCTTTGCTGGAGGAAACACGAGTTGGCCTCTATTCAAGTATGCAGAATGTATCTAGGCGGCCCTTCGCGAAAGTCGCTGGGTTTGTTGAAGGAGAGAAGAATGCTTACCGTGTCAAAGTGGATTACTGGAGAAACAGGTCCGCTTGTCGGGCCACGAAGCTATACAAAACTTCCCGTGGGGATGATTTGATGTTAACTAATGCCAAGCCAGATACCATTCCCAGCTTAGAAAGGTTTGCAGGAAGATGGGCGTTTGCATCAGTCGCTGACATGGTAGAAGAGGAGGACGGGGATGCTCAAGCATCAACAAAGTTCAAAGTCAAGGCGTTTTGTGACAACGAAATGGATGATGTTCGTGCTTGAAAGTCAATGTATGCAGTTTTCCTGATGAATGCAGTCACGAATGATAGGATATGGATATGGAACGGGCTACACATATTTTCGAACTTAGACATTGTAAAGGCAGTTCTACGTACGGATTCAGTGGTAAGGATTTTGGATACTTGTTATCCCTGTACGGTCAACGGTAAACATATTATTGTCACAATAAAACTTCCATCCCGATTATAAAAAGAAACTTCATTCTCTTTTGAGTTAGCCTGTTATTTCTCCAAACAATCAAAAGCTGCTTGCTCCGTATTACATGATAACAATATAATGTTGGACGCAAATTGCGCAACCCCAAGATCTCCATAACTAGAACAAGAACATATATAATTGAGTAGAAAGATTAACGCACCTGTTTTGGGATCCATCAAACATAAAGCGGAAGCAGAAAAGGGATTACCCACTCATCAAGGGGATCCACTGTTCTTGAAACGGAAGTGGAAACACAATGTTCCACGCGTAAGTCCTTCTCCTCTATTGCCTCCGTATCACTGGCTCAACGAGGCGGCCTCTCACGAGGCGGCCCCCCTCACGTGTAGCATTAGGTAAACGTCCCTTAGGTGAGGATACATGTGAGAATTATGGTTAGAGGAGAGACTTGAATACTATTTATAGAGTTTCTAGCCAGTCCTCCTCATTACAGGCCAGGCTCAACTCGGCCCATACTAGCTAGCCCATATTAGACTAATTAAAAAACCTTTCTATCTCACCTTAGACCAAACTCCGTAAAACGGTAAACGTTAAACGGTAAATTATAATATAAATTAATGTAGTCCATAATTAGAAAAACTCTTACATATAATTCAATAATGCAATAATATAACCAAGATTCAGTGATAGACCCTGTTTATACATAACACCATCCTTTGTGCTCAATGTTTGTGGAGGTTGTACAGGGATGCAACATAATCACTTAATTTCATGGTTCTGACTTTTTTTTTTTATTAAGGTTATCGGAATGTCAATTTTTATAAGATATGTGTTTGTTTGCAGGCTGAGAAAGATTGCAATCTCTGTATTACTCAAATTCATGGCTCTGGACATGAGAGTCTCAATAACAACTTGTTTGGTGGTCTGAACGAATGCCAGAGAAAAGCAGTTCTCGCTTGTCTTGATGCCATAGTGTCAACACAGGTCAGCTGTAGAAATGATACAGGGTCCTCCAGGGACAGGGAAGACCAAAACTGTCGTGGCGCTGCTCTGTACTCTCTTGAAAAGGAAACACAGAACCGTTGTTTGTGCTCCAACAAATGTTGCCGTCAAGGAATTGGCATCTCGTGTTTTGGAGCTGGTGAAAGAATCGGTTTGCACAAACTCTAGTGGGGAAAGCTTACTCTGCTACTCAGGAGACATGCTTATTTTTGGGAACAAGGAGCGGATGAAAGTAGATTTAAATATTGAGGAAATATACTTGAATCATCGAGTTGATTGTGTTGCGGAGTCCTTTTCTATGCTTACTGGTTGGCAGCATTGTGTAACTTCCATGACCAATACTCTCAATGACCATGTCCGCAAATACCACATTTGTTTGGAGAACGAACGCAATATTTTACAGGAGCTTAATGGTACCGAGGTTGGGAGCAAATGTGAAAGCAGCAAAAATGAATCCGAACCTGAATTTAAATCATTTCTGGATTTCTTCAAGCGCAGATTCAAGTCAAGTGCAGAGGCTCTCCGAAGATGTTTCTCTATCTTATGCACCCATATATCCATAAATTACCTTCTTGAACATAATTTCCGTGAGATTAAGTCCTTTATCATCGTACTTGATTCTTTTGAAATTCCACTACATAGAGAGAAGTTGGATTCGAGAAAGTTGGAGGAAGCATTTTTGTCATTGCCATCTTCATTCGAAAGTTGCTCAGATCCACTATATACAGCGTTATCGATGAAGAGAGTTGAATGCCTCTCCATTTTGCGAACTCTCAACACGTCTCTTGGAAGGCTAAAAATTCCAACATTTACAGGTAAGAGCATGATAGCAGAGTTCTGTTATCAAACGGCTTCCTTAAATTTTCAGCACTGCCTCTAGCTCATCTAAGTTGTACTCCCCGGAAATGGAGTCTGTCAGTTTATTGATGATTGATGAGGCTGCGCAGCTGAAAGAATGCGAGTCAATGATTCCATTACAACTTCAAGGTGTCAGGCACGCAATTTTAGTTGGAGATAAATGTCAGTTACCTGCTACGGTTGACAGCAAGGTATGTCACTGCTGAATGTTTGTCTAGCAACTTGCACATGCATCCATACACAAGAATCATCTTATGCTTAATCGACCTTCTAAGTTTTTGAATGTTTTTATTTCTATAGCTATCTAGCAAGGCTGGCTTTGGAAGGAGTCTATTCGAAAGGTTGAGTGCTCTGGGGTCATCCTAGACACCTCCTCCATGTCCAGCACAAACTGCATCCCGCGATAAGTCGATTTCCCATAATGACCTTTTACAAAAACCAAATTCTGGATGGCCGAATGTTACTGGCAGAAGTTACAGAAAATGTCATTTGCAGTGGCCAGTGTTTGGCCCGTACTCCTTCACAGATATTCCTAATGGAAGAGAAGGAGTTGGGGATGATGGACGAAGCCTTAGAAGCTATGTTGAGGTAGGAGTCGTGTCGATGATTTTGAGGAATCTATTTGAAGGTACGCCATGAGGGATTTTTGCCAGTTTATATCGTTTCCTGCCAAATAGTATACATTAATTCAAACAGCGACTACATATTTGCACATGTTTGGTTATAGATGTGGATGCACCATTTCCCATCCTATCATATAGCATGGGCGGCCAGTTCTTAACTGCGGAAGTTGCAAGAAAAGAATATTTCCGTTCAATCTTTCCATGGAGTCCATCTAGTTTCTTGGGATGTTTAGAGAGATTTGCATAGCTTTTTATGCTTATTGACACAGGATATGGTGAGATGGAGTGCTTTCTTGTCATTGCAGGACACATAAGACAGGAATCGGAGGTGTACATAACACTTCCATGTTAGTTTTGTCGTGACTTGTAGGAGTTACGATTTCTGTGCCACATCTTAGCTATATCATATTGGTTTTTCTGCAACATGTAAATCTTCATGATCATCCAATTGTCGGTGTGACATCTCCATATGGAGGTCGGGTTGCTGCAATACAACAGAAATTTGGAAGACGACATGAAATTATCAAAGTCTACGGTGAAATTGAGGTCGGTGGATGGGTTCCAGGGGGACAAAGAGGACGTTATACTAGGATCTATCATGTTCATTTCTGACACTAAGGGCGTGCATAACAAAATCTCTGGAATAGAAATCAATTTGTATTCCATGGATGAGTTTCTCAGTATAAAAACACATTTGATAACGATTCAGAATTTCTATTTCTAGAGTAAAAATTCGTTTAATAAGAGAATAAAATCTCTATTTTTAGGAGTGACGACGGCTGGCATTCGGTGGCCAGAGTGTGTCATCCGGCTATCGGCATCTAGCGTTCGGCGATCGATAATGGGTGGTTGGAGTTTGGCGTCTATCGTCCAAAGGTTGGCGACTGGCATTCGGTGGCCAGCGGCGGGTGGCCAACAGTTGAAGTCTGGTGGCCAGTGATGGGTGGCCAAGCCGGAGTTTGGCAGCTAGCGGCGGGTGGCCAACAACTGGAGTTTGGCGGCTGATGGAGGGTGGCCAATGGCCGAAGTCCGACGGCTGGTGGTGACCAATGGGCGGTCGATGAGGGACGTTCAGTGGTCAACGGTGGGCCTCCGGTGTTCGATGGTTGGCGATAAGTAGCCAATGACTGACAGATGTCCAACATCCAGCGGCTGGAGGTTGGTGACGAGCAGTTGGAGTCCGGTGGCTAACAACCGGCGTTCGGTGGCCAACGGTCAGTCGCGAGCGGCTGATGGCCGGGGTTGGTGGTGAGTGGCCGGCAATCGGCAGCAAGCAGCAGGCGTTCGGCATCCCACAAGCGGCGTGTGGGCGATGGGAGATGATGATAAATGATGAAGAAAGTTTTGATTTCTCAATTCTGTTCCAGAAATTTAAAAACTAAAAATTTTAACTTTTGATTCTTACTTCAAATTTATTTCTGAAATAAAAATCTGTTCCAAAAATAAAAAAAAATGAAATTGCAGTACCAAACAAATTTCTGTTTCAAACTTGTTCTAAGAAATAGAGAAACAGAGAAATAGAGAAATAGAAACGTTGTCATGTGCATCCTAAAAGAACCAACGTCACTCTCACCATGGCAAGGTAGTCTATTCTATTCCTGCTTTGTCAGGGTAAATTGAATTTTGCCATAATAATATGCTATTTACAATCCCTGCTTTTGGCTGCCTCTGTGTAGATACTCTCTTTGAATTTTGGGAAACGGGAAAACGCTGACGAGAAGTAAATCTGTATGGGACGCTTTGGTTCATGATGCTAAGACCCGTGGGTGTTCCTTCGGCATTGATTATGTTAAACCATTTTGGATGGGAGTAGTAATCAGCTTGATGATCCGGTCAATGGAAGTAGTGTTCTGTTTATAAATGAGAGGTGGAGGGCAAATTGCTTTCACGATGCCAAGAGCCGAGAAGGTTCCTCCAGTAGTGATGAAGTTAAAGCCATTTTGGATGGGAAGAAAGAGGATATCAAGTTCGATGATCCGCTCGATGGCAACAGCATCCTATTTAGGAACGCTCAGTGGAGGGTAAACAACTTTGCGCGAATGGTTTTCTGTGCTAATTCATCGTTTCAAGATGTTCATTTTGCAGAATCAATGACAATGCTGTCAATCATTCGTCGCTGTAGGTTTTCTTCGGCGTCAACTTCGTGAAGTCTTTCAGAAAGCTGACGTCGCTTAGGACCAAAGTGTCAATAATGAACCTCTTATCAAAACTTCTGGGTGGCTGGAGTCGAGTGAAGAGCAATGTGGCTTTAAGCCCGGAAAGCCGTTCTCAATGGTGAAGCAGTTCGAGGTGGACGGTCTCTGCGTGCTGTGCATCGTCGATATACTGAAGGAAACTCAAAGCCTAAAGATTTGGGAACTGAGATATACCCAAATCTTCAAAATTTGGGATGTATTGCCCTTAAATGATGCTGCCATGAAAATGGTTGAACGTCTCGGCATCGAGTTCAAAGCGCATGCAGACGATTTCATTAGTCGTTGTAACGAGAAATGTCTCGAGGGGTAAGTCGTCTCATCTTGTCTTTCCCTAACTTCAGATTGAAGGCTTATCAATGGTCTATATGATTCACTTTTCTGGATAGATGAAGTCAATAACTGACTTGAATTTATCTTTTGCGATCTACTATCTCATTTGCGCACTTATCTCTCGCTGTATAGTGATCTGGTAGTTCCAAAGACATGGGATTCTTCTTGTGGTATTGCTCGTCTCCGCAGTTCGGATCCAGTTCAAGCCGGGAGCGCTTCCGGCACCGGTATTTCAAATCCGCGAGTGAGCGAGAGCCTGCTTTTAATGAGATTCCACCCCCTCATCATCACATGTGGTCAGCCACTTGTTTTTGGATGACCACGATAGCAAAGCGGATCTCGCATTAGAAGTAACCGAGCTAGATCAAGAGATGAGTTCCCGTTTCGATGTGCTTCATATTTGAATAATCCACATTACTCCCTTCTTGACAAGGAGTTTTAGATAGAAGCAGGGGAAGAAATGCAACTTCTTTACAAGGAATTTTTCATTCGTGTCGAAATTTCTGTGCCCGGGATGGGTGTTTTGGAGAAGGCGGGGACTTTCTTAATTATTTATCTTCTTTCTAGTTTTTATGTCTGGATGTATTTGGTTGAATTAATGGCACAGAAGCGTGTCCGATAAGAAATCTGGGCCGTTTGCCTGGTCTGAAATTACCATCGTTTTGGGAGGTGGTCGGGTCCAGATGGTGAGGGTGGGCAGGAACAGCACGGGTTGGTAGCTACAATTTTGGGTTGACCAGCAAATTTCATTATAATTAGGGATATGTTCAGCAGAAGTCCTAAAACTTGTGCAAAAAGTGCAATTGAGTCCTAAAACTTACAAAAGTTCAATTCAGTCCTAAAACTTGTCCAGAAAGTGCAATTGAGTCCTAAAACTTACAAAGAGTTCAATCAAATCCTAAAACTTGTCCAGAAAGTGCAATTGAGTCCTAAAGTTAACACCGTTAAGAAAGTTAACGGAAATTGCTGACGTGGCGCGACGTCATATTTTAAATGATTTTTTTATTTTTCAAATGGCTTTTTAAAATTATTTTTTATTCAAAATCTTTAAAAATTAGATTAAAAAATAAAAAGGAAAATATAAATTTATTTAAAAAAGAAAAATCTAAATTTATTTAGAAAAAAAATTGTTCAAAAAAAAAAAAAAAAGGCGGTGGACTTCCGCCGCGGCCCATCGCCGGAGGGGCCGGCGATCGCGCCGGCCCAGGCGGGGTGGCCGGCCCTCACCGGGGGCCGGCGACCGTCGCCCGCCACAGGCGAGGCCTCGTCGGCCCCGAGCGAGGGCCGACGAGGCCGCGCCCCGAGGCGGTCGATGGTCGCCGTCCTCGCCCGGGGCCGAGCGACCATCACCCGCCACGGCGAGGCCTCGTCGGCCCTCACTCGGGGCCGGCGAGGCTCGCCAAATCTAGGCGAGGCTCCCCAGATTTGGAGAGCCTCGCCGCCCCGAGCAAGGGCCGACGAGGCCGCGCCTAGGGCGGGCGACGCCGCCGTCCCTCGCCTGGGGCTGAGCGACCGTCGCCCGCCCTAGGCGAGGTTCGCCAGATCTGGGCGAGGCTCCCCTAGATCTGGCGAGCCTCGCCGGCCCCGAGCGAGGGCCGATGAGGCCGCACCCGGGCGGGCGACGGTCGCCGTCCCTCGCCGGGGCCGAGCGACCATCGCCCGCCCGGCGCGGCCTCATTGGCCCTCGCTCGGGCCGGCGACGACGATCGCCGGCCCCCAGTGAGGGCCGGCCACCCTGCCCAGGGCCGGCGGAAGTCCACCGCCCTTTTTTTTTTTTTTGAACAATTTTTTTTTCTAAATAAATTTAGATTTTTCTTTTTTAAATAAATTTAGATTTTTCTTTTTTAAATAAATTTAGATTTTCCTTTTTATTTTTTAATCTAATTTTAAAGATTTTGAATAAAAATAATTTTAAAAAGCCATTTGAAAAATAAAAAAAAAATCATTTAAAATATTACGTCAGCGCCACGTCAGCAATTTCCGTTAACTTTCTTAACGGTGTTAACTTTAGGACTCAATTGCACTTTCTGGACAAGTTTTAGGACTTGATTGAACTCTTTGTAAGTTTTAGGACTCAATTGCACTTTCTGGACAAGTTTTAGGATTTAATTGAACTCTTTGTAAGTTTTAAGACTCAATTACACTTTCTGCACAAGTTTTAGGACTTCTACTACACATATCCCTTATAATTATGACTATTCTTCATTTGCCTGAAAAAGAGGCTCTCTCTCTATATACATACAAAAGAAGAGATAACAATATCAATAGTTCCATAAACTTTTAGCTCAACGTATAATATTATTCTTGAACTTTTAATTTGTTTAACATGATTTATGAATTTTAGCTCAATGTACAATATAGGTCATAAACTTTTGATTTGTTATCCTTCCATCAATTTAAGTTTATGGACAATATTGAATATTTTTATATGATTCGAGGACTAAATTGAACATGTACGGAACACATTGAATAAACTGAAAGTTTAAAAATGACATTGTACATTAAACTACGATTTATAAATCACATTGAATAAATTAAAAAACAAAGAACATTCATTTTAAGTATAATGACCTTTAGACATATTGCTTTAATGAAAAATGTCAAATTCTCTCTCTTCCGTTGGAGCCCTTGTAAGTTTTATTTATTTATTTATAATGTTAATCAAAGAAAATTGACCAAAGAAAGATAATGAAAAGGTTAAAAAAAAAAAAAAAGACCATCTACATTCCCTTAAGAAAATGTACTTGATAAAATTATTTAATTGTTCTTATAGTGCAGCCAACCTTATCCTTGTCCTCTATATATAGTTAGTTTACTCTTTCTTTTATTTTTCGAAAGGTAAATACCTGTTTATTTTTAGTTTTTTTACAAAATAGGAAAACATTCGAACGATGTTTTTTTTAATAGAAAATAACTTATACAATAGCAAAACGAAAAATTAAAGTCGAGGCCTTTATATATATTTCATTGTGCTATTAAGGTCTTGAATCTTATTATTAGCATATGATGTTGCACAAGGAACAAAAATTAATCACGCCTAAGAAAACCAGTTATTATTAATACGATCATTATTTCGTATTTCAAATCACTCGCGAATGTTAACTTATTTGGTTCCACTGTAAGGCTCTTGGCTTTTGGTGAATTAGAAGGGGCGAATGTTGATGGAAAATGCTAAATAAATAGGAGGTGAAGGGGAAGAAGAATGATAGACGCTTATGTGAATTTCATTTTCGGTTAGATCTCTACCGTACGTGGAGTCAACTAGAGCTATTTTTTTCTTTAATCAGACTATTTTTCTTTCAAAATTCCATGAAGATTGATGCAAATGGTGGGAAATTAATCATGGTTTTATATCGTCATATTATAAGCAAAAATGTGACGTGATAGAGATAACTCCACACATCTCTCGTAAAATTTTAAATTCAATTCTTCCCAAAAGTCTCCAAAAACTTGGATTCTAAATCTCTCCACTTAACGACTATCAAACTCAATTGTTGAAAATTATAGGGTAAATTACCAAAAAAAATCACTAACCTATCATATTTATGCAAATTTAGTTCAAACATTTTAATTTTACCAATTTTTTGGTCAAAATTGATTTGATAATTTAATTATAAATTTTTTGATGATTTGCCAATTTAGTGTTAATTAAAGTTTAGACCTTCCAGCTAATTTTAATAAAAAAATGTTGACAAGGCGGTCTACTTAGCATTAGTCATCTTATGTGTTATGTAATAAGGTCGATGCTAACGTTGATAATTTTTGTAATTTCATTTTATTTTTTGTTTTTTTCTCCTTTTATTTTTTATCCTTTTTCTCTTCGACAGCAGTCCTTGCTAGATGCAATGAGGGTGATCCTCATTGGGGCTAGCAATGGTGACCCTTGCTATTGTCTAAGGCCAAGGATCTCTCTGCTGGCCATTTTTGAGGCTCAGTGATGGTCAGTGGAGGAAAACAAGAAAAAAAGAAAGAAGAAAAAATTCATAAATAAAATTTGAAAAGAAAATTGTACATGTTAGTGGTAATCGTACCTATAGGACAATTGACTCTAATTAGACTGTCATTGATTTCTTGCTAAAATTAGTTAGAATGACTAAATTGACAAATTGTTAAAAGATTTAAAACTAAATTAGTAAATTATCATAAGGATTTATAATTAATTGGCAATATTGAGAGATTTATGATTAAATTGGCAAATCATCAATATGTTTAGGGCTAAATTGGCCAAACTAAAAGGTTCATGACTTTTTTTAATGACTTTACTAAATTGTAACTTGATAGATAATGATCTCATAAATCTCTCAAAATTTTTTGAGTAAAATCTTCTTAGTTAGAATTATCATACAATTCCACAAGTCTCCAAAAACTTGAATTTCAAATCTCTCTATGTAACAACCATTAGACCCAATTGCCAAAATTATTTGAACCCTATCAAAATTTCCTCTCATTCAAATATATTCGAAAATCCAATGTCACATATAATGTCGAGCATTTATTCTAGAGAATGTAAAGGCGCCAAAAAGCCCAAACAACTATATAACAGTACTCTTAGGTGCGCAAATATCCACTTGATCGCCTAAAGGCTAAAACTAGAGGACCAAAGGTCGAAATCCTATGATTGCAAACGAATTGTCTCGCAAAGCAAGTTGGCCAATCAATCGGCGCGAGCATGTACTACCGTCCCTTTGAACATGTACAAAGACATTTCATCCATCGTTGCGTATAAGTGTAAAATACTTAAGAGGGACTAAGGTCTTAGTTTCTCATCAAACAATTTGAGTACTCTTGGACTAATCACGACCAAATCTCGTTTCTAATTTCCATAAACTGTCATAAGATCGTGGTGCATGTACATGCGTGTGGTCATTTAAAATGAAAAAATGAACTTGTGCTTGTTAATTTAAATCCAAACTCCAAAACATTCAGGATGCCAATCACTTCCGATAAGAGAAGGGTGTGTATGTAAGGTACAGGCAAGAAAGCTTAGCGTGCAAGAAAGCTTTGCCCAAAGTAACTTTTATTTGTTGGTTTGAGGCATATGACTTCTCCACTTTGAAAATGTGGAATGATGAAGTAGCCTGTATCGCAAAGCTACGCAAAAAGCTCGGGAAAATTATCTAATTCATCATAAAATTTATTATATGAATGTCAATTTAATCATAAATTTTATAATTTTATTAATTTAATTCGAAAACTTTAGGCGATATCTTAATACAATATTTTCAATCAATTTTCGTCAAAAATCGCTAATGTAACGATTCAATCATTATTAGTTATCCTACTTGAAATATCATCGTGTAGTCGATCTCCGATGAGAATTGGTTAAAAAAAATTATATGTTAAATTGAGGATTAAATTAATAAAATTAAAAAGTTTAGAATTAAATTGATATTCGTATATTAAAGTTAGGGTTGATTGAGTAAGTTTCTTTAAAAAGCTTGGCATCCAAAGTTCTGTCCAAATCTTATCAAATGGTGTACGGGGATGCGGGGGGGGACTGAAGAGACTTTTTCCAGGGCCATCCCATCAGCTTTCTTTCTCGCCGACTGTTACTTGACCGGAGGTCTTAAATGACCATCATTTCACTTCTCAAATCACGAGTTGATGTTTACTTATGTTGAAGAACGATGTTGAGTACGTTGGGGCCTGCAGGGGCGGAGGAAGAGAATGATGGACGATTGTGTGCTGGCTCTCTGCCGTACGTAAAGCCAACCAAGGGCACTACTCAGAGCTATTTCTTTTTCTTCGACTGAAATAAAGAAGAATCCTATCCTTTTTAAAAAATTCCACATTGATGAGTACAAATGATGGAAAAACGAGCAACATCATAAAGAAATCAACAGGAATTCCACAAAGCTTTCCTAATTTTTCATTAGAAAATCTTTCTAGTTATTTAAGTCTAAAGAAATTTAAATTTTAAATTTCTTTATGCAATACCCATTGAATGCGATTGTTAAAATTATCCAAACTTTCTAAAAAACAATTCCTCTTATCCAATATGTCTGAAAGTTTAATCTAATCTTACATACAATAAATACCGAGTGTGTATTTTGGGGTATTTAAAGGGGTCTAAGTAACCATACAATATGGCTCTTTAGGCTACGCATGGTAATATTTCCATTTCTCTCAATTTCTGTTCTTTTGTTCTCCGGAACAAAAAAAGAACAGAAACTTGTTTGGTAACGCCAAGTTGTTTTTATATTTTGGGAAATAGAAAGTTAGCCCAAAAATAGATTTGGAACAAAACGAGAAATAAAAAAAAAAATTACTTTTGTTTCAGGGAACAATTTCTAGAAATAAGTAATTTTTTTTCTTTTATTCTTCTCTTTTGCCGTGGACACCTTCAACCGCTTGGAGCCACCGCCGCCACCGACTGCGAGCTGCCGCCGCCGTCGCTGCTGCCCACCGTCGACCGCCCGTCGCCTATTGCGTTACCAAACACATTTCTATTCTTTTTCTATTTCAAGAGTAGAAATTTTATATAATTACCAAACGGATTCTTTTGCTAAGAAATTGTTCTTCGAAATATAAATATAAAAGAATTATTTTTGTGAAAAAAAGCTTTTACCCAATTAAGAAGCGTTGTCATGCGCGCTCATGGTCTTAGGTCCTCCTTGAGTGTTTTCAGTACTTATGTACGGGAAACACAAGACACCCATTCTGTAGATCAAGTTACACGTACGCACGCACCTGTGGCCATTCAAATCAGCAGAAAGGGCCGCACGTGTCTTGCTAAATCTTAGTCCAAGCTCTCCAAACACACGTAGGACGCCAGATTGTTCATACGAGGAAAGACCGGGTGTACGGTAAACAGCGACGAAAGCTTAGCAATGCCGGAAAGCTTCGCCCCAAGCAAACCGTTGTTCGTGGGTTTTGATGCGTTCACATCTTAGCTTTTTTCATATTCTTGGTCGGAAAGGCAGACATCTTGCTTTGATTCGCACTACTGGGGAACGATGGGGAAAAGCCCGCATGGCAAAGCGACATGCATTGTGCAACCAGCTTTAGCATGTAAAGTTTTAGCGAAAGGGAGTTCGAGGAGACCGAGACTTTCCCCCTAGTCATCGCCATCATCAGATTCCCCTCGCCCCCCCTTTCACACTGTGCCCGCCGTCACTCGCCGATCGTCTTTTCTAAAATGCTCGTCCCTAGGACGGGATTGATTCTCAGGTGTTAAAGCTGCTCGCTTCTTCATATTTGCTCTCTCAATCTCTCGTTTGCTCGGGAATTCTCAGACATATTCGTCGTCGTCGACGGGGAAGTAAGGATTTCTATGGCTTCAGAGATGGGTGTGGGGCTGGCCATGGATTCTACAGAAGGTCCGGAGGCTGGTTCTGGCAGGAAGAAAGACAAGCCCGCTGACCTGACTAAAATTATCTTCTCTTGGTCTCTTCGAGAAATCTTCAATACCAATCTCTACAGGAACGAGGTTCTCATTTCCTAGTCTCTTTCCTTCCTTTTTTTTTTTTTTCACATTTTTATGGGGCTATGTTTGTTCTTTTGATCACGCGTTATTACTATCAACAGTATTAAGTGCAATGGGTGTTAGCTCGATAATGTTATAAAGGATGTGAATTCCTTGCTCTTTAGCAATGTTTCTCTTGTGAGCCTTGTATGTAAAGTTGGACTGCTGAATTGTGGGGAAGGACCTTGGCATCTGTCTCTGCATGATGAAGTTTTTGGGTGTTCAGGGATATACTTCCCCTTTTAATATGCTATACGGTGTCCTATCTGTGTGATGTTAATATGCATGACGGCAGAGTCGTTTGATCTATCGAGTGAAGTTGGTTGGTCATGTTTGATTTTCGATACACCCGTTTTGTAGGTGAAGAGCATCCTGGAGTCATTTCAATCAGTTGAGCAATACTTTGCTTCTTATATCTTTCCTTTGCTAGAGGAAACACGAGCCAGTCTCTGTTCGAGTATGCAGAATGTATCTAGACTGCCTTTCGCGAAAGTCACTGGGTTTGTTGAAGGCGAGAAGAATGTTTACCATGTGGAAGTGGACTACTGGAGAAACAGGGCCACTGACAATGGCAAGGAACCTTACAAAACTTTGCCGGGGGATGTTTTGTTGTTAACTAATGCTGAGCCGGATGCTGTTCCCAGCTTTGATAGGTTTAAAGGAAGATGGGCATTTGCATCGGTCGCTGGAATTGTAGAAGACGAGGATGGGGATCCTCAAACATCAACAAGGTTCATAGTCAAGGCATTTTTGGACAATGAAGTATTTGATGATCCTGCATGGGAGTCAATTTATGCAGTTTTTTTGATAAATGCGGTCACTAACATTAGGATATGGAACATGCTACACCGATTTGGGAACTTGAACGTTGTAAGGGAAATTCTCTGTACGGATTCAGCGGTAATGACACTGTTTTTCGCACTTATTATCTGCTATGGGATATGGTGAACATATTACTGCAGCAACAAAATTTCATTGATTATAAACAAATAATAAAAATCCACTCTCTTTTGAGTTAGCTTGTTATTTTAGAGAGACATTGTTTATACATCGCAAGATCCTTTGTACTCAATATCAGTGCAGGCTGTACAAGGATAGACCATAATCAACAATGTTTTCACAGTTTCTAAGTTTTACTTAGGTTATTCGGGAGCAAATTTTCAAAGGAGTATGTGTTTGTTTGCAGGCTGAAAAAGATTGCAATCTCTGTATTACTCAAAGTCATGGCTCTGGGCATGGGAGTCTCAATAAGAACTTGTTTGGTAGTCTGAATGAATCCCAGACAAAAGTTGTTCTGGCTTGTCTTGATACAATCAAGAGTGAACACGGGTCGGCCGTGGAAATTATACAGGGTCCTCCAGGGACAGGGAAGACCAAAACTGTCGCGGCACTGCTCTTTACTCTCTTGAACAGGAAACACAGAACCCTTGTTTGTGCTCCAACAAATGTTGCCATCAAGGAATTGGCGTCTCGTGTTTTGCAGCTGGTGAAACAGTCGGTTTGCACAAACTCTCATGGGGAACGCTTGCTCTATAACTTAGGAGACATGCTCTGTTTCGGGAACAAGGAGCGGATGAAAGTAGATTCAGCTATGGACGAAATATTCTTGGATCATCGCGTTGATTGTGTCGCGCAGTGCTTTTCCGTACTCACGGGTTGGCAGCATTGTCTACCTTCCATGATTGATACTCTCAATGACTGTGTCCGCCAATACCACATTTATCTGGAGAATGAACGCTGGATTACATCAAAGCCTAATGGTAATGATGTTGCAAGCAAATGTAGAAGCAGCAAAAAGGAATCCAAACCTAAATTTCAATCATTTCTGGAATTTTTTAAGCACAGATTCAGGTCAAGTGCGGAGTCTCTCCAAAGATGCTTCTCTATCTTATGCACCCATATATCCAAAAGTTACCTTTTGGAACATAATTTCCAGGATATTAAGTCCCTTCTCATCTTACTTGATTCTTTTGAAGTTTCTATATATAGAGAGAAGTTGGATTCCAGAAAGTTGAAGGAAGCATTTTCATCAGACCCATCTTCATTGAAAGCACGCACAGATCCACTATATACATCATTGTCGATAAAGAGACGTGAATGTCTCTCTTTTTGCAAACTCTTAATAAGTCTCTTAGAAGGCTAAACCTTGCACCATTTATGAGTAAGCATAAGATAGCTGAGTTCTGTTATCAAGCGGCTTCCTTGATTTTCTGCACTGCCTGTAGCTCATATAAGCTCTACAACGTGGAAATGAAGCCTGTCAGTTTATTGGTGATTGATGAGGCTGCGCAGTTGAAAGAATGCGAGTCAATAATTCCGCTACAACTTCACGGTGTCAGGCATGCAATTTTAGTTGGGGATGAATGTCAGTTGCCTGCTATGGTTGAGAGCAAGGTATGTCATCAGTGAATGCTTCACTAGGAATGTGCACAAGCATACAAAAACTGGAATAATTTTATGTTTAATTGACCTTTAACACAAGCATACATAAAAATGAATGATTTTATGCTTAATTGACCTTTAAGTTTGTGTATATTTTTGTTTATATAGCTTTCTAGCAAGGCTGGCTTTGGAAGGAGTCTCTTTGAAAGGTTGAGTACTCTGGGTCATCCAAGGCACCTTCTAAATATCCAGTACAGGATGCATCCTGCGATAAGTCACTTTCCAACATCAACTTTTTACAATAACCAAATTTGGAATGGGTCGAATGTTACTAACAAAAGTTACAGAAAATGTCATTTGCCATGGCCAATGTTTGGCCCGTACTCCTTCATAAATATTGCTGATGGAAGAGAAGAAGCCGGGGATGGTGGACGTGGCTTTAGAAACTATGCTGAGGTTGGAGTTGTCTCAATGATTTTGAGTAATCTATACAGAGGTACGCTGTGAGAGAATTTTCCCAGATTATATCATTTCCTGCCAAATGTATGAATTGATGCAAACAACGAATTTGTCTTTGCACTTGTTTGGTTATGTGTGGATGCCCCTTTTGCTATACTGTTGTAGATCACAGGGGGGCAGTTGTTGACTGGTGAAGCTGCAAGAGAAGAATCTTTCTGTTCAATCTTACCATAAAAGTCCATTTAGTTTCTTGGGATGCTTAAAGAGATTTGCATAGCTTTAAATGCTCTTTGACACTAGAGATGATGTGCTTTCCTGTCATTTAGGTCATTAACTTAGCCTCACGGGACGCATGGGACAGTAATTGGACGCGTACATGACACTTTCACGTTTGTGTGGTCGTAACTTCTCCCTGATCTAATTATATGGTCTTGGTTTTTCTGCAGCATGCAAATCTTCAGGCGAAGATCTAAGTGTTGGCGTGATATCTCCATATAGAGCTCAGGTTGCTGCAATACAAAACAAAATTGGAAAAAGATATGAGAATATCAGAGGCTTTACAGTGAAAGTGAGGTCAGTGGATGGGTTCCAAGGGGGTGAAGAAGACATCATAATAGTATCCACCGTGAGATCAAACCCTCGTGGTTTTATCGGTTTTGTTTCTGACACTAGGAGAACCAATGTGACTATCACCAGGGCAAGGTAGTCTCTTCTATTCCCGCTTAATCGGGGTGATTTAAATTCTGCCATAAGATGTTATTTACAAACAATCCCTGCTTTTTGCTGCCTCTATGTAGATATTCTCTTTGGATTTTGGGGAACAAGAGAACGCTGACTAGAAGTAAATCTATATGGGAAGCTTTGGTTCATGATGCTAAGGCCCGTGGATGTTTCTTCAGCATTGATGATGTCATAGCCGCTTTAAAAGGGAAGAATAATCAGCTTGATGATCGGAGCTCAAACTGCTCTGAGGATGCCAAGTGCCGAGAATGTTCCACCAGTACTGATGAAGTTAAATCCATTTTGGATGGGAAGAAAGAGAATATTCAGCTGGATGATCCGCTCGGTGGCAATAGTTTCCTATTTAGAAATGCTCAGTGGAGGGCAAAGTGCTCTCAGGATGCTAAGAGCCAAGAATGTTCCTCCAGTACCGATGAAGTTAAATCCATTTTGAATGGGAAGAAAGAGAATATTCAGCTGGATGATCCGCTTGGTGGCAATAGTTTCCTATTTAGAAAGGTGCGGTGGGGGGCAAAGTGCTCTCAGGATGTTAAGAGCCGAGAATGTTCCTCCAGTACTGATGAAGTTAAATGCATTTTGGATGGGAAGAAAGAGGACGTTCGGCTCGATAATCCACTCAATGGCAATAGTTTCCTATTTAGAAATGCTCGATGGAGGGTAAAGTGCTCTCAGGATGCTAAGAGCCGAGAATGTTCCTCCAGTACTGATGAAGTTAAATGCATTTTGGATGGGAAGAAAGAGGACGTTCGGCTCGATAATCCACTCAATGGCAATAGTTTTCTATTTAGAAACGCTCGGTGGAGGGTAAAGAACTTTGCGCAATGTTTTTCTTTGCTAAATTTGCCGGTTGAAAATGAACATTCAACTTTTGCAGAATCAATGACGATACTTTTTCTTGTCAACTGTAGGTTTTCTTCGCTGACAACTTTGTGAAGTCTTTCAGAAAGCTGACGTCACTTAGGACCCAGGTGTCGATCATGAACCTCTTATCAAAACTTGCTGGTGGCTGGAGACCTGAGAAGAGTGATGCGGGTTTAAACCCTAAAAGCTGTTCTCATATGGTGAAGCAATTCGAGGTCGAAGGTCTCTACGTGCTGTGCACTGTCGAGATAAATACACTTAAGGAACCGAGATACATCCAAATCCTGAAGATTTGGGATGTATTGCCCTTAAGGGATGCGACGACAATGGTCGAACGTCTCGACAGTGAGTTCAAAGCATACGCAGACAATTGCATTAGTCGCTGTGACGAGAAATGTCTTGAGGGGTACGTCTCATCTTTTTATTCCTGACTTCAGATTGAAGACTTATCCATAGTCTATATGATTCGGGTTCCTGGATAACTAACATCAAGAACTGACCTGAATTGATCTTTTCCGAATTATCACGTATCTTCTTCCGTCGTATAGGGATCAGATGGTTCCAAAGACATGGGATTCTCCTTCTCATGGTATTGCTCGTTTCTGCAGTCTGGATCAAGTTCAAGCGGGGAGCGGTTTTGGGGCCGATCTTTTGAATCCTGGATCGAGTGAGAGCCTGCTTTCAATGAGATTCCACCCCTCATCAACAGATGTTGTCAGGCACTTGTTTTCGGAGGACGACGATAGCGAAGCAGATCTCGCATCTGAAGTAACCAAGCTAAATCAAGAGATGAGTTCTCAATTTGGTGAGCTTCGTATCTGAGTAATAACCCATGTTGTTCCCTCCTTCACAGGGAGGTTATGACAAGCAGGGAAAAATACGTGCCGGTTATTATCGAGAAGGTGTAAACCTTTTTAATTGTTTGTGCTCTCCTAGTTTTATGCCTGGATTTATGTGGTTGATTTAACAGCATAGAATTTTCGATTCAAGTGGCATAGCTATGAAGTATTCCTGCCTCTGCATGATTATGTATACAAAATGAGGTGACGTGGCCAATGTGAGATTGTGAATTCAAAGGCGAGATTACATAGCTTATAAGCCTTGATCCTCCCCATTTAAGTTCTAGTTCCGCATTAATTAAGATGAATGGTAAGCATGAAAAAGATTTTTCTTTTCTCCTTTTTGTCTGCCTGCTTGAGACTTGGTAGGGGATTTCGAGATTATTTTTGCAATTCTTCTCGATTTTAATTTCAATTCCTTGCACTTTATTTTTTCCTGTTTCTTTCTTCTTTGGTCTCTAGTTCGTGAATTCAAATATAAAACTACGTACGTACCTCTGTCCGACAGTAACGTGAAGCCGAGCGGAGGAACTCGAATCGCTCACAAATCCAGAGATTATCAAGCGATGAGGACGTGGGAATGGCTGTAGATTTTAAGGTTTTCGAGCCAAACGCGACGTCGATGGAATTCGCAGTATTGCATTGACGTTTACCATTTTTTTATTTTTTATTTCTTTCTCATTATTATCGAATTCCCTCACTATCGTTATAGCCCTTATAAAGTCATTTTTAAATGTAAAGAGAAGAGCTAAAATTGACCAAAGAAAATTTATAAAATCGTAAAATTAAGAAAAAATAATTATCATGTTCTCTTCAGAAAGTGAACTCGATCAAATTGCTTGTTTGTAAATAGTAAATATATGAGAAACTTAAAACGCTTCTCTTATTTTATTTTGTTTTTTGAATTGTATATGTTTAGATCCAATTATTAAAAAAGCACAAAGTATTCATCTATTATAAATTTTCGACAAGGTTTTGTATAATAATCAAAGGAGAAACAACTATGATTTTTTTTCTTCATGCAATTAAAGTTATGAATTTTATATTTCAACAAAAAAAAAGTTATCAGTTTTATCAATAGTTTTTGATGTTGATACTAACCGTGCATTCTTCGCGTGTGTATGAAAACCAATTATTATTAATACAATCACTGATTATTTTTTAAAACACGAGGAAATGGGAACTTATTTGGTTCCTCTATTGGGCTCCCGGCTTTTGGTTAATAAAAAATGGCGAATGTTGAAGAAAATGTCAAATACATAGGAGGTGAAGTGGAAGAAGAATGATAGACGCTTGTGTGAATTTTTTATCAGGTTAGATCTCTACCATACGTAAATTAAACTAGAGCTATTCTTTTATCAAACTATTTTTTATTTCAAAAATTCCATGAATATAAGTGTAAATGGTGGGAAATGAATTATGGCTCTATGAGTATAAGCAAAATTGCAGAGTAACAGACAATAATCTCATAAATCTCTCGTCATATCTTAAAGTAAAATCTCTCTATGTAAAAACCTTTAAACCCAATTGCCTAAATCATTAAAGTTCTCTCAAGAAGTTTCCTTTCAATCCTAATATTTGTAAGTTTAATTTTACAGACAATACCGAGCATTTATTCTGGAGTATGTAAAGGGGCCAAAAAGCCCCAACGACTATACAATAGTAGTCTTCAGTGCACAAATACCCACTTGATCGGCTAAAGGCTAAAACTAAGGGGAACTAATTCCACCAAGGGTTGGAATCCTATAAGCGCAAAGCAAGTGGGCAAATCAATCGACACAAGCATGAACTACCGTCCCTATGAACATGTACCGAAACAATTCATCCCTCGTCATGTGTAGGTGTGAAACACTCAAGGAGGACTATGGTTTTAGGTCCTCAATTCGTCGAACAATTTGAGCACTTGTGTATTAATTGCGACCAAATCTCATTTCTAATTTCCATAACCAGTCATAAAATTGAGGTGCATGCACCGCGCGTGGTCATTTGACATAGAAAAATGAACTTGCTCTTGTTAATCTGAATCGAAACTCCATTCAGGACACCAATTACTTCAGACCTGGAAGTACGGCGTGCATGTATGTTACGACTCCTTCGCTTTGAAAAAACATGTGGGACGATGAAGTAGCCTCTGTGTTGGAAAGCCACATGCACCTGCAAAAAGCTTTAGCACGTACGGTTTTGGTGAAATTGGATCAGATAGTGCGGGGAATACGATGAGACCCGAGACTTTTCAAGAGCCGTCCGCTTCGTTTTTCGCCCCTTTCACTTTACCCGAAGTCGCCCATTCGATCGTCGTTCCAAATGCTCGTCTTCAAACGGGAGTCGTTCACAAGTATAAAAGCTGCTCGCTTCTTCATATCACGCTCTATCAGTCTCTCGTTGCTTGAAACTCTCAGTCATATTGATCATCTTCGACGGGAAAGTAAGGATTTTCATGGCTTCAGTGGCGGCTCTGAGAATGAGCAGAGGATTGTTGATCATGGATTCTACAGAAGGTGCAGAGGCTGGTTCTAGCAGGAGGGAAGACAAGCCCACTGAACTTATTGATATTATCTTCTCTTGGTCTCTTCAAGAAATCTTCAATATCAATCTCTATAGGGACAAGGTTCTCTCTTCTTAATCTCTTTCCTTTCTTGTTTTTTCCATTTTTGTTGGGCTGCCGTGTTGTTCTGATCATACTTTCGTACTATCATCAGTATATGTTTATTGCATGTTAGCTCCAAAATGTTCTATATGATGTTACTTCCTCGCTCTTTTGCATGCTTCTTTTGTGAGTCTTGCCATGTGAAGTTGGAGGGTAGAATAGTGGGGAAGGACCTTGCCCTCTGTCTCTGTGCAGCGAAGTTATTAGGTGTTTAGGGGGAATATTTGCTCTTTTAATATGCTATATGGTGTCCTTTCTGTGTGACATTGATACGACAGACGACAGAGATGCAAGATCTAATGGAGTGAAGTTTGTTGCTCATGTTTGATTTTTAATACACCCGTTTTGTAGATTGGGAGCATCCCGGATTCATTTCGATCAGTTGAGCAATACGTTTCTTCATTTAAGTTTCCTTTTTGGAGGAAACACGAGTTG
Organism: Eucalyptus grandis; assembly: GCF_016545825.1. Taxonomy (NCBI): domain Eukaryota; kingdom Viridiplantae; phylum Streptophyta; class Magnoliopsida; order Myrtales; family Myrtaceae; genus Eucalyptus; species Eucalyptus grandis. The sequence goes on along the minus strand of NC_052617.1, from coordinate 42,848,262 downwards.
GCCTCTGTTCAAGTATGCAGAACGTATCTAGGCGGCCTTTTGCGCGAGTCACTGGGTTTGTTGAAGGTGAGAAGAATGTTTACCATGTGGAAGTGGACTACTGGAGAAACAGGGCCACTAATCGAGGCAGGAACCTTACAAAACTTCCCCTGGGGATGTTTTGATGTTAACTAATGCTAAGACGGATACCATTCCCAGCTTAGAAAGGTTTGCAGGAAGATGGGCATTTGCATCAGTCGCTGACATAATAGAAGAGGAGGACGGGAATGCTCAAGCATCAACGAAGTTCATAGTCAAGGCATTTTTTTACGATGAAATGAATGATGTTCGTGCTTACAAGTCAATGTATGCAGTTTTCCTGATGAATGCAGTCACTAACGAGAGGATATGGAACGGGCTACACAGATTTTCGAACTTGGAGATTGCAAAGGCAGTTCTATGTACGGATTCAGGGGTAAGGAAGTCAACGGTAAACATATTATTGCCGCAATAATACTTCCATCCCGATTATAAAAAGAAACTTCATTCTCTTTTGAGTTAGCCTGTTTTTTCTCCAAACAGTCAAAAGCTGCTTGCTCCGTATCACATGATCACAATAAAATTCAATAATGCAGTAATATAACCAAGATTCAGTGATAGACCCTGTTTATATATTATGCCATCCTTTGTGCTCAATGTTTGTGCAGGTTGTACAGGGATGCAACTCTATGACCATGGAAGCTCAAGAATCCATATTGAGCATCTGTGTCCTCGAGTGTCTCAACATAGTGAGCCACGGACAGGAGTTCAAAGCTTGGGCCACCATGGCCACGGGCTCGAAGCTCAACTTCCAGGATTTGAATTGACATCCTTTCATTGATTTCTCTTAAATCGCATTGAATTTTCCTAAAGTTTTCATTTTAAATGGTTGTTGCTACGAGCTTGATGTCGGGCTCAAAACTCACGTGTTCAAGGCTACCCTACCCCAAGCTCTGAGGTCAATGTCGAGCTCCATGGCCAAGGCAGCCATGAGCTTCGGGCTTGGGCTCTAGCCATGGCTGGCGGACGCAAAAGGAAAGAATTAAAAGTAAGTGCTAAACAGAGAAAAGATGAGGGACGGAGAAGGTGAGGAAAAAGTATCGGAGAGAGGAGAATTAATACAAACTGGGTCAGACACAACACGTATTGCTTGATAAATGGACTAATATTTTGCTATTCCGTCCAATTATTGTACCCAAATTTTCTCATGGTTTTTAGGTCCTCCCCGAGTGATTTTAGTACTCATGTACGTCGAGCACAACCATTCTCAAGATCAAGCGACGTGTACGCTTCCGTGGTCATTCGAATTAGGAAAGAAGGAGCGCAGGTCTTGCCAATCTCAATCCAAGCTCCGTACATGTCGGACGCCAGATATTTCAGACGAGGAAAGACCGTGCGTACTGTAACAGTGACGTAAACTTAGCATGCAAGAACGCGGGTCTTCCATTGTTCGTGGGTTTCAGTCGGAAAGGTATACATCTTAGTTTGATACCCATTAAACGGAGGACGATGGAAAGAGCCTGTGTGGCAAAGCCACGTGCATTGAGCATCAAGCTTTAGTATGGGTGGGTTTAACCCTCCACGTAGGTGGTGGGTTAAACCACTCAGCGATCGACACGTGGCGCCACGTAGGCGAGGGCATCCGGCGTTCAAAATTCGCGCGGGCCGCGTGTGGGGCCCACCACTCTGACGCTCCCTGCTCTGTTCTCCTCTGCGACGCCTGCGCCCCCTGTCGAATCGTCCTCTCTCTCCTCTCTCTCTCTCCCCCCTTCTCCGTTCCGTTCCGTTGCGGAGGAGAACAAAAGAGTCGCACAGCTGCTTCTCTTCCCCCTCCTCTGCTCTCTCTCTCCATTCTCGCGCACAGCTGCTTCTCTTCCCCTTCTCTGCTCTCTCTCTCCATTCTAGACTCCGACGCCCCTCAAGTCGGTTGCCTCCATCGCCCCCGACTCCGACGCCGACGACACCGCCTCCGCCCCCGACGCCCTCTCGTGACTCCGACGCCCCCGACTCCGACGCTCCTCAAGCCAGTTGCCCCCTCCACTACTCTCTCTGCAGACGTTTCTGCCATGACCGAGCTGACCAGATTTATCTAGTCCGCCCATAATATTCAAGATCCTATCAATCTTCACAAATGGTCGACAAGACAATTGATTAGGTTGAAATATAGTACACAAAAACATCCTTTGTTTTTTGAACGTCGGGGGCGTCGGAGTCGCGAGAGGGCGTCGGGGGCGGAGGCGGCGTCGGAGTCGGGGGCGATGGAGGCAACCGGCTTGAGGGGCGTCGGAGTCGAGAATGGAGAGAGAGAGCAGAGAAGGGGAAGAGAAGCAGCTGTGCGCGAGAATGGAGAGAGAGAGCAGAGGAGGGGGAAGAGAAGCAGCTGTGCGACTCTTTTGTTCTCCTCCGCAACGGAACGGAACGGAGAAGGGGGAGAGAGAGAGAGAGGAGAGAGAGGATGATTCAACAGGGGGCGCAGGCGTCGCAGAGGAGAGCAGAGCAGGGAGCGTCAGAGTGGTGGGCCCCACACGCGGCCCGCGCGAATTTTGAACGCCTGATGCCCTCGCCTACGTGGCGCCACGTGTCGATCGCTGAGTGGTTTAACCCACCGCCTACGTGGAGGGTTAAACCCACCCAATATTTTCTCGCTTTAGTATGTAGAAGGGATCACATACTGTGCCAAGGTACGAGGAGACAAGACTTTTCACGAGTCATCCTCGGGTTCCTATCTCGGCCCCTTTTTCACACTGCCCGCGGTCACTCCCCGATCGTCCTTTCTTAAATGCTCGTCCGGACGGGAATGATTGGCGAGTGTCGAAGCTGCGCGCTTCTTCATATTTGCTCTCTCGATCCCTCGTTTGCTTGAAATTCTCATCGTCTTCGACGCGAAAGTAACGATTTTTTCTTGGCTTAAGAGATTGGTGTGGGACTGGCCATGGATTCTACAGTAGGTGCTGGGTCTGGGTCTGGCAGGAAGAAAGACAAGCCCACTGACCTGGTTGATTTTATCTCCTCTTGGTCTCTTCAAGATATCTTCAATATCAATCTCTACGGGGACAAGGTTCTCTCTTCTCTTAGTCTCTTTCTTTTCTTTCCCCCCCTTTTTTGGGCTAATGCTTGCTGTTCTGATCATGTTTTGGTACCGTCATCAGTATAAGTTTAATGCAAGTTAAGTCGAAAGTGTTCTAAATGATGTTAGTTCCTTGCTCTCTGGCAATGTTTCTTTTGTGAGCCTTGCTATGTGAAGTTGCACTGTTGTATAGTGGGGAAGGACCTTGCTCTCTGTCTCTGTGTGGCAGAGTTAGAATATTTGCTCTTTTGGGTTTCATTTATTTCATGAAAAATATCACATTTTTAAAAAATATTTTTCAAGAAAGTGACAATATTTTTCGATGATCCACTGAAACCTGAAAATGAAGCAGAAAGTATTTTTGTATTGTTTGGTATCTAATTTGATTTTCTACGAAAAATTACCAAATAAATAAAATTATTATTATTTTTTATTTTAAAAAAATCGAATTTTTATTATTTTTAAATTTTCCATTTTCTTTTCCTTCCTCCTTCCTCCTCCTTCCTCTGCCGCCATGTGCCTCGACGATGGCTGGCTGCACGGCAACTGACCAAGACACGGATTGGTGAGCTCAAGGCTCGACCAGTCTAGCTGAGCCTAAACTTCATCGAGGTTGGCATGCTCACGGCTTGCCAGATCCAGGTGAGCTCGTGGCTTCGCCAAACCAAGTGCACCCGAGCTTGTAGCTCACCACATCCAAGTGAGCTTGAGCCTCACCCTCATCGGATTTGGCCTCAGGTGAGGTGGACCCTTGTCAGCCTGTGGTGAGGCTTGAGCGGCTTGTGGCCGATGACCGGTCAAGAAAGATGAAAAAGAAAACGAAAAACCCGATTTAAAATTTTTTATATAAAAATAAAAGGAAAATGTGTGGTGAAAGAAAATGAGATGGAAGAAGATATGGAAAATATTTTCCAATTCTGAAAAATGAAAGATATTTTTTCCACTTTTGAAGGTATTTTTTTCAATAGCGGATAACGTTTTGGTTCACTAGTTCATTTTCCATAAAACGAATCCGTAAAACTTTTTTCTGAAAGTTATTTTTTGTGAAACGAATGAATTAATATGCTATATGATGTCCTATCTGTGTGACATTGATATGACAAGACGGCAGAGATGCTTGATCTATGGAGTGAAGTTGGTTGCTCATGTTTGATTTTTAACACACCCGTTTTGTAGATTGGGACCATCCCGGATTCATTTCAATCAGTCGAGCAATACGTTTCTTCATTTAAGTTTCCTTTGCTGGAAGAAACACGATTCGGCCTCTGTTCAAGTATGCAGAACGTATCTAGGCGGCCTTTCGCGAGAGTCACTGGGTTTGTTGAAGGCGAGAAGAATGTTTACCATGTGGAAGTGGACTATTGGAGAAACAGGGCCACTAATCGGGGCAAGGAACCTTACAAAACTTCCCCTGGGGATGTTTTGATGTTAACTAATGCTAAGCCGGATACCATTCCCAGCTTAGAAAGTTCTGCAGGAAGATGGACATTTGCATCCGTCGCTGACATAATATCAGAGGAGGACGGGGATGCTCAAGCATCAACAAAGTTCAAAGTCATGGCATTTTTTGGAACTTCCTTTCGCCCCTTTTTATCTTTTCCATCCAATAAAATGAATGATGTTCGTGCTTGCCAGTCAATGTATGCAGTTTTCCTGATGAATGCAGTCACTAATGATAGGATATGGAACGGGCTACACAGATTTTCAAACTTAGAGATTGTAAAGCAAGTTCTATGTACGGATCCAGTGGTAAGGATTTTCGGCACTTATTATCCCCGTACAGTCAACGGTAAACATATTATTGCCGCAATAATACTTCCATCCCGATTATAAAAAGAAACTTCATTCTCTTTTGAGTTAGCCTGTTTTTTCTCCAAACAGTCAAAAGCTGCTTGCTCCGTATCACATGATCACAATAAAATTCAATAATGCAGTAATATAACCAAGATTCAGTGATAGACCCTGTTTATACATTACGCCATCCTTTGTGCTCAATGTTTGTGCAGGTTGTACAGGGATGCAACGTAATCAATAAATTTCAGGGTTTCTGAATTTTTTACTTAGGTTATTAGTGTGTCGATCTTTAAAAGATATGTGTTTGTTTGCAGGCTGAGAAAGATTGCAGTCTCTGTATTACTCAAATTCATGGCTTTGGACATTTGAGTCTCGATAACAACTTGTCCGGTGGTCTGAATGAAAGCCAGAAAAAAGCAGTCCTCTCTTGTCTTGATACCATCGAGTGTCAACACAGGTCGGCTGTAGAAATGATACAGGGTCCTCCAGGGACAGGGAAGACCAAAACTGTTGCGGCGCTGCTCTTTACTCTCTTGAAAAGGAAACACAGAACCGTTGTTTGTGCTCCAACAAATGTTGCCATCAAGGAATTGGCATCTCGTGTTTTGCAGCTGGTGAAAGAATCGGTTTGCACAAACTCTAGTAGGGAAAACTTGCTCTGTTACTCAGGAGACATGCTTTGTTTTGGGAACAAGGAACGGATGAAAGTAGATTCGAGTATTGAGGAAATATACTTGAATCATCGTGTTGATTGTGTTGCGGAGTGCTTTTCTGTACTCACTGGTTGGCAGCATTGTGTAACTTCCATGATCGATACTCTCAATGACTGTGTCCACGAATACCAGATTCTTTTGGAGAACGAACACAATATTTTACAGGAGCTTAATGGTACCGAGGTTGGGAGCAAATGTGAAAGCAGCAAAATCGAACCCAAACCTGAATTTAAATCATTTGTGGATTTTTTCAAGCACAGATTCAAGTCAAGTGCAGAGGCTCTCCGAAGATGTTTCTCTATCTTATGCACCCATATATCCATAAGTTACCTTCTTGAACATAATTTTCGTGAGATTAAGTCCCTTCTCATCTTACTCGATTCTTTTGAAATTCCACTATATAGAGAGAAGTTGGATTCAAGAAAGTTGGAGGAAGCATTTTCGTCGTCACCATCTTCATTCAAAAGTTGCTCAGATCCACTATACACAGCGTTATCGATGAAGAGAGGTGAGTGCCTCTCTGTTTTGCGAACTCTCAACACATCTCTTGGAAGGCTAAACATTCCAACATTTACGAGTAAGAAAATGATAGCGGAGTTCTGTTATCAAGCGGCTTCCTTGATTTTCTGCACTGCCTCTGGCTCATCTAAGCTGTACTCCCTGGAAATGGAGCCTGTCAGTTTATTGGTGATTGATGAGGCTGCGCAGCTGAAAGAATGTGAGTCAATGATTCCGTTACAACTTCCAGGTGTCAGGCACGCAATTTTAGTTGGAGATGAATGTCAGTTGCCTGCTATGGTTGTTAGCAAGGTATGTCAATGCTGAATGTTTGTCTAGGGACGTGCACATGCATCCGTAAACAAGAATCATCTTATACTTATTTGACCTTCTAAGTTTTCGAATGTTTTTACTTCTATAGCTATCTAGCAACGCTGGCTTTGGAAGGAGTCTATTCGAAAGGTTGAGTTCTCTGGGTCATCCTAGACACCTCCTGGATGTCCAGTACAGAATGCATCCCGCGATAAGTCGATTTCCCATAAAGACCTTCTACAAAAACCAAATTCTGGATGGGCCGAATGTTACTGGCAAAAATTACAGAAAATGTCATTTGCAGGGGCCAGTGTTTGGCCCGTACTCCTTCATAGATATTCCTAATGGAAAAGAAAAATTTGGGGATGGTGGACAAAGCCCTAGAAATGATGTTGAGGTAGAAGTCGTGTTGATGATTTTGAGGAATCTATTCGAAGGTATGCCATGAGAGATTTTCGCCAGTTTATATTGTTTCCTGCCAAACAGTATACATTAATTCAAATAACGACTATATATTTGCACATGTTTGGTTATATATGTGGATGCACCTTTTGCCATACTATCATATAGCATGGGCGACCAGTTGACTGCAGAAGCTGCAAGAAAAGAATTTCTGTTCCATCTTATCATGGAGTCCATTTAGTTTCTTGGGATGTTTAGAGAGATTTGCATAGCTTTAAATGCTTTTTGACACTGGAGATGATGTGCTTTCTTGTCATTTAGGTCATTAACTTAGCCTTACAGGACACATAAGACAGTAATTGGAGGCCTACATAACACTTTAAAGTTAGTGTGGTATTAACTTCCCCTCATCTAATTATGTCGTCTTGGTTTTTCTGCAGCATGCAAATCTTCAGGCGAAAATCTAAGTGTTGGTGTGATATCCCCATATGGAGCTCAGGTTGCTGCAATACAACAGAAAATTAAAATTTTTTATGAAAACATCAAAGGCTTTGCAGTGAAAGTGAGGTCAGTGGATGGGTTCCAAGGGGGCGAAGAGGACGTCATAATAGTATCCACTGTGAGATCAAACCCTCACGGATCCATCGGGTTCGTTTCTGATGCTAAGAGAACCAATGTCATTCTCACCAGGGCAAGGTAGACTCTGCTTTTCCTGCTGAATCCGGGCAATTTGAATTTAGCCATATTTTATACTACTTACAATATCTGCTTTTTGCTGCCCTCTATGTAGATACTCTCTTTGGATTTTGGGAGATGGGAGGACGCTGACGAGAAGTGAATCTGTATGGAAAGCTTTGGTTGATGATGCTAAGACCCGTGGGTGTTCCTTCAGCATTGATGATGTTAAAGCCATTTTGGATGGGAATAGTAATCAGCTTGATGATCCTGTCGATGGAAGTAGTGTACTGATTAGAAATGAGAGGTGGAGGGCAAATTGCTTTCACGATGCCAAGAGCCGAGAATGTTCCTCCAGTAGTGATGAAGTTAAAGACATTTTGGATGGGAAGAAAGAGGATATCCGGCTTGATGATCCACTCGATGGCAACAGTGTCCTATTTAAAAACGCTCGGTGGAGGGTAAACAACTTCGCTTGAATGGTTTTCTTTAATTCATTGTTTGAAGATGTTCATTTTGCAGAATCAATGACAATACAGTCAATCATTTGTCTCTGTAGGTTTTCTTCGGTGACAACTTCGTGGAGTCTTTCAGAAAGCTGACATTGCTTAGGACCAAGATGTCAATAATGAACCTCATATCGAAACTTGCAGGTGGCTGGAGACCAGTGAAGAGCAATGGGGTCTTAAGCCTGAAAAGCTGTTCTCACATGGTGAAGCAGTTCGAGGTCGAAGGTCTCTACGTGCTGTGCACCGTCGATATACTGAAAGAACCCCAAAGCCTGGAGATTCGGGAACCAAGATACATCCAAATCTTGAAGATTTGGGATGTATTGCCCTTAAGGGATGCGATGAAACTGGTTGAATGTCTCATTATCGAGTTCAAAGTGTATGCCGACGATTTCATTAGTTGCTGCAATGAGGAATGTCTTGAGGGGTAAGTCTCATCTTGTCTTTCCTTTACTTGAGGTTGAAGACTTATCAATGGTCTATATTCATTTGCGCACAAATCTCCCGTCATATAGGGATCAGGTAGTTCCAAAGACATGGGATTCTTCTTGGGGTACTGCTCATTTCTGCAGTTCGGATCAAGTTCAAGCAGGGAGTGGTTCCGGCGCCGGTATTTCGAATCTGGAAGCGAGCGAGAGCCTGCTTTCGATGAGATTCTACTCCTCGTCATCACATGTGGTCAGGCACATGTTTCCGGAGGACCAAGATAGCGAAGCGAATCTCGCATCTGAAGCAACCGAGCCTGATCAAGAGATGAGTTCCCGCTTCATTGGGCTTCGTATTTGAGTAATCCATATTGCTCCCTTCTTGACAAAGATCTTTTGACAGAAGCAGGGGAAAATCCTACTTCTTTTCAAGGAATTTTTCATTCGGGTCGAAATTTCTGTGCCCGTGCCGGGTATTTTGGAGAAGGCGGGGACCTTTTTAATTATTTATCTTCTTTCTAATTTTATGTCTAGATATATTTGGTTGAATTAATGGCACAGAATTTTCGGTTCAGGTGTCATAGCTACGAAGTGAAAATTCACCTACAGATATTTGGGTGTTGAATTTTGCTTTTGCGTGATATATATATATATATATATATATGGAGGTTGGGATGAAGTGGTCAATGTGAGATTGTAAATTCAAAGACAACTTTACACAACATATAGCCTTGATCCTCACTATTAAAATTTGAGTTCTGCGCTTACTAAAATGAATGGTAGGCTTGAAAATTTTTCACGATTTTTCTTTTTCATAGGGGCTTTCGAGATGATTCTTGCAATTTTTCATGATTTAGATTTCAATTTCTTGCAGTTTTCTTGTTGAGGAATTACCACGAGGAAAACAATATTTCGATGATCTTATTTAGCTTTTTAAAGGGTAACCCAGGAGCAAAAGGCAATGGAAAGACCTAGCAAGGCAGCTACACAATTCCAAAGATGTAAAGAAACAATGATGTTCGAATATCATTATCATTGACTACCGGTAAGAAAAAGAGACACCGCATAACACCGATATGCTAATGAACCAAGAATGTACCAAAAGATCGTGAGCTTATTGATAGTATTCATGAGCGTTGGCGCTCAATCTGAGTGGCAAGGCAACCACATTCACTGCTTGCGAAACATAACACAACAAAACCAATTTACCGAAGGTTGCTGACATGGTGATCTAATTGTTCCCGGATGTCCTATGTGACACAGTCACATTGGCTTCAACGAAAATTGTCTAGAATGATTATATTGAAATTTTGCGTAAAGATTTTAGGACTAAATCGACAACATTAGAATATTTTGGACTGAAGCGGAATCCGATCGATTGATTTAAGACTGATTTGGAAAATTTTCTTCTAAAAGCTCGGCATATAAAGTTTGGGCGAAATCGGATAAGAAAGTGAGCTGGAATATGAGACTCGAGACTTTTCAAGAGCCATCATCTTCCTTTCCCGCCCCTCTTACTTGACTTAAGGTTTTAAATAATCATTATTTCATTTTAAAGGATGGATGTTTAACTCAGAGGGTTCCCCTATACTGAACGTATCGGAGGTGCAGAGTGGAAGAAACTTCATTCTCTTTTGAGTTAGCCTGTCATTTCTCCAAACAGTCAAAAGCTGCTTCCTCCGCATCGATCACAATAGAATTCAATAATGCAGTAATATTACCAAGATTCAGTGACAGACCCTGTTCATACATTAGACCATCCTTTGTGCTCAATGTTTGTGCAGGTTGTACAGGGATGCAACATAATCAATAACTTTCAACATAATCAATAAATTTCACGGTTTCTGACTGTTTTACTTAGGTTATTAGAGTGTTAATTTTTAAAAGATGTGTTTGTTTGCAGGCTGAGAAAGATTGCAATCTCTGTAGTACTCAAATTCATGGCTCTGGACATGAGAGTCTCGACAACAACTTGTCTGGTGGTCTGAATGAATGCCAGAAAAAAGCAGTTCTTGCTTGTCTTGATACCGTCTAGCGTCAACACAGGTCGGCTGTAGAAATGATACATGGTCCTCCAGGGACAGGGAAGACCAAAACTGCTGTGGCGCTGCTCTTTACTCTCTTGGAAAGGAAACGCAGAACCGTTGTTTGTGCTCCATCAAATGTTGCCATCAAGGAATTGGCATCTCGTGTTTTGCAGCTGGTGAAAGAATCGGTTTGCACAAACTCTAGTGGGGAAAGCTTGCTCTGTTACTCAGGAGACATGCTTTGTTTTGGGAACAAGGAGCGGATGAAAGAAGATTCAAATATTGAGGAAATATACTTGAATCATCATGTTGATTGTATTGCGGAGTGCTTTTCTGTACTCACCGGTTGGCAGCATTGTGTGACTTCCGTGATCGATTCTCTCAATGACTGTTGAGAATGAAGGCAATATTTTATGGGAGCTTAATGGTACCGAGGTTGGAAGCAAATGTAGAAGCAGCAAAAAATGAATCCAAACCTGAATTTAAATCATTTATGGATTTCTTCAAGCATAGATTCATGTCAAGTGCAGAGGCTCTCCTAAGATGTTTCTCTATCTTATGCACCTATATATCCATAACTTACCTTCTTGAACATAATTTCCATGAGATTAAGTCCTTTCTCATCTTTACTTGATTCTTTTGAAATTCCACTATATAGAGATAAGTTGGATTCAAGAAAGTTGGAGGAAGCATTTTTGTCGTCACCATCTTCATTCAAAAGTTGCTCAGATCCACTATACAAATAAATGTGACTTAATTATTTAGTCAACGACAAAATGCTTCAAAACTGGCTTCAAAACTTGACAAATTGCAGCAATTTAAGGAGTCTGATGTAAAATACGACCTTTCAGGAGAAAAACGGAACTTTTTACAAAACTGATGATTGTTGTCATCGAGAACTTCAATTTTTATTTTTTTTAATGAAAAACATAATAAAAAAATATCAAGATTATACCAACATTATATATAATACATACCAACATTATATATAAAACAAAGCCCCTGCATTAAGGACTGCATAAAGCCTTTTGCGTGAAAACTCATAGTAGAAAGAAGCCTTTCACTGGAAAAAGTTCTTCAAGAAAGGCCCATATACTATCCAATTGCTGTGGAAACAGAATGCGACTAAAATTTTTGTCAAAAATGATATGCTTCAAAACGTGAAAAGTTGAGAAGTCGTGTAAAATATTACCTTTCAAAGAAAAATTGCACCTTTTACATATAGAAAGAGCAGTCACCAAGATCTTCAATTCTTTATTGAGAAATGCACAAAAAAAAAAAAAACGCTAAGTTTACTTGAAAGGTACTTTACAAATTGGCTTTTGAACAAAATACAAAAACTATATATCAAAACGAAGTCATCGGCACTGAAGAATGCATAAAAAGTCTCTGGGTAAAAACTCATTGTAGAAATAAGCCTTTTAGTGGAAAAAGTTCTTTCAAGAAAGGCCATACACTATTTAATTTGCCCTGGAAAAAGAATGTGAAGAAGAAAGAACCACTTAGTCAAAAATGAAATGCTTAAAATGAGTAAAGATGAAAGTTGTTTGAAATAAGTCTCGTGTAGAATATGACCTTTTAAAGAAAATTACTTTTTACCAAAATAATGAGTCTAGATCTTAAAATAGATGCCAAGTTTACTTGAAAGGGATTAAAAGGAAATAATTATTTTATAGTAAATAACAAACTTACATATCAAAACAAAGTCCTCTGCACAAATGATTGCATAAATAAAATAGCTCTTGGTGTGAAAACTCGTAGTTGAAAGAAGCCTTTGAGGGAAAAGCAGTTTCAACAAAAGCCATAAACTATGCAGATTGGCCCCAAAATAGAAGGTAAGGAAAAAAAAAGAAAAAACCATTTAGTCACAACTGATGCTTTGAAAGGTGAAAAGGTGCAATTACTTCGGAAGAAATCATGTGTGATCATTCAAAGAAAAACGGCACTTGCTACAAATATAATGAGTCTTTCACCAAAATCTTTTTGGTTGAGAAACTTAAAAAATGATGCCACGATTACTTGAAGGGATTTATAATAATTGGCTTTTGAACAAATTACAGAAATTACAAATCAAAACAAAATCCTCTGCACTTTTTTTGGGTGGGGGGGAGGTCGAAATCCTCTGCACTTAGGACTGCATAAGGGCTTTGGGGTGAAAGCTCATAGTAGAAAGAACCCTCCTTTCAGTGGAAAAACTTGTGTCAACAAAAGCCATATACTATTTAAATGCCCTGGAAGACTAATGTGAGTGAAAAAAAAAAAATATATTTAATAAAAAACGAAATGCTTCAAAATATGACAAATTGCAGTTATTAGAGAAGTGGTATGATGTAAACTGTGACCTTTTGGTAGAAAACTTAACTTTTTTTCCAAAACTGATGACTATTGTCACCGAGAACTTCAAATTTCTGATGAGAACGTGAAAAAGATTTCAAGATTACTTAAAAGGTAATTATAAAAAATAAAAAAAATAAAAAAAAAAAAAATGAAAAAGCCTTTTGAGCAACACCAACATTATATATCAAACAAAGCCCGGCACTAAGCTCTGCATAAAATCTTTTATGTGAAAATTTATAGCAGAAAGAAGCCTTTTCAGTAGAAGAAGCGGTTTCAAGGAAGGCCATATACTATTCAATTGCCGAGGAAATAGAATGCGAGGAAATTGAAAGAAGCCTTTAGTCAACGACAAATGCTTCAAAACTTGACAAAGTGCAGCCATTTGAGAAGGAGTCCGATATAAAATATGACCTTCCAGGAGAAAACGGAACATTTTACCAAACTGATGTTGTCACCGAGAGCTTCAATTTTTTAATGAGAAACGTAAGAAACAGATATCAGGATTACTTAAAAGGTATTTATAGAAAATGCCTTTTGAATAACATACTAACATTATATATCAAACAAAGCCCCTGCACCAAGGACTGCATGAAGTCTTTTGTGTGAAGACTAACAGTAGAAAGAAGCCTTTCAATGAAAAACCTTCAAGAAAGGCCATATCCTATCCAATTGCCGTGGAAATAGAATGTGATGGAAGAAATTTTATTAAAAATGATATGCTTCAAAACGTGAAAAGTTGGGAAGTCTTGTGTAAAATATGACCTTTCAAAGAAAAATGGCACCTTTTACTATAGAAAGAGCTGTCACCAAGATCTTCAATTCTTTATTGAGAAACGGAACAAAAAGATGCTGAGTTTACTTGAAAGGTACTTTACAAATTGGCTTTTGAACAAAATACAGAAACTAAATATCAAAACAAAGTCATCAGCACTGAAGAATGCATAAAAAGTCTCTGGGTAAAAACTCATAGTAGAAAGAAGCCTTTTAGTGGAAAATTTTGTTTCAGGAAAGGCCGTGCACTATTTAATTTGCCCTGGACAAAGAATGTGAGGAAAAAAGATCACTTAGTAAAAAATGAAACGCTTAAAATGAGAAAAGATGAGAGTTGTTTGTAATGAGTCTCGTGTAAATGTGACCTTTTAAAGAAAATTACTTTTTACCAAAATAATGAGTCTGAGATCTTAAAAAAGATGCCAAGATTACTGGAAAGGGATTAATAAAAATTTTATTTTGCAGTCAATAACAAACTTACATATCAAAACAAAGTCTTCTGCATAGATGATTGCATAAATAGCCCTTGGTGTGAAAACTCGTATTTAAAAGAAGCCTTTGAGGGAAAAAGCAGTTCCAACAAAAGCAATAAACCATTCGGGTTGACCCCAAAATAGAATGTAAAGGGCAAAAAAAAAAAAAAAAAAAATAGTCAAAACTGATGCTTTGAAAGGTGAAAAGGTGCAATTACTTTGGAAGAAGTCTTGTGTGATCTTTCTAAGAAAAATGGCACTTGCTACAAATATAATGAGTCTTATTACTGAAATCTTCAATTTTTATTGAGAAACTTAAAAAAGGTGCCGCAATTACTTGAAAGGGATTTATAATAATTGGCTTATGAACAAAATACAAAAATTATATATCAAAACAAACTCCGCTGCAATTAGGATTGCATAAAAAGTCTTTGGGGTGAAAGCTCATAGTAGAAAGAACCCTTTCAGTGGAAAAACTTGTGTCAAGAAAAGCCATATACTATTTAAATGCCCTGGAAAACTAATGTGAGTGAAAAATTTAATCAAAAACGAAATGCTTCAAAAAGTGACAAATTGCAGTTATTTGAGAAGGAGTCTGATGTAAATCCAAAACTGATGACTATTGTCACCAAGGACTTCAAATTTTTAATGAGAAACATGAAAATAGATTTCAAGATTACTTGAGAGGTAATTATAAAAATGCCTTTTGAACAACACCAACATTATATATCAAAGAAAAGCCATACACTATTTAAATGCCCTGGAAAACGAATGTGAGCGAAGAAAAAACAATGAAAGCAAAAACGAAGTGCTTCAAAATGTGACAAATTGCAATTATTTGAGAATAAGTCTGATGTAAATATGACCTTTCAGTAGAAAAACGATTTAACTTTTTCCAAAACTGATTACTATTGTCCCCGAGAACTTCAAATTGTTTAATGAGAAACGCGAAAATAGATTTCATAGTTACTTGAAAGGTAATTTAAAAAATGGCCTTTTGAACAACACCAACATTATGTATCAAACAAAGCCCTGTGCTAAGGACTGCATAAAGTCTTTTGGGTGAAAACTCATAGCAGAAAGAAGCCTTTCATTAGAAGAAGTGGTTTCAAGGAAGGCCATATACTATTCAATTGCCGTGGAAATAGAATGCAAGGAAATTCTTTTTGTCAAATATGAAATTCTTCAAATGTGAAAAATTGAGAAGTCCCGTGTAAAAAATGACCTTTCAAAGAAAAATAGCACCTTTTACAAAAAGAAAGAGTTGTCACCAATATCTTCAATTATTTATTGAGAAACGTAACAAAAAAGATGTGAAGGGATACTTTTTAAAAAATTGGCTTTTGAAAAAATACAAAAACTATATATCTAAGCGAAGTTATCAGCATTGTAAAACGCATGAAAAGTCCTTGGGTGAAAGTAACAAGAAGCCTTTTAGTGGAAAAAGTTGTTTCAAGAAAGGGCCATATACCGCTTAATTGGCCCTGAAAAGAGAATGTGAGGAAAAAAAGAACCATTTAGTCAAAAATGAAAGGTCTAAAACGAGATAAGATGGGAGTTATTATGGAATAAGTCTCGTATAAAGTATGACCTTTCATAGAAAGATGTCACTTTTTACCAAAATAATGAGTCTTGATATGAAGATCTTAAAGATGCCAGCATTACCGAAAGGGATTGATAAAAATTTTACTTGTAGTAATATGGCAAAATTTAATATCAAAACAAAGTCCTCCGCACCAATGATTGCATTAAAACCAATGAATATTGTCATCAAGAACTTCAATTTGTTTTATGAGAAATGTAAGAAAAAGATGTCAAGATTACTTGATAGGGATAAATGAAAATTGCTTTTTGAATTAAATACCCAAATACATCAAACAAAGTCCCTGTACAAACGACTGCATAATCTTTCGTGTGAAAACTCGTCGTGGAAAGAAGCCTTTCGGTGGAAAATGTTGTTTCAAGAAAAGCCATATACTATTCAATTGCTGTTGAAATAGAATGTGAGGGGGAAAAACATTTTGTCCAAAATGAAAGGCTTCAAAAGGTGAAAAGTTACAGTCTTGTGACCGAGATCTGCGTAACAAAAAGATACCAAGCTCACTTGAAAGGTTTTAAAATATTGGCTTTTAAACAAGATACAAAATCTATATATCAAAACAAAGTAATCAGCACTGAAGAATCCATAAAAAGTCTTTTGGGGAGAAAACTCGTAGTAGAAAGAAGCCTTTTTTTTTTTTAACGGTAAAAGTCGTTTCAAGAAAGGTCACATAAAAATTAATTTTTAAACTACGACCTTTCAAGAAAAACGTCACTTTTTACAAAAATAATGAGGGTTGTCACCAAGATCTTGGACTTTATATGAAGAAACATAAGCAAAGATGCCAAGATTATTTGAATGGGATTAATAATTGCTTTTGTAGTAAATACCGACATTATATATCAAAACAAAGTCCTCCACACAAATGACTGCATTAGAAGGCTTTGGTATGAATATTCGTGTCACAAAAGAAGCCTTTCAGTGAAAAAGCTATCTCAACAACAGACTGTAAATAGAATGTAAGGAGAGACAAACTCAATTTAGTCAAAAAATAAAATGCTTCATCAGGTGAGTTATTTTGGAAGAAGTCTTGTGTGACCTTTCAAAGAAAATGCTTCTTACAAAATTAATGATTCTTGACAGTGTCAAATTCAAATTTTTATCCAGAAACTTAGCCAAAAAATGCCAATGTTGCTTGAAAGGGATTAAAAAAAAAAAAAAATTGGCTCTGGAACAAAATACCAAAATTATATATCAAAACAAAGTCCTCTGTACTTAGGAATGCATAAAAAAAATTTGAGGGTGAAAGCTCATAGTAGAAAGATGCCTTTGAGTAGAAAAGTTGTTCCAAGAAAACGCATATACTATTTTAATGCCCAGGAAAAAAACCATTTAGTTAAAAATATAATGCTTCAAAACATAAAAAGTTGCAGTCACTAGGGAGGAAGTCTAGTGTAATAGATGACCTTTCAAAGAAAATGGCTCTTCTTACAAATATAAGACTATTGTCACCAAGTGCTTCAATTTTTTTAACAAAGAAACGTAAGAAAAAGATGTCAAGATTACTTAAAGGGATTTAAAAAAATTGGCTTGCGAACAAAATACCAAAATCATATATCAAATAAAGTCCCCACACTCACGACTGCATAAAAAGTCTTTTCTGTGATAAATCATACTAGAAAGAAGCCTGTTAGAAGAAAAAGTTGTTTCAAGAAAAACCATATACTATTCAATTGCCCTGCAAATAGAAGGTGAAGAAGAAAAACCAAAGTCAAAAATGAAATGCTTCAAAAAGTGAAAGATTGCAGTTATTTTGAGGAAGTCTCATGTAAAATATTACCTTTCAAAGAAAAATGGCACTTATTACAAAAACAATGAGTCTTGTCCAATCTTTTATTGAAAAACTTAACAAAGAGATGCAAAGGCTTACTTGAAAGGGATTTATAAAAAATGTCTTTTGAACAAATACCAAAATTATATATCAAAACAAAGTCAGCGGCACTTAGGACTGCATAAAAAGTCTTTGCGGTGAAAACTCATAGAGAAAGAAGCCTCTCAGTGGAAAATTGTTGTTTCAAGAAAAGACATACTATTTAATTGCCCTGAAAATAGAATTTGAGGGGAAAAGACCATCTAATAAAAATGAAATGTTTGAAAACGTGCAAAATTGCAAATATTTGGGGAGAAGTTTGGTGTTGAATATGACCTTTCAAAGAAAAACTATATATATAAAGAGTCCTTTCACAGTGATCTTCAATTTTTTTTTTTTTTTTTTTTTTTGAGAAACGTAACAAAAAGATGCCAAGATTAATTGAAAGGTATGTTAAAAAAATGGCTTTTGAACTATATATATATATATATAAATGAACTTTGCACTGAGGATTGCATAAAAATTTTGGTGTTGAAAACTCATAGTAGACTCATAGTAGAAAAAAGCCTTGTAGTGGGAAAAGCTAATTAAATAAAAGCCATTTACTATTTAATTTGACCTGGAAATAGAATTGTTAGGGAAAAAATAACCATTAGTAAAAAATGAAGGCTTCAAATCGTGAAAGGTTGCAATTATTATGGAAAAGAGAAAACGTCTGGCGTAAAAATATGACCTTCAAAGTAAAACGGCACTTTTTTCAGAAACCATGTATTGTCGCCTGAGATCCTCAATTTTCATTGAGAAACGTAAACAAAAAGATGCCAAGATTACTCGAAAGATATTTATAGAAATAATCTTTTGAAAAAATTACCAAAACTATATATCAGAACAAAGTCCTTTGCACTAACGGCTGCATATATATCTTCAATGTGAAAACTCGCAGTACAAAGAAGCAATTCAGTTGAAAGTGTTGTTTCAAGAAAAGCCATATACTGTTCAATTGACTTAAAAATGTTATGTGAGGAAAAGAAAAACCATCTAATCAAAAATGAAATGCTAATGGCACTTTTACGAAAATTAAGAAATCTTGTCATATTGACATTATGGCCTTTTTGACCCAAAAAAGGATTCTTTTTTTTTCTTGGTGCACTCGTTAAACTGTCATTGTCGAAATAAATATCATTTCGTTTTTGAAAATTGAAAAAAAAAAAAAGAAAAAAGAAAAACACAGAAGGTATAAGGAAAGAGTCAGAAGGATTGCAAAAGAAAGGAATCTTAGCAAAGCAGGGCAACGTCAAGAGGATTTAAATAACTTTAGTTTAGGCTGATATATTGACTGAAAAGAAAACTTGTCCATCCTCAAAGCGGAATTTTCAGAAAAGGCTTTGTTAGAAACCCAATTTCGAAGACTAATTCGAAAGCTACACAAGACAAACGTTAGTTCAAGAGACAGTTTTCAAGATAAACATCCAAGATGGCTGGGAAAAATTAAGAAAAAGTTGAATAGCAGATGGTTCGAGCACCTCTACAGGATTATACTTCGATCTTTTGGTCAAGAAAATTGGTAAAAAGCAGCAGAGTCGAGAGATTTTTTGCAAGACAATGCCAAGGCTTAAGGATATGTAACGCCAGAAACAGCACAATCGTAGTGCAGCACAACAAGACAAATTCAACAGAGCCTCCCCCCACCCCAAATTTAAAAAAAAAAAAAAAAACGAAACTCACGACGAGATTACAGCTGCAGAAATCTAAACAGAGCAAGAACAGGACAATCAACGAGCACTAGCAACAAACAACTCTAATATTGCGTCATCGTCAAGGAAGAAAGAAAGAAACATTTACGAGCGATCGAGTTTCCAGAGACTCACAGAACGGAACCCACATGCCGCCGCCGCTCGGCCTTGCCTCGGCCGCACGCGGACCCAGATGCGGCTCCGTCCTCTTCGATCCTGCCGACTCTGGCACCGCCATCGCTGGCTCAACCGTGAGGGCTTCCCCGGAGAGAGAGAGAAAAAAGGAACGAGCAGCCGAGGAACAAAGAAGGGAAACACAGACGAAGAAGAAGAAGAAGAAGAGCGGAGGATGCAGAAGAGTGATGTCTCTGTTTTCGTTTGGCCTGACAGAGAGGACGAGCGGAGCGGGGAGGAGGGGTTAGATCGGGTATTTCCCCTCAGTTTTCGTGTTCTTCCGAATTTAACCCTCATATAATAGGAAAGTCGAGCGCACGTCAGGGTTAAAAGGTGAACTTCTTCAACGGCTATCTCCACGCTACTGTCGGTTGCAATAATCACACCGAAAATCGATGGGTTTCCGTTTCCCTTTTCCAAGCGAATGCGAATGCGAATTTACTGTACATGTACACTATGCACATTCCACAATATGCAACAATTTGTTGATGGTAACTTTCTATATATAATAATTAATTTTGTAGAAAAATAAAAGAAAGGACCATCGATTTGTTTTCTTGCTTGAAGAGTTCTAGTCTATGCGAGCAGAGCCTAAGTCTGGAAAGAATAATTTTTGTAAAAAAAAAAAAAAAAGTAGGATTTAATGCCTAACATACTCGAGGGACTACCGGTTCATCAATGAAAAGAAAAGGGTGAATTGGATCCGTTTCATGCACTTTAAACCGGTCCGGCGATGCAGTGGGCCTCCTCCACGAGTGGCCCTCACCGAGGACTGTTGCCAGAGGGATGGCCCGAAAGGGTTCAAACGGGTCTTCAAATTGGGCCTTTTAGGAGATGGGCTTTTTAGCTTGAGTAGCTGGCCTACGTTCATCTAGGGGGCCCAGAGCTTTAATATAAAGTTGAGATGGAGATGTCATGGAGGAGATTCCACAACGGAAAAGGGGAAAATCATCACGTGGAGCGTATTATATGTACTGAAATGAATCTGAACGATGGAAATGCCGGGTTTTTTTTTTTTTTTTTTTGGTTATAAGACAAGAAAGCCAACTCAAGTAAACAAACCCTAAGCAAGTTAGTATATGAAATATCCATTATTCTCATGAACCCGATACCCACGAGCTAAAACCCAAGTGGGGGTGATCCCCCTACATGGCACGAACACTCCACGCAGCACGAGTGTAGGCCCAGCTGGTATTGCACTTTCCTCGAATCAAATTAGTTTGGTTCGGTAACCATATCTCATTCACGCCCAGCACTTCATTCCGCCAGAAATACATAAAAACATCCCCATTTCATCCATCCTTCGTTCTTCATTTATCCCTTATCCCTCCCGGCGATCTTCCCCAGGGTCCTTAAATGGCATTTTTTTTCTCTCTCTTGTATGGCTGTAGAAAGCTAAAGAAACCTAGCAGTCCCGCAAAGGCACACCAGTCATAAAAGCCAAGTGCGCCTCCACCATTCTCACTTTCGGCTCAAGACAAGCAAAGCCTGTTTCTTAACTGGAAAGGGAAAGTGACTGTCTTTTAATCCCTTTTAACTTTGGAAAAATCAGAAAGAAAACCACTCCATCCCAACGGATCAAGGTTGCTCCGCAAAGCGGAGGCCCATCTTTAGATGACTTATGTGCATTCTACTTCTATTTAACAATTCAATAACCATAGGAACCTTTCATTAGGGAAAACAATGGAAGCAGAACAAAAACCCGAGCGAAGAAGATATCATTGTTGTTCCGCAGTATGGAAAGCACGAATAACTAAATTGCTTGGCTCGCATCGAAATAAACATCACGTGTTGGCTCAATAATGTCGCATTGGCACAATATTCAATAACATTGAGCTATGACATTCTTTCTTGCCGCCTTGATTATGCCATGAGAACTACAGATGAAATTTGATTGAGCTCGAATTCGAAGTCACAAGGAAAGACGCGTTCGGCTCCCTGATATCGACTAATGTTTTGATGAGGCTGCGCAGCTCAAAGAATGAGAGTCAATGATTCCTTTACAACTTCGAGATGTTAGGCACGCAATTTTAGTTGGAGATGAATGTCAATTGCCAGCTATGGTTGAAAGCAAGGGCTGCCATTGCTGAATGTTTGTTTAGCAACATGCCCATGCATACTGTTGAATTATCACTCAAGTTTGAGTGTTTACAAAAATGCGATTTGCTGGAATTACAAAAGAGGAAATAATTAAAAGAGGAATTTTCCCTTTTGGAGTGAAGTTGTCGAAGTCTTCTTTTCACACTTCTTTTCTTTGTGAAAGACGCCGCTGCAAGTTTAACGGAAAGAAAGAAGCTACTGAAGCCCTGCACGTGAAGAATCAGAGTTGGTGGGGCCTAAGGTCAAACTTTTGACCTTGGTTTGACCTTGGGCACACTCGCGTGCACGCACACACGTTCGGCATGAGGTCCTCCATGCGTAGGAATCCAAAAGTGGTGGTGGGCCTTTGACCTGGGCCCACATATATAAGAACATAATCGTTCTTTTTGCGTTGGGCATTAGACTGCTGAAAAAAACCCTACGGAGCGCGCGTCCAACGATCAACGAAGCCGCAAGTCCTCCGCGCGAAGCTCGAAGAGATACGCGATTTCGTACGTACGCAAACCAGGCGTACGTAGAGCGTTGTGTTTTGAGCTTGAACGCACGGTAATTTTGTGCCATGAGTTTATTTCCAAGTGAGTTTTTTTTTTTTTTAAACACTTTGGGTTTGGGGTTAAATCTAAATGTGGGAACCACTTGAGCATTTAAGCGATTGTAAACTCTGATTCTCCGATTTTAGTGGATTATTTGATGTTGGCTCTCCCCGTGGACGTAGGTACCAATACTCGGATCGAACCACGTAAATTTCTGGTGTCCTTATTTTTCTCGTTTATTTCTCTGGTGATTTCGTGTTAACGTAAATTGCAAGATTCTGTCAATCGTTTCCACATATTATATCCCAACAATTAGTATCAGAGCGTGGGATTGGATTTCTTGATTATGATTTGGGGCTTTTGCTTGTTTGATTATTATCTAAAAATTTTGTTGTTGCAATTATATCTGAGAGGAAATCTGAGATTGAGAAGTTGGATGGGAGTAACAACTTTGTGTTATGGAGCATCAAGATGCGGGCATTATTGACAACACAAGGTTTGGTCAAGGTACTAGATGGTGAAGATGAGTTGCCGATTATAATGAAAGCCTATGAGATGGTAGAGCTGATTGAAAAAGCAAAGAGTATAATCATGTTAAATTTGACAGATGAATAGAGGTTGCTGAGGAAAAGGATGCCGTAATGTTATGGGCAAAACTTCAAGCACTCTATGTGAAGAAATATTTGAACAATCGCTTGTATATGCTGAAGAAGATGTTTGAGTTTAGATATACTGAAGGTACGTCTATCAGAACCCACCTAGATGAATTTAATAAACTCATGTTGGATCTGAAGAACGTCGGTAAGATACTTGATGATGAAGAGTAGGGCATGATGTTGTTAGCCTCTTTACCAGAGTCATGGGAGCACTTTACTAATTCACTGTTGCAGAGGCGTACTACGATTACCTCAGAAGAGGTAAAGTCCGCCTTATTCTCTAAGGAGTGGTAGAGAAAGTTGCGAGATGACGGTTTGGCAAAAGGAACAATGGAAGCACTAACAATTTGGGGTAGAGAACAACATCGAGCCTAGTAGTAGCGGGTAAAAAGCATATCAAAATCACGCCATAAAAGTCCAAGGGACGCGTGAAGTGCTTTGAGTGTCACGAGGAGGGGCGCATCATGAGAGATTGTCCAAAGAGGAGAAATAAAGTTGATAAGTAGAATGCCACAAGGAGTGTGGCAAACGTTGCTGAAGGGAGCACCAGTGATGCAGAAGTTGTTTTATGTGTGACTGCTACTTCGTCAGGAGACGAATGGGTGCTAGATTCAAGGTGTTCTTATCATATGATGCCTCATAAGAACTGGTTTACTACTTACCGAGATGCAGATGGTGATAGGGTTCTTTTGAGGAATAATGCGACTACTTATAGAACCACCGGGGTTCACCCCGCCACCCTTCCGGCTTGGAAGGGGGGGTGGGGGTTCAAATCCCCACCTTCTCGGTAGGGTTTCTTTTGGGGAATACATGCAAAAGTCCGAGTGAGTGTTAAAGTAGGCTTAGTGTAGGGACCGACCAAAAAAAAAAAAAAAAAAAGGAAGGCTGGACAATTCGGATCCGGATGCACGATGGGGTAGCTCGTACATTGACAGATGTAAGGCATGTATCAGAGTTCAAGAAGAACCTTATTTCTCTAGGAACACTTGATGACATCGGGTGTAGGTACACCGTTGAAGGTGGAGTACTGAAGATCTCTCAAGGTGCCATGACAGTGATGAAGGGGAAGAAAGTGAATACTCTCTATCATCTACTGGGAGAGACCGTGACCGGAACCGCTGCACTTTCATGAGGTGAGTCAGACTCTAACTTGACTCAATTATGGCATATGCGTTTGGGGCACATGAGTGAGGCAGGTATGATGACGCTGAGTGAAAGGGGTTGTTGAATGGTCAAAAGACAGGGAAGCTGGACTTATGTGAGTACTGCATCTATGGGAAGCAACATTGAGTTAAGTTTACTACAGCTATTCATTCGACCAAATGATTAGTTAAATATATTCACTCAGACGTCTAAGGCTCACCTTCGGTTCCTTCGAAAGGAGGTGCTCGATATATGCTGACTTTTATCGACGATTATTCGAGAAAAATATGGGTATACTTTCTAAAGCACAAATATGATGTGTTTGATCGGTTCAAGAAATTTAAGGCATTGATTGAGAAGCAGTTAGATAAATAGATTAAGTGCCGAGAACCGATAATGGCATGGAGTTTGTGGTAAAGATTTTACCGAGTTCTGCGAAAAAGAAGGTATTCTAAGACATCGCGCAGTACCTGGGACACCACATCAGAATGGCGTGGCAGAACGGAAGAACAGAACTTTGCTTGAGCAAGCTTGATGCATGCTTTCGCATGTAGGAACTTGGCAAGGAATTTTGGGTCGAAGCAGTGAATATGTCATGTTACTTAGTTAATCGATCTCCATCATTTGCTATCGAGTGAAAGACTCATGAGGAAGTATGGTCGGGGAAACCTGTTGATTATTCCGGATTATGAATATTCGAATGTCCTGCGTATGCTCAGGCGAGTGATGGTAAGCTTGAGCCGAGGGCGAAGAAGTGCATATTTCTGGGTTATGCACATGAGGTGAAAGGCTACCGGCTGTGGTGCACTGATCCCAGATCACCCAGTTTTCTAATCATCAGAGATGTGATCTTCGATGAGACTGCAATGCTTCAACAGAGGAGTTCTGAGACACAACCAGCAGAGAAGACAGATCATGGTGTTATAAGTGAGTTGGAGCTTCAAGTGGAGACTCCGGAGACCTCGAAGGTAATAGAGGTTGAGACTGCAAATGAAGCCGCAATTCCTGAAGTTGGTAATAGTGAACAACCAGCAAAGCCGCAGCAGACTATAGCCGCAGATAGACAGAGAAGGCAAATTAAATCACTAGTACGTTATGATTATACAGATATTGCTTATGCATTGACTATAGGTGATGAGGTGGAGACAGATGAGCCTTCGTCTTATTCTGAGGCGATGGCTAGTTCGGAGTCGTTGCAATGGCTAGGGGCTATGAGTGAAGAGATGGAATCACTCCATGAAAATCAAACATGAGAGCTGGTCAAAGTAACCAAGAGCCAAAAGATTGTTGGAAGTAAATGGGTCTTTAAACAGAAAGAGGGCATTCCCAATGTCAAGACAGCAAGGTATAAGGCGAGACTTGTGGCGAAGAGGTATACACAATGTGAGGGCATTGACTACAATGAGGTGTTCTCTCCTGTGGTAAGAGATACTTTACTTGTGTTTTATTTGCCTTAGTTGCTTCGGATCTCAAATTAGAGCGACTAGATGTGAAAACTGCGTTTCTTCACGGTGAGTTGGAGGAGCAGATTTACATGAGACAATTAGAGGAATTTGCTATTCCGGGTAAGGAAGATTATGTTTGCTTGTTAAAGAAATCTTTGTATTGGCTGAAACAGTCTCCTAGACTGTTTACTATAGGAGATTGGATGATGGTTATTTGATTTATCTACTTTTATATGTTGATGATATGCTGATAGCAGCTAAGAATATGTCGATATTGATATGCTTTGAAGATGCAGTTAAATGTTGAATTTGAGATGAAAGATTTAGGTGCAAAGAAAATATTGGGTATGGAGATTTTGCGTGACAGACTGCAGGAATTTACATCTATCTCAAAAGAAATACATTAAGAAGATCGTAGCACGTTTTAATATGCAGTCAGCAAGATCTGTAAATACACCTTTAGCGAAGCACTTTAAAATTTCAGATAAATTATCACCGCAGACTGAGGAGAAGGAGGAGCATATGTCATGTGTTTCTTATTCTAGTGCCGTTGGTAGTATTATGTATGCTATGGTGTGCACTAAGTCTGATATTTCACAAACTGTGAGCATGGTTAGTTGCTATATGAAGCGTCCTAGTAAAGCTCATTGGGAAGTTATGAAGTGAATCCTCAGATATTTGAAGGGGATAACAGACATAAGTATAGTATACCGAAGGGACAGTAATGGTAGTGAGACCACTAGCTTTGTGGATTTGGATCATGCCGGTGACTTGGATGATTGCAAGTCTTTAGTAAGGTACGTGTTTACGCTAGCAAGTAGTGCAATTAGTTGGAAAGTATCCTTACAGGATCACATTGCCTTGTCTTCAACTGAGGCAGAGTACATGGCATTAACCTTTGTAGCGAAGGAGGCGATATGGTTACAAAGTTTGCTCTCGGACTTTGAGTTAGAACAGAAAAGTATGGATATACATTGTCATAACCAAGGTGCGATATATTTAGCATATAATCCAGTTTATCACGAGTGAACGAAGCATATTAACATCAGGTATCACTTCATCCGAGATGTCTTAACTAAAGGTATTGTTATTGTTAAAAATATTACTACAGCAAATAACCTGGCAGACATGATGACTAAGTCTGTTCATTTGACGAAGCTCATTTGATGAAACTCAAGTTTTGCTTAAGCTCTATTGGCGTCTGTGGAGAGTGAGCGCCCGTCGGGGTGTTGGGAGAGCAGCATGGATGATGAGTACTATAATTTGACTTCAAACATCGAGTCAAGGTGGAGAATTATTAAAGTATGACTCGAGTTTGAGTGTTTACAAAAACGCGATTTGCTGGAATTACAAAAGAGGAAATAATTAAAAGAGGAATTTTCCCAATGTCAAAGTCTTCTTTTTTTTTTATGAAAGACGCCACTGCAAGTTTAACAGAAAGAAAAGAAGCCGCTGAAGCCCTCCACATGAAGAATCAAAATTGGTGGGGGCCAAGTCAAACTTTTGACCTTGGTTTGACCTTGGGCACACTATTGCACACACACACACGTTCGGCATGAAGTCCTCCATGCGTAAGAATCCAAAAGTGGTGGAGGGCCTTTGACCTAGGCCCACATATATAAGAACATAATCGTTCTTTTTGCGTTAGGCGTTAGACTGCTGAAAGAAACCCTTCGGACGCGCGTCCAATGATCAACGAAGCCGCAAGTCCTCCGCGAAGCTTGAAGAGATACGCGATTTCATACATACGCAAACTAGGCGTATGTAGAGCATTGTGTTTGAGCTTGAATGCGTGGTAATTTTGTGTTGTGAGTTTATTCCCCAAGTGAGTTGTTTATTTATAAACACTTTGGGTTTGGAGTTAAATCTAGGTGTGGAAAATACTTAAGCGTTTGAGCGATTGTAAACTTTGATTCTCCGATTTTAGTGGATTTATTTACTGGCTCTCTCCGTGGGCGTAGGTACCGATACTCGGACCGAACCACATAAATTTCTGATGTCCTTATTTTTTCTCATTTATTTCTCTCGGTGATTTCGCGTTGACGTAAATTGCAAGATTCTGCCGTTTCCGTGTATTATATCACAACACATACATAAATAAGAATCATCTTATGCTTAATTGACCTTCTAAGTTTTTGAATGTTTTTATTTTTATAGCTATCTAGCATGGCTGGCTTTGGAAAAGAGTCTATTCGAAGGTTGAGTTCTCGGGTCATCCTAGACACCTCATCGATGTCCAGTACAGAATGCATCTCACGATAAGTCGATTTCCCCTAAAGACCTTTTACAAAAACCAAATTCTGAATGGGTCGAATATTACCAGCAAAAGTTACAGAAAATATCATTTGCAATGGCCAATGTTTGGCCTGTACTCCTTCATAGATATTCCTAATGGAAGAGAAGAAGCTGGGGATGGATGAAGCCTTAGAAACTATGTTGAGGTAGGAGTGGTGTCGATGATTTTGAGGAATCTATTCTAAGGTACGCTATGAGAGAATTTCGCTAGTTTACATTGTTTCCTGCCAGATACTATACATAAATTCAAATAACGACTATATATTTGCACATATTTGGTTACATATGTGGATGCACCTTTGCCATACTATCGTAGAGCATGGGTGGCCAGTTGTCGAATGCCGAAGCTGGAAGAAAAGAATATTTCTGTTCAATCTTACCATGAAGTCCATTTAGTTTCATGGGTTGTTTTCAGAGATTTGCATAGCTTTTTATGGACACAGGAGATGTGTGCTTTCTTGTCATTTTTAGGTCATTAACTTAGGCTTGCAGGACACATAAGACAGGAATCGGAGGTGTACATAACACTTCATGTTAGTGTTGTCGTTACTTGTAGGAGTTACGACTTATGTGCCACATGTAACTACATCATATTGGTTTTTCTGCAGCATGTAAATCTTCAAGCGATCATCTCAGTTTTGGTGTGATGTCTCCATATGGAGGTCAGATTGCTGCAATACAACAGAAAATTGGAAGAAGATATGAAAACATCAAAGGTTTTACAGTGAAATTGAGGTCAGTGGATGGGTTCCAAGGGGGCGAAGAGGACATCATACTAGTATCCACCGTGAGATCAAACCCTCACGGATCTATCGGGTTCGTTTCCGATGAAAAGAGAATGGATTTATGAGATGGGCTTAAGGCCCGTCCGCCCATCTTGGCCCAAAGGCCCGGCCCACGAGAATAGGGCCCGTGGAAGGGGAGAGTATAAAGGGAGGAGAGAGAGAGAAGACACTGGTTGGAAAAACAGACGTACGTACACTTTTCTCCCGTGCGCGTTCTCTCTCTCCAAAAGACAAAAAGAACGGTAAGGCAAACGGCACTGTTTACCCTTCAATTGAAATCATCAGATCAGAATTTCTTCCTCTTCTTTAGCATTGGTGTCTAATCATGGCTAACAAGGTACGCTCGAATCCGTGGTGTGCTTTAGGATCGATGATCACGTGGTTTTTCCGGGCTTCGCTTCGCATTGATTTAGGGGTTCGATTTAGTGTCGAATCCGGTATTTCGAGAATCGGTCATTCCCAAAATTTGGTATCATAGCCCTAGTTCACGTTTTTCCCGACCTGTTTGACGTTTTTCAATGATTTTTCAAAACTTTCGGCCGTATGGATCGGGCGAAAATCCCGACACCGGCGCTTTGTTCGGCCATTTTTACGAGTTTTCGTAGTGGTGGAATTCTCCCAAGCATTGGGTGAAAGAGGTCGTCGAGACGAGTCCGGCGACATGTTGTGCGTCGCCCGCCGGGACGCGCACGCCCCACATGCGCGGCCTGGCCGCTGCGCGTGGCGCCACGCGCTCGGCGTTGGCCACCGGCGTGCGTCACCCGGCCCGGCACATCGGCGCATCGGCGGCGGCAGCCCGGCGCGCGCGCCGGTCGGCGGACCGGCAGCGTGCCGGCGTCATCGATGATGTCAGCGTGGCGTCGTTGGCCGGCGAATCACCAAACCCAGCTGACGGCCCGACAGACCAGCGGGCCAGCTTGCTTGCGCGCGTGGCACGTCTTGGATGGCGTCTTCGTGGCGACAGCGCGCCTGCGCACGCGCGGCACGTGCGAGGTGGTTCGAGCGGGCAGTCCGACAACTTGACCGTTGACCGACCGTTGACCGGCGAACGTTGACCGTTGACCGGAAAAAAAAAAAAACAAAAAAAACAAAAACAAAAAACAAAAACAAAAACAAAAAAAACAAAAAAAAAAAAAAGAATTTGTTTCTTTTTCAATTACGTCTGTGTGGGTTGTAGGTAATCCATTTTCATTACGCATTTGTTGCATGAATCATGGAAAATTATGTATTTTCCATTTGTTTATTATGGATTATAAGTGATCCATTTTAGTTCTACATTTGTTGCGAGAACTATGATGCGTTATGCAGGATACGCAATCCCTAGAACGGACGAAGAAAGAGCTAGGCGAAAAGGCGATGAAAGAGTTAGCTGATTATCGGTGGCTTGATGGTGATTTAGTATCACACATGGTCAAGGTCAATCAGATGATACGAAATCATGCGGAATGGTTATCTTATCTTAGGATTTTGAGAAAGAAGCCACTTTGATGAACACTCTTCCACTGAATGGCAAGCAGTGTTAGATCGGCTATGGGAAGTCAACGTGGTCCCGGATTATAGGAATTTAGTGGATGCTTTTGTAAGAGAGTACTATAGGATTGAATTGGCCAAAAACCCTTAGATTGAGCGCCACATGGCGCGATAAATGCGCCTTGGTGGCGACATGAAAAAAAAAAAGTTTTTCCATGGTTGGCAAATGTGCCTTCCGGTTTTCTCGAATGTTTTGACTAATAGATTAGAGGGACATTCTCTAATTATTTCTTAGATTAATTGAGATTTTTATGGATGTAAATATCTCTTTCCATGTTGATATTTTTCTTTTTATATATTGCTTAGTGTAATGTATAGTTGTATTATGTGAAAGCACTTATTCTATTGGATGTTAGATAATATTTGCTTTATTCTGGCGATTCTTTGTGGGTAATTAGCTGTGGGTAGTGTTAGAAGTTTTTGTGCTTCATAGAATTGATTTTTATATGATAATCATATTGATGATAGTTTTAAGTTAGGATTTTTGGAGGATGATTGGAAACATAGTGACCTTTTGATTACGAAGCCTTACTTGAAATTATTCATTAATATGGTGGAGTGTATGTAAAAGTGGATGCATAAATGATAGGCATTAATTATTCGTGCATATATGTACGATGTGTTCGGATCGATGGTTTTGACTAAGAATGTAATTGCCCAGTATGAACGGCAGCAATTGTGAAATATTGAATATGAAGATTCAATATGTCTTTGAAAAAACAGAAGCACTGAAGCTCTTGACCATGTTATGGAAGATCTTATAAATGATGTCGCCACTTTGAGCTAGGCGAGGACCATTACAGCCACATTTGAGCAGAAAATAGATATTTGCAATCTTTGGTTCTAGCTCGAAAGGGCTTTGTGCTCTAGCGCAAAGCGTATTGATTCGTTCAATATGTGGGAATGCAAAGGATTAAGTCCTTATTGCAAGAGATCAGAGTTAACCAACACTGAGAGGAAACGTCCTCAAGTGAAGAAAATGTCAAGGGTGAGATGTTACAAGCGTGACAAGAAGGGTCACTATGCTGCGGCGTCGTGAGCCAAAATAGCTAAACACCTCTTGCACATTTTAGAGAACTTTGCTTAACAGCAATGTGTCGAGTTCTGCATCATTCCTTAATCCAAAATCATTTGTGGGTATGGTCGAGACTGACAGACCATGTAGCGAAGGATAGGGATCCTTCATGGGAATTCCGACCAGTATCAAATGGAACAGTGGATCTATGTGGGAAAGCAACTCCGGAGCTGAAGTTAAAGTTGGCACCTGCCAATTGAACATGCGTGGTGGACGCAACTTGTTCCCACATGATGCTCTATATGCTCAGTTCGTCGAAATTTTGTGTCTTTGTTTTGGCGTTGGTTAAGCTTGGTTTTGGTATAAACTTCCATAAAGGTGTAGATTTGTGTTAGATACAAACTACTATGATTGTGTCATTTTGAATGGTTTTATTGTATAAATGTTATTTGTGGTGATGTCAATATTTATTCCCTTGTTTCACATCTTCTACTTTTTATATGATAATGATGTGAATATGGTGGCATGCTAGACTTGGTCATATGGGCCAACAACATATGAAAGACTAGCCAAAGAGGGCTTGTTGGGCAATATTGAAAAAGTCGATTTGCTTATATGTAAGCATTGCCTAGAAAGGAAAACGACAAGGAAACCATTTGGAAAAGGTAAAAGAGCTGAATTTCCTCCGCATTTAATCCATTCGATGTACGTGGTTCAATGAATGTGAGAGGAAGGCATGGGGCTGTTTATTTCATCACTTTTATAGATGATTATACTCGATTCAAATATGTCTTTGATTTCTCATAAATCTGAAGCAATAAGTTATTTTCAAAGGTTTATGAACTTGGTAGAAAATCAATTAGACAAGAAAATAAAAAGCATTAAGATCCATCGAGGTCGAGAATATTTATCGATGAGTTAGAGGAAAATTGTGTGGTGAAAAGAATAAATACGGTTGTCTATTCCATATACTCCTCAACAAAATGGTGTTGCGGAGAAGAAACAGAACCCTCTTTGGAAATGGTTGGCCCATGATGGCGCATGCTAACTTACATATTACTTTTTGGAGTGATCATTTGTTCACTTCTTGCCCTATAACAAGGTGCCTTCAAATCGGTTAGTTCCACTCCATATGAAAGGTTATGGACACCAAAAAAGAGCATTAAATTAATCTAGTAAAATCAAGTCTCGAATCTGTTTAAATCTGTGCTTAAAAGTAAATGCAGTCTACATTTTACTTTGTCTAGTCTTATAATTGATCAATGGCAACTCCAAAAGGTAAGATTAATTATATGTCGAATTGAGTGCTAAGTTGCAATTAATGAATTTGGGAAAGTTTGTGCTAGTGCCTTGCCACTCGTGTTCTAGCTGTGGGAAGGTCATGGCACAATAATATTTTTGAGCTAATAACTTGCCAAATTTGAGATGACTATAAAGTTTAGTGCTTTATATTGGGCAAGTTTGAAAATTCAAGATTAGATTTATGAGCCATCCTTACGGTTTGTGCGCGGGAATTAAGCTATGTTTATTATATAAAGTTTTCAAGGTTAAATGAGGAAAGAATATTGGTAAAAAGCTTAAAAAGGTAGAAAATCTTTAGGAGGAATAAATAAAGAACCAGAGGAAAGAAGGCTAGCCATATCTATTGCTCCCCAACTGGAATGTAGGGCAACAATTTTTACCAAATCTCAAGCGAAAATCCATTGACCATGGGCTTTCACTCCCTTTATTTAAGGACTAGAAAGTACTTGGATTGGTAAAATAACCATCCCTATGTGTGCATCTTGTTACAGTCCTCCCAAACGAGTGTTGAAACAAGAGGGATTTAGAGGTAACGTTGAGTCGAGGGCCAATGGTCCTCTCAAGTTCTTCCATCTCCCGAATTTTGTTATTTTCGGAAATAAAGACTTGGGGGCTGGGTCCTTGGGCTTAGTCGAATTGGACAAGCGTGGACCTCGCAGGCCCAGGTCACAGAAAACATGAAAGGCCTTAAACAGAAATGCGTATTTGCTCAAGTCCAATTCAATTAAGCAAACCTTTTCAAGCCCAAGCAATTAAGCTTAATTAAATCCAAAACTTAATGCGACTATGAATTAAGAAGCCAACTTGAACCCATTTGTCATTCTCTGTTATACCCCTTTAATTCTCCTTTATCATCAACGATGTTCTTCCTTGATGATACACCTATTTTCTTTATTCCATATATAATATATCTCTCTATTTTTGTTTTTACTTCTATTTTCTATACCCATCCATACACAATTCTACTCCTCCTTGATTTAAAAAGTTGTAGCAGGCTAGCAGTGGCCCAGGGGGTGATGACGACGAGAGTGGTGGAAGCCAGCTTAAGCATTTCAGAGATTGGAAGCTTGTAACACCCTTTCTCTACTCACTCATCAGCAAATAAATTACACATTCCACCAAACGAACTACAAATGTTGGAACGAAAAAAGAAAAAGTTGTTCATTTACACATAAACCCCGAATGCAATTCTCTGCAAACAATCCGAAATTCATTTCCTCTGATCACCAGACCGAAGCAAGCTCTGATCGTCAGCCAGCTTTTTGTTGTTACTCCTGCTGATCTCTATTACCTTTCCCATTACCCGCAATCATTCATCCGGCTTGCTCCTCTTATTTTTATTTCTATATTTCTCTCACTTGCTGCACTTATGAAAACATTCCACAATTCTCTTCTCTTGGCTGGCCGAGAATTTGCTGGATCTAGATCAGTGTATGATTTGCTTCCTCGTCACCCATGCCATACGCACAATCTACTGCCTCTTTCATAGTCGAGCATATCTTGAAGCTATTTGCTAGTTCAGTACCGACTGAAAGTATTTCCCTGAAAGCTACTCAAATTCCAGCATTCGACTAGATTTAGATGAAAATTTATTGGATGCGGACATGCCCTATAATGCAGGTCCTACTATTGTTAACGGCTTCCGGTTTGGCCTGCCTCTTCGAGTGCTTAGCGACGATTTCTTCAGATTGGGCCCATTTGAAATCCGCAGTGGATTCACGCAGGACCTCTGTTCGGGGATGGAAATTGAGAGACAATGGCACCTCGCTGAAACGGGTACAGAGATCAAAGCAGTAGTAACAACAAAAAAGCTGGCTGACGATCAGAGCTTGCTTCGGTCTGGTGATCAGAGGAAATGAATTTCGGATTGTTTGCAGAAATTATTCAGGGTTTAGGAAATAGGCAA
Organism: Eucalyptus grandis; assembly: GCF_016545825.1. Lineage (NCBI taxonomy): Eukaryota > Viridiplantae > Streptophyta > Magnoliopsida > Myrtales > Myrtaceae > Eucalyptus > Eucalyptus grandis. The sequence goes on along the minus strand of NC_052617.1, from coordinate 42,814,214 downwards.
CTTTTTCTTTTTCGTTCCAACATTTAATGAAGTTCGTTTGGTGGAATGTGTATTATTTGGTTGACAGAAAGGAATGAAAAGAGTGTTCACCAATCTTTGAAATGCAAGCTGGCTTCCACTATCGTCGTCATCATCACCTGAGCCTTGTATGCTGGCTTTTGGAATCAAGGAGAGTCATTGTGTATGGATGGGTATAGAAAAATAGAAGTAAAAAAACAAATAAATAGATAAATATATTATATATGGAATAAAAGAAAATAGGTGTGAATAACTCAGCCGATAGGAAGAACATCGTTGATGATGAGAGGTAAAGGAGTATAGCTGAAAAGCAAATGGGTTCATACAGGCTTCTTAGCTGAATTCATGGTCTCATGAAGTAAGTTTTGGATTGAAGAGGCTTAATGAAGCTTCGGACATCAAAAAAGGTTTGATAATTTAATTGGACGAGCAGGTACGTGCATTTCGTTTTGGACCACTATATTTTCTGGGACCTGGACCTGCGAGGTCCAAGCTGGGTCTAAATTTGGACTGGCCCAAAGGCTAGCCCAGTCTTTATTTTCGAAAATAATAAAATTCGGGAGATGGAAGAATTTGAAAGAACTCATGCGATTGAGGACGTTTGGCCCTCAACTCAACATTACCTCTAAACTCCTCTTTTCCCCAACACTCATTGGGGAGTGTTGTGACAAGGCACACATAGAGATGGCTATTCTACCAACGTAAGTAGCTATCCTTACTTTCTAGTCCCAAATAAATTGAGTGAAAGCCCATGATCAAAGGATTTTGGGGCAAGGCTATGTAAGTAAAATTCTTTTTCGCCACACTCAGGCTGGAGAGGAATAGATATGGCATAGCCTTCTTTTCCTCTTGTTCTTTTTCTTTATTCCTCCCTAAAAATTTTCTAGCTTTATTGTTTACCAATATTCTTTCTCTCATTTAACCGTGAAACTTCATATAATAAACATAGCTTAATTCGCACAAACCATAAAGATGGATCAAATTCTGACTTGAATTTTCAAAGTTGCCCAATATAAAGCACTAGACTTTATAGTTATCTCAAATCGGCAAGCTGTTAACTCAAATATTTACAAAATTCTAGCACATTTATATTATTTTGTCACAGGCCTTCTCGTAGAAGAACCACGAGGTAAGGCGCTTAGCACATACTTTCTAACGTTGATATTAATTTTCACAAACCGTAAGGATGGACCAATTTTTTACTCGAATTTTCAAAGTTGCTCGATATAAAGCACTAGACTTTATAGTTATCTCTAATCTGGCAAGCCATTAGCTCAAATATTTACAAAATTCTAGCACGTTTATATTATTTTGCCATGACCTTCTATGGGCCAGACCACAAGAGAGCTTTTAGCACATACTTTCTCAAAGTCTATCAATCGCAACTTAGCACTCAATTCGACGTGTAATTAATTTTACCTTTGGATGTCATTAATCGATTATATGTTAATTAGACACAAGTAAAATAGAGAAGTGTATTTTACTTTTGCGAACTAAAGATTTAATGGATTCAAACACTTAATTACACTCAATTAATCTAACACTTTTTGGTACTTTTGTTCATTATTTTGAAAATGTTTTACATGCAGTGCGTCGTCTATTTGTTATCCTTTCACTAACATGTGAGGGTTGATTATGTAGGTATGCAAGCAGGGAATGTAACACTCAATAATCAGTAATACGATTACAAAGAATTTTTAAAGAATCCAGATAGGCTTAGCAAGCAAAGCAAATTGCTATCCATCATCACAAAAAAATTCTGTAAATTATGATAGAGAAAATATGCAAGCAAAATGCATGGTTATGGACGGACTAGGACTAACTAACATTCATCTATACTAATCTTTTTTATTTTATTTATTTAATTAACATGCAAGACTTAAGAAACCAACCTAACATTCTGTATGACAGAGATCGATTTTACATGCACTAATTTAATAACTAAATGCCAAGCAAGAATGATCAGCTGTATGATATGCATGATGAGTTTTAATGACATATTATGGAATTTGTTTTAAATATCATGTTAGTATATTAAAATTCTCATTATAGGCGACTTTTTATGATGCATTTAAAATCATATATTAAAATAAAACTATTGCACGAAATTAGTCAAACCTTCACTACCTTATCCCTAAGATAGACTTGATGAGTCACGAATGGCAGCAACAGTGGGCTTGGGTTGCAATGGGGCAAGAAAAGCGAGGCTTCGCGGATGGACTGAATTGAAGCGCCGGAATACCTGCAGGGAATGATCAAGGCCTGGCGTGGTCGTTAAATGGCATGCAAGACCCAAGCATTGGCAACGCCGGCGTGGCTCACGGTGGGGCTGAGATTCAGCTCAACAAAGGCTCGTATACAGGCACGGATATGGATTGTCGCCAGGAACTTGTAGGCACGGCTATGGACGATGACTTCAAGTAGTGGATACCTGGACAGTGGAGATCTCAGACAGCGGCAGGTTGCTTGCTGGGCGTCGAAATGAAGCACGATGGCGGGAAGACTGATGTTGCTGGAATCAACCGTGGAAGGTGATGCAGGACGCTCGGCTTGATGGAGATTCGATGGCGAGGCTGATGGAGCAAATCTATTTCCTTTCCCATTACCGCAATCATTCACCCGGCTTGCTCCTCTTATTTTTCGTTCTTTATTTCTCTCACTTGCACTTGAAAACATTCCACAATTCTCTCCTCTTGGCTGACCGTGAATTTGTGGATTGATTGGTCCTCTTGATTTGCTTCCTTGTCACAGTCTACTTGCCTCTTTCATAGTCGAGCATATTTTGAAGATATTGCTAATTCGGGTACCGGCTGAGTATTTCCTGGCTTCTCAGATTCAAGCACGATGAAGCTACATTAAATGAAATTTATTGGATGCGGACATGCTCTATGATGTCCAAATGCCTAAATGCAACGCAAAAATTAAAATTTCTTGTTTAGGGGTTGATTTTGACCCCAAAATTTTTATGTAATAAATGGTCAAACGTGTAGTCAAACTTTAGGTGTCAACAATCTCTTTAATACCTATAACAATTCTTCTACCCTTTCCTTTTATGCTTTTTCTGTCTTCTTACAATCATTAATTAGGCTTATTGAATTTTAAGACTTGCTATTATTATGCGGTGGGATCAAATGATAGTTAATCCGCATACTTGCAATTGCAAGGACGGTGATGGGATAAAAAAACTCGCCTCCACATGAGGCATGAGGTGACTGATTAAAATGTGGATTTGCATGTATATTTAGGGTGCATTTATTTTACAAAAACATAAATATTTTTGCAAAATCTTCCGGAAAATCATTTTTCCAAAAATGGTTTGTTTTCCTTTTTTTGTGATATGTGATTGAAAATTTTTTTTAGTGTTTGGATCTTATTCAGAAAATGATCTCAATCTCACGATTTTATCTTGGGGGAAAATTGATTTTTTAAATTTTTTCTTTTCTTTTCTTTTCCTTCTTCCTCCTCCCACAGTCTCCGAGCCTCGGTGAGGTGGACTTGCCCTCGAGCAAGGTTCGGCCTTAGGAACTTGAATATATGAAGAGAAAAATAGAGAAGAAAACAAGCGAGAATTTTTATGTGGAAAACCCGTCCCAAAATTAAGAAAAGGGAAAAATCACGGTCTGCACTAGGTAGTGGAAGTATGATCTAGTGTTACAAGTTTTAGCATTATCTTTTACCCTATATATAGGAGGAGTCTAGGGTATACATAATTAATATTAAAATTACATGTATGCTATTAAACAATAAAATCCCTATTGTATGCTTTACCATTACAAGATTGTGACCTATTGGGAATTGCTTGCCTAAAATAAATTGTTTTTGCACTTGAATATTATTTTCCTCTATTAGACTCCATAACTCTATCAATCTCCCACTTAGAGGCTAATCTTAAATATATATAATATATATTTAAAAGAAATTAAAAATAAATAAATAAATAAGAGCAATATTTTATAGTCTTTATCTTTGTAGCCCAAATTGTCCTAGTGCGGCGGCCTCCTCATCACTTACCATGGAGGCCAATTAAGGCAATACACAGCCTGGCTTTCGCTTAATGGTAACAACCTTGTTAACATATACATTGGATTTTCTACACCAACAATCTTTTCAATGACAAAGTCTCATCATCTATCAACTAACGAATTTGATATACTTTAACTCGTGTTTTGTCCTTGAATGAAATACTAGATTCTTTGCAAGACAAACAACACTTTGAATGTCACTGAAAATAACATTGTTATCCTGCTCCTTGCTTATCTCCTTCAAAAAAAAATTCAACCAAATCATCTCCTAACCAACTTTAGATATAGCAACATCCTCTATCTCGGTGGTTGAATTATATAGAAGCCTGAGAATGTTTTTGGCACCTTCCATTTTACAAATATCGTCTGAATTTTATGTTACACAAATATAGAGGGCAGTTACTCTATTTGGACGTAGCATCTGAACTTTGAGCACATAGAACAAACAACTAAACAGACAAAAAGAAAGAAAAAGAAAAATAGTACAAGGGCCAATATTGCCATGAAGTCTCATCTTCCGCTTTCAATTTGAAGGGCACTTGTTGCTTATGCTATCATCATTTCCTAATGCATTGCTTTTGAGGATGCCATCATATTCACTTGATCTCACCAAGCAAATGCTCGGGTTCTTAAGGTCACAGCTTGATTCACCCATGGATGCCGTGCATCACCCTCATCAGTCCCTCCAGTTCTATTGCCGCTTCCTTCATGGTCGGCCGATCTTCCCTTTCACCCTCAGCAGCGCCGCCAGCATTGCGACTTCCTTAATCTCGCCGTGGTTCCCTCATTCAGCACCCTCAAGTCAATGATTTGAACAGCCTCTCGCCCTTTTTGCAGAAGTAAAATACAAGGACAAGTTCCTCTCATTCTCTGCCCGATCGAGGACAAGGCCCTCGTCCGGTCGCAGCTCACCAACACAACCCCGAAGCTATAGACATCATTCTTCTCGCTCACTCGGCTCGAGCAGAAGTACTACTGGTCCAAGTACCGAGAGTGCCTTGAACCAAGCGTGGTCACCGCGTCGGCTGAGGGGGACTAGCTCCGAGGCTCCGAAATCGGCAACCTTTGTAGTGAAATTTTCATCCAACAATATGTTCGTGCTCTTTATGTCTCTGTGCAAAATCTGATCAAATGCATCGGAGTGCAAGTACGAGAGCGCACTGCAGTCTCCCCGCAATGCGCAGACAGCCCTCCAGATAATGTGGACTCATAGCCACACTTGTGTATGTGGTCGGCAAGGGTGCCATTGTTCACAAACTCATAGACTAATAAGGGGACTCTGTCTCGAAGCAACAACCGATTAGCTTAACCACATTGCGGTGATTAACTTGGGAGAGGATGATCAGCTCATTGATGAATTCTTCGACACGATTGTGGTCCAAAATCTTGGCCTTCTTGATGGCGACAACCGTATTGTCCGGTAAGATCCCTCGATATCTGTTCCTTGGCCTCCTTGGCCTAGGATTCGCTTTCATTGTAGTGATCCGTGGCCTTCTTGAGCTCTTCGTCGGTGAATATTCTCGCTGATTCAGCGGAGCCTTCGTACTCGAAAAGAAGTCTCTGCAACATAAGGCGGCCCCATTTTCTAGGAAGAACTTCTCTCTCTGTCTGCTGATTTTTCTTTCTCTCAGCCCCCAATATAACCAGGAAATGACCAAAAGAACCAGCAGGAAGCTTATGCTCACACCTAGGAAAAGACGTCACATTCGGTGTACAAACAAATCAGTCGTCCATCACCCTATATAAGGTTCACACGCCCAAGAAAAGGGGGAAAAAAGAATCGAAATATGCCCAACTCTTTCTTTTTCATCGCTCAAACAATCTTGTGTTAATTTACTTCCCTGTCCTATTTTCTTTTCTCCTCCATCGACTTGAAGCTTTTGCATTAAGACGAACCTTGATAATAGCAAAATAAACCTAAATATATAATTATGCTGAGAGTATCTTTTGATAACAGGAATGATATAATGCATCAAGTGGTAAAACGTGCTTGATTCTTTCAACAACAAAAGAACAAGTGGTTGAATTTGTTAATATCGAATTGAATAAATTGAGATGACAATACATGTATATAATATCAATTTAATTCATGGACACAACTAATTCAAAGAGAAAGATTTACATTTGAAAAATCTCGATAACTAACAGCAGAAGATGGAACAATGACATAATAACAATATTTAAAGAATGTGGATGAATTACAAGATAAAAGAAGCTTTTATATGATGAAAAGGTTTGAGCAACGTGTACGACTTACTGACCTAGAACGATGTTGTTTGAGCGAAACCTATTTTCATGGATGATAGGAGTACAACCCTTGCCATCTTTTCTTCCATCTCCTTGGGAACCCTCTGGACATGAACAATTATACGTTCCCGGCAAGTTCGTACATATTCCAACGCAAGGTTGTGAAATCACGCATTCATTGACATCTGGAGGAACATATTCCAAATAGAAGAAACAATCCGACACCATTTCAATTGGAAGAAACTTGAGAAAGTAAATAGAATTCCACGATTTGTCGACACTTTCAATTTTGAGAGGACATATGGAGTCGATTTGCTTTTCCTAAGATCGTGATACCTCACCACACTTTTAAGTGATCAATCATTATCTCAAGAGCCTAAGCTCAACCAAGCACTTGATCATTGTTTAGAATAGAAGATTTAAGATTTATCCAACAAAATTGTGCCATTACTAACTGGAATAACATATCACATAGAAAAAAAATCTAAAATAATTGTCTATAAATACAGAATAATGCTGGATGTATTAATATCGGTGCATGAAATTGATTTACAAGCTAATTTGACCGATTCATATTGAGGGTTCAGTATGGACCATTTGTTTATAAACTCAATTAGTCGACCGCTAGTTTGTAAAACAATTGTACGGACTAAACTTAAGAGAGAAGAATATCTAGCTATATCTGGAATGATTGCTGTGAAAATTTACAGATTATTGACAAGCGCTTCCTAGGTCATATTAAATTTCAAGCAGTCATCCGAAAGGAAAAAAAATATGATTGTGTTTAACGGCCTAGATTGTTATGATTTTTAAGATTATAAATGTTACTTGATTACTAGGAGAATCGTTTGAAACATGTACCATTCATCAAGTCAAAATTTGGTCCTCTGACTTGAAGTTTCTCGAATTTCTTTCTCTGGTTATTTATGCAATTGGATCCATTTAACATGGCCGCCCTTAAGGAAATAATGATCCACGATTCTAAACAGGAGCACTCGTTCGGATGTGAGGTAGGTCTAATGAAAAGACTGGAAAAGGTACCTTGACAACCATTTTGGGGCGGGATTCCCTTGAAAACCCTCGAAGCAGTGGCACTGGTAGCCGTTTCCATTCTCAGCATCTGTACAAATGGAGTTCTCTTGGCACATGTAGGTCGTTGTATTCTTCTTTGCATCATCGCATGTTTGATCTGGAATTAACCAATCGACAACTATAGGGACCATATCAAATGGCAGCTCGTGCAGATTGTCCTTAGAGAAGCTAAAGCCGTCTTCGGCAACGAAAGCGTATCCGCATGGATTGAATTCCCAGATGCCGACATGATTGTTATAGCTAGTGACAGAGATGTTGTATCGGTAGGCGTCTCGAGGTATGCTAGTCTCGCAGCAACCAATGCCTGAGCACGACCCATTAATCACGTCCGAGATGTTGCCGCATGAGGACAAGCACCCCGTCACATACGTGCTTCCGCTGAAGGTCGCGTACGTGTCGCATCCCACGGCGATAAATTTGTTCTTGGCAGAAGATATGGGGAAATCGGGAAGAATGAGCCAAGGATCATTGTTGTTCAAGGATCCGCCAGACGAATTATAACAATCTCTGGCTACAACATTGTTATACTAATCTCGTGATTCTCAAAAGATATATTGAGTATTTGGAGATTAGAATCTTTACCGTACATATAAGGAGTGGGAGTGCCAGTCGAGTTGTCGCAAAAGATGAAGAAAGAGTTTGATTCTTTGAAGTAGCAGTCGTTGCCGGTGTTGTTCATCCCAAATGGGTACGCGAAGGTGAGGTTGCCACATCTGTTCGTGCATCCGGGCTTTGTTGTTTGACTACATCCGCCGTAACTACTGAGAATAGAGCCGCCAATGAGCACAACAACGGCACAACTCTCAAGGGATGTCTATGGAGCAGCATGGATCCACCCATATTCTTCCTGAAATGAAGTGATTGTTTGCAACAAGATGATGAGCTTCATAGCCTGATGACAACCTTTATAAGCGATGATGGAGCTTCTAGAAAGCTAGTAGTATATGCATTATTCATAGTCCCCACTATATTGATAGTCTTCGCGGTGATTACATCATTAGTAATCAATCATACGGTTTTGTCCACCATCAATCCTAGCATATTCTTTGTCAGTTGTGGGGTCGTGCATGTTGTCAGCTATTCGATCCAAAACTTGTAATCATCGACCATAAGATCGCTGCCAAGTAACTCCATGAAAATTAAAGTAGAAAATTCTATCACTATTGCTCTTAATTTATACTCTTGAAAAGCAACTTTCTTTGCTCTTTTAGCTTGCATTCAGTCCCATTCCTTGTCCAAAGCATCAGATGCAACTGACATTTACTCTCTACAGCTCTTCACTAAGAAGCCTTGACAAGCCTGTCGTGATTCACGTTGTGGCGTCGCAATCATTCGTAGGAATTTCCAAACTGACTCGCAAATAATAAAAGTCATGAATAGATAGATATTTTTCTTTCAATCTCAGAATTAGTTTCGATGGGTGGTGCTCATAAACTATTGCATGGACATCTAAATATGAACTCCACTTCATCATTTCTACAAATGTCAACATCATATATAAATCTTTATGCGCAGTGTAATATTTCGATTTATACTATGTACAATTAAAAAAGGCCTATGATAAATGCAGTAATAAAAATTAATTAGATACAACAAGAAATTGTTGATTCGGATCGATTAATTTGAATTTGAAAATCAAAACAATACCAAACAACCCAAATATAGAGAGCGAATAAAGACGAATTTGTGGTGTTTAGATATGATTTGCTAATTAAAGGATTTCAGAGTCAAAATTGATTTTGAGAATTTTCTTAAGATTGCCTAGTCAATGCGGTCCATTTCTTGGCAATTTCCTCCAAGTATGAGAATATGTCTCATCAGGGTGCTTTCATTATTCTGCCAAACACTTGAAAAAGTCAAGTAAGTATGAAGCGTATGCAACGGGAGATGACAATCCTAAAATTAGTTAAAGACTCATTGCTCTCAAGGAAACCTTAAGAGTTTTTATAATAGAAAAAATTAGCAGAAAAAATTCTAAACTTATTATACTTGTACAAATTCAATAATAAAATCTTGATTGTGCTAATTAAAACTCAAACCTTTTGAAAATTTGCAATTTTCTGATCAAATTGACCGAAAATCACTATAGTATATAATTTTTATAATTTTTTTCGAAAAAGGCCAAATCAAGGCAGCCGGTTTCCTTGGCAATTTCTAATGTGCGACAATATGTTGCCTCGAGTTATGGCCCACCAAGTTTGGGTGCATCATTGGTAGATATAAATGAGACAGGATGCTTATTCCCAAGACTTGAAAAGTCAAGCAAAGTACTAAACGTATGCAATGGGAGATTACAACTAGAAGTGATTGGTTCCCGGATGGTTCGAATGTACTAAGCAAATCAAGAAGCGGACCAAAGGATCGATTCCTTGTTTCTAAATCATGAACCGGACCGGTGCCCTTGAAACCGGCCCGACCAATTTGATTAAGTTCCCTAGTGGATTATGGAATTGGTGGCATGTTCAGATTTTTTATTTATTTATTTGTCATTAATGATCAAGCCCAATTTAAGATGTTCTTGATAACAAGCGTTTCTACAATCAATGAATTACGTGTAACAATATAGGTTTCACCAAAAAAAAAAAATTCCAATTGTGGTAAAATTTGGTTTAAATGAGCAACTACTGTTATGTTTTGATTTGTCTCACATCCTCAAACCAAATTACATTTCCAGTTCAGAGTACCACAGATATGATCCGAGATATGATCTTTGCTAAGTAAAGGACTTTGAGAGTCTGAAATGATTTTCAGAAATTTCTAATGGTCAACCGAAAGTTTCAAGTAAATTAAATGCCAGTCAATGGGAGTCGGTTTCTCGATAATTTCTTATGTAGCACAATAGGTCGCATTAGAATTTGTTATCGCCCGCCAACTTTGACTACGTCATGATAGGTGCTTTTCATTACATTGCCAAGACTTGAGAAGTCAAGCAAATCAGTGGTAAGGGTATGCAGTGGGGGAGAGATCACAGCCCCAAAACAGGAGAATGAGAAAGAAGAAAAATCAGCTAGAGCAGAATGGTTTGTGCTGGGGATTTTGTGCATGAAATGTGTTTCAAGGTCGATGGATTTTTATACTCTGAAAATTTGTATTTTCCCATTTCTAGATTGTATCTATGCATTCTAAAAAGGAGTAAGTGGTAGCTTCAAAATAATTAATCATCTAGCTTCAAAGAGGGTAGAATATCAACTTTTTAATTTGTTGTGTTACAAAATTAAGATGTAATAAGATTCCGTTATATACTTTTAAATTAAGAAAAAGATCGTCATATGCAAATATTTTTTTCCTTTTTTCTTGGCTAGAATTTCCAACTAATATGGTTGTGAAAGTAAAATTGTCCAAATAATCCTAAATCTATTGTACTTTTATCATTTAGTTATTTTTCAATTTTACCAATTAAATTAATTTTCACATTTTGCTAATTTATTATAAATCTTTTCACTTCTTGCAATTGAGTTTATTCAGCCAATTTTGGTCGGAAATTGCTAACATGAGCGGTCGACGCTAATGTGGCACTTTTTAAATAATATTTTATTTTTATGATTTTTCAGATCTAGTCGACAAGGGTTGCTAGCCAACCTAAGCTAGCCACAAGCGAGGTCGGCCAACCTAAGCAAAGGGTGGGCCGACCCTCACTGGCTGGGCAGGGCGTCGCACCCTCGCCAACTCTTGAGGAGCATGGCCCTCACCACCAATGGCAAGGCTGTGATGCCTTGCCAGAGAATTTGTGCCCAGCGAGGACTTAATGACCCTCCTTAGCCCTAGGTAAGGGGGCGACCTCACCGACAAGGTGAGGGGGTGCCCAGCGAGTGAGTGGTAAGATTGGCAAAAGTATAATAAGTTGAAGGCTTTTTAGATAATTTTCCCTATAGTTGATATGCATTTGTGAAAAAATTATCATCATAAAATATCATCATCAAATTCTATTTTTCCTTTTCCTTTTTTCTAATCAAGTGACTGTAGTTATTAGCTTATTTTAAGCTGTGGAGTTAACATCAGCAAGTCCTGGAGACTTTTGCTAGACGATTCTGCAAATCCTCGTGTGACAAAGTCTTTGTGCGGTGCTGTGCGCGTTTAAATTTTTCCAAAATGCACAATTTATTTGACATATATTTCTTCAATCTTCCGTCCCTGCTCGTCAGAAAAATAGGCCATTGTGGGCCAAAGACCAGTGCTAATTGTCACAGAAGAGCTACTCTTACTTTACCAAAATAATCCGTGGAAACAGAAAGTCTTGGTCTTCTCCTTTCCAATTGATTTTATACTTTGGTCCATTGGCGATGTGCATACGCATGGCAAATTTTGTCTTTTGGGGCGTTGATTGGTGCAAAAATTGAAAGTTGATAGCGAAAGGAAGACCTAACCTCTCTCTTTCACGAAGAAAGAAGACTTCTTGTTTAACTCTATATTTGAACAATTCAAAAACTTAATATTGCACCCTAACTGTCAGTAGTCAGGCAGCAATCATCGAAGAAGACAAGCTGTACTCTGGAGCGGAAGCACTGGGAACTCTTGTCACAAATGAGCTTCTCTTACTTTTCAAGAATTATCTCCGAAAGATTAATTTTAGGAATCTATAGTCTAAGAAATTGTCTCTCCTCCACGGGAATAAGAAAAAGTCGGGTCTTTCCCTATCGATTTCAGATACATTGTATACGAGGACGTTGCTTTTGTGCATGGCAATTTTTCTTTTTGGAGCGTTCATATTAATGCAAAAACTAAAAGTTGATAGGGAAGGACAAGACCAGACGCTTTGTATGTTTGAGCATTTCAAAACATAATATTGGACCGTAACTGTTAGTCGTACTACGGCAATGACCGATGGAAAATTAACTTGTTGACAAATTTCATCAATTAATAACATTTGAAATTTCTCTTTATAATAATAAAATAAAATAAAATTGGGCGAAATGGGTCGAGGGACAGGCCCTACTAAACCGACCCGAACCTTATCGGTCTGGATTGGGCTAAAACCAGGCTGGATTCAAAGCCACTACGATTCTACCCTTTTCTAAGCCAATTGAAAAATAAAATAAAATCCCAAGCAAGCCCACTCTTCCACTAAAGCTACACAAGCCCAAGCTCAGCTAAATACCAAAACCAGCCCATATTTGCCAGCTTCAATTTGAGTCCAAAACCCACTAATTCCGTCGCTAGAGTTCAACCAAATTCCTATTCCCCTTCCTCATTCATTCTTCTGTCCAACACGCTCCCTCTCCACTGTTTCCCTTTCTCACGTTAAGGCTAACCAACCAACCAACCAATGGACGAGGAGTTTGAGAACCTTAGACTAAGCTTACAACTAGGAAGCTAGGTCACGAACAAAATTCACAGTGGGTATAAAATATTCTTCCTAACTTTCATCATCAGCTACCATATCCAAGCATGATCATAGCCGTCAGCACCCATCCGAGATTTTACAAAATATGGTCACAACATGATTGAGCCAAACAATGGCATTTTAAGGAACCCCAACAGACAAGCTGGTATGGACTCATTCAGGACAAAAGAAGAGGGTAGGCAACAACGTTGAGGGTAGCCACAATCGTACAAAACTTCAACATATCAGTTCGTCCAATGAACACTATATAAAACAGAACATGCTAATCGCTTGTACTTTTACTGTTACGTCAGCCAGAATAAAGAGAGATGCTCACGACATCGGTTTACACATTTCAGCAAACAGCCGGCGAGCGCAGGTGAGAGGAAAATATTGACCGCTTTTAGAACCCGAACTCAAATTTGGACTCAAAGAAATCATCCAGACAACCGAAATCAACAACAACACCCAGCTAAACCCAGCATGCGTACGGCCCAAGGAAACCAGGAGTCTCGGCTTTGCTTCGATCAAAACAGCGAGGAATAACAGGGATTCACGAAAACGACCGTCGAATCGCGGAGTTCCGACTCGGAGACGGCGGCAAGCAGGCCAGCTCGTGACAAATCGGGCTATGGTCACCGCCTTGGTATCTTTGAGCCGGGATCCTCGAGCAATATAGGTTCGAACCAGAAGTAAAGAACTCACCAGCGACGCGGAATTTGGGAGCGAAAGATCGTGTGCTCGCGGGCGTCAGCTAAAGGTCGTCGGAGAGGGTTCGGGCGTGGTCGATCTGCTGGAGAACTCCCTTCCGCTCTCCCTCAAGCTCTCTGTTGGTCCCTTCTCAGTGCATTCTGTTCCCCTCCTCCCTTCCACTCCTGCGGTGCCGTCCCCTCCGTGCTCTGCTCTGCCGTCTCTTTTTGCTTTTTATGTTCTGCTGCTGTGCTGCTTTTTTCTTTTCTAGGTCTCCCGCGTGCGAGGATGGCCAGGAAGGAGACAAGTTGGCGCGGGCCGGGCTGAAGGGGAAAAAGGCCGGGCCTAACGCAAGGGAGAAAGAGGCGGGTGGCGGGCCAGGCCAAGGCGGATCCCGCCCGACCCGACCCTAAGCGTTTTTTCTATTTTCTCTTCTTCTTTTTTTGTTGTTTTGTTGCTTTTTTTGTTTAAAAATAGGTGTCAACGAGATAGATTATGTTTTTTTAAATGTGGAAATAAAACAAATTTTAAAAAATTGGTCCAAGCTAGGGTGGCCGATTTCCATTTGAATGGCATTCACGTCAGCAATTTTCGGCCTAAATTAGTCGGATGAACTAAGTGGTGCAAATGTAGAAAAGGCTTATAACTAAGTGGTCTAATTAAAAGATTTGCTATAATTGAATTTGTGCCAATATATTAGGTTTATAATTTTTTTTTTTATTTTGGTATTTTCTTGAATTACAACACATTTATCATACATGCTTCCATTTTGTGGAAAATCTAACGTCTCTTAGAACTCCCGAAAGGAAAGCGGTGAATCAGCAACATTGGATAAAATGAAGATGCTAAAAAGAAGCATTTTCAGAAACTTATCAGCAAGATGCCTTCGATAAATTCCACAATACAAAGCAAGAGGTTGTCGGGAGAATAATACACCCCCCAAATTCTGGCATCTCATGCTGCGATGCGATGTGGTGGAAACCCAGAGGAGCAACTATGGCTCAATGTATTTTGGCAGTGTCTTCATTTGAAAATTGCCGATGCTGTCCGATTACAACCTCACGATTACAACCTCATCGGACTTTTAATTAGGTCTTCAAATTATCGATGAAGGTGCAAGCAACTCAAGGAGAAAGAGTTTGGGTCAGAAGCCATCAACCAAAAGGGATCCTCTAATCTTGGGAGTTCGACTTTAAAACCTTTGTCGCGATCGAAGGAAGCCGTTGAACAAAGGAGGAGCATCTAAAACCAATTGGCAAATGAAGAGCTAACAATAAACCAAGAAGATTGGAAAAGTCATGGATTTGGTCGCATTGCCTCGAGTGTCCTAATAGAAAGATCATTTCTCTTTTACACGATGAGCAACGGGGAGTCGCCAACACAACCCTTTGCTCCAAGAAGATTGAACGAGCTGCGAAAAATCGTTTACAGAGATCAAAGCTCTCGTCATTCGAAGGAGTTTGCATGCTGCTCATCTTGAGGATGACGACTGGCTTTACAACGATATGCTCCATACAAGACTGTACTTCTCATTTAAAGTACGTGATGCCATTATCGATAGTGGATGTTGTGAGAACGTTGCGTGGATCACCATGGGAGACAAAAGTGCATCTCAAGGCAGAGGATCATCCAGATCTTTACAAGCGTTCTTGGCTCAAGAAAGGGAGTGAGATAAAAGTAAATAACCGGTTCTTGATTTCAGTCTCTGTTGGCAAAAGATATAAAGATGAGATTGTGTGATGTATAACACCTGTTCCTTTGTCAAAGACCGCGTCAAGATTACAGTGGGCCCTCGCAAGACGGAGAAAGTTTCCGGAGCCTACTCATGGGAAAGGAACAAATCATCTTTCCAAGTCTAACTTTTCCCTAAGCATCGGCGGATGCTTGTGAGGGCTTACGCTCTTGTTATAGTGGAAGAAAATGAAGCAAAAGGAGTCCAACCATGTTGCAGCAGTTTGCTTGAGGATTTCTGTGAAGTCATGCCAGTGAAATTCCATCCAACCTTCCTCCTATAAGAGAGAGATTCAACATTATATCGATTTTGTGCTCAGTGCTTCTGCTCTATCGATTGAGCTCTGAAAGCATGAAGAACTTCAAGGCAAGTTGATAAACTCTTAGCCAGGGAGCAATACAAGAAAGCTCGAGTCCTTTTGCTGTCCCGGCACTTCTAGTTCCAAAGAAAAATGGTTCTTATGCAAATGTGCATGATCAGTGAACAACATAACCATCAAGTTTTCCTTTTTCCTTGCCTTGGTATTGCTTGATCAACTTCACGGGCTTGTGTGTTTTTCAAGATCAATTTTGGAAGCAGCTATCGTCAAATCCTGATGAAAGTAGGAGATGAAAGGATGACAGCTTTCAAAACTAAGAATGATCTTCTTAAATGTATGGTGATGCCCTTGGACGTTTCTAATGCTTCTAGTACTTTTATGCGTCTTATGATCTTTTTTTTTTTGGTAAAGTAGAATATATTGATAGCTTAGGACAAAAGAACAAAGAAACGGCACCAAAAGCTTACACTCTAGATGCGTCTTATGATCTTTATAAACCTTTCATTGGCTAGTTTGTCCTGTATACTTTTTGATGACATCGTGATCTATAGCATAGCAAAGGCACAAGTGGAACTTTTGGAACATCAAATTACGGGAACAACCAGGGGGAGAAAGTGCCAAAAGTCTAAACCTTTTACATTTGTGCAATTTAGTCTGCTAAACCTTTTTTTGGTGCCGATTCAGTCCTAAACCTTTTTAAGTTGTGCCAATTCAGTCCTTTCCGGCCAATTTTGGCAGTTTTGCTGGCTTGGCCGCCGGCCTGACGTGGCATGATCGGCGATGACGTGGACAAATTTAATAATATTTTAATATTTTTAAATACTTTTAATATTTTTTTATTTTTATTTTTTATTTTATTTTTTTCCTCCAGCCCGGTTCTTTGAGGTCCAAGCGACCGGCCGGAAGCGGCTAGCAGCGAGGGCGGCGGGCTTCACCCATGGCCGCCTCACCCGGATCAGCAGAAACCCAAGGCTCGACCTCGCCGGCGATCTAGTGAGGGCGGCCATGGGTGGGCTCGCCCTCGCCGGATCTGGCGGTCGAGGCCTCGCCGGCCTAAAATCGGCCATGGGCGAGGCTTCCGCCTCGCTAGATCGCCCAAAGGTGGCAAGGGTGAGCCTCGCCATGGCCTAATCTAGCGAGGCGGCCATGAGCGAGCTCGCCCTCGGCCCGGATCTGGCGAGTCTACGAGCCTCGCCGGCCTGCCGGCCATGGGCGGGGCTCGCCTCGCTAGATGCGGCGGGCCAGGGAGTGAGCCTCGCCCATGGCACGATCTGGAGAGGTCGGGCGAGGGCCGGCGAGGCTCGACCTCGCCTATCGCCCATGGCCGGATCGCCCTCGTCGGCCATGGGCGAAGGCTCTCCCTCGCCGGATCTGGTGGTCCGAGCCTCGCCGGCCTCGCCCTCGCCCGGCGATAAGCGCCTTGCCGGAGTCGCCGGACCCCGGCGACCGGCTAGGGAAAAGACAAAAATAAAAAAAATAAAAAATAAAAAAAAATTAAAAGTTGTCCGTTAGCGCCGATCGATTACCAACAAACAACGTCGATCCGAGCAAAAATCAGTCAAAATTGCGGAAGGTTTGGTGGCACAACAAAAGGTTAGGACAGATGTTACCGAAAAATGTTTGAGACTAGAAGTAAACAAAACAAAAGTTATAACTTTGGCACTTTTCTGAATTTCTTCACATATGCCAGCCTGAAGAAGTGTCGCCACTTACGCACAGTAGCCTGTTTTCTTAGGCTATGTGTCTCAAAGTATAGTGTTAGAGTAGATCTTAGCAAGATGGAGGCAATAGAAAGCTGGCCAATTCACTAACCTGTTGAACGAGATAAAAGCTCAAGAATGTTTTTGGCCTTTTTATTTTTCAAATATCGTCCGGAATGTTACGTTACACAAATATAAGGCAGTTACTCTACTTGGACGTAGCATCTGAATTTTAAGCACATAGAGGAGCAAGCAACTAAACAGACAAAACAAAAAAAAAAAAAAGAAAAAAATGAATAATAGTTCGAGGGCCAACATAGCCATGAAGTCTCATCTTCCGCTTTCAATTTCGAAGGGCACTTGGTTTCTTATGCTATCATCATTTCTGATGCATGCTTTTGTGCCATTCTTATGCTATCATCACAGCTCACGCATGAATGCTGTCCATCACCCATCGGTCCTCAATTCCATCGCCCACTTCCTTCATGGTCGGCGATCTTCACCTCACCCTCGGGCATCGGTTTGCCAGCATGGAAACTTCCATAATCTCTTACGGGTTCCCCTCGTTCAGCCACCCTCGGGTTAATGATTTGAACAGCCTCTCGCCCTTTATTGCGAAAAGAAAAATACAAGGACAAGTTCCTCTCATTCTTAGCCCGCTCAAAGGACAAGGCCCTCGGTCAGTCATTAACTCAGCCAACACAACCCGAAGCTATAGACATCGCTCTTCTCGGTCATCGCTCAGTGGAAGTACTCGGGATCAAGTACCCGAGCGTGCCTTGAACCAGCGTGGTTCTGTGTCCGATCGAGGTACTAGCACTGGAGGCTCAGAAATGTAGCCTTTGCGGTGTAGTTTTCGTCAACAATATGTTTGTGCTCTTTATGTCTACGGCGTAAATCCGAGCAGATGCATCGAAGTGCAAGTACGAGAGCTGCCTGCAGTCTCCCCGCAATGCAGGAACGAGCCCTCGAGATAGAAAATGTGGACTCGTGGCACTTATGTGGGTCGGCAAGGGTGCTATTGTTCACGAAACTCATAGACTAATAACGGGACCTCCGTCTCGAAAGCAACAACCCATTAGCTTAACCCATTGTGATGATTAATTTGGGAGAGGATGATCAGCTCGTTGATGAATTCTTCAACATGACCTCGGTCAAAATCTTGGCCTTCTTGATGGCGACAACTGTACTGTCTGGTAAGATCCTCGATATACTGTTCCTTGGCCTCCTTGGCCTAGG
The DNA here is from genome assembly GCF_016545825.1 of Eucalyptus grandis. Classification (NCBI taxonomy): domain Eukaryota; kingdom Viridiplantae; phylum Streptophyta; class Magnoliopsida; order Myrtales; family Myrtaceae; genus Eucalyptus; species Eucalyptus grandis. The sequence continues at coordinate 42,795,835 of NC_052617.1, read as the reverse complement.
ATTCAGCTTTCATGGTAGTGGTCCGTGGCCTTCTTAGCTCTTCGTCAGTAAATATTCTCGCCACTTCAACAGAACCTTCGTGCTCAGAAGAAGTCTCTGCAACATAAGGCGGCCCCCATTTTCTAGGAAGAACTTCTCTCTCCGTCTGCTGATTTTTCTCTCTCAGCCCCCAATAAAACCAGGAAACGCCCAAAAGAACCAGCAAAAGCTTATGCTCACACCTAGGAAAAGACATTACATTCGGTGTACAAACAAATCAGTCGTCCATCACCCTACATAAGGTTCACACACCCACGAATTGAAAATGAAAATGAAAAAAAAAAAAAGAGAGAGAGAGAGAATCGGAATATGCTTAACTCTTTCTTTTTCATTGCTCAAACAATCTTGTGTTAATTTACTTCTCTGTCCTATTTTCTTTTCTCCTCCATCAACTTGAAGCTTTTTCATTAAGACAAACCTTGATAATAGCAAAAATAAACCTAAATATATATAATTATGCTGAGAGTATCTTACGATAACAGGAACAATTCAATGCTTGATTCTTTTTCAACAACAGAAGAGCAAGTGGTTGATTTTGTTAATATTGAATTGAATAACTTGAGATGGCGATATATGTATATAATCTCAATTTAATTCTGAACACAATTAATTCAAAGAGAAAGATTTACATCAAAAAAATCTCAATAACTAATAGCAGAAGATGGAACAATGACATAATAACAACATTTAAAAGAATGTGAATAAATTACAAGATAAAATAAAAGCTTTTATATAATGAAAAAGTTTGAGCAATGTGTACGACTTACTGACCTAGCATGATGTCGTTCGAGCGGAAACCTCTTTTCATGGATGATAAGTACAACCCATGCCATCGTTTCTTCCATCTCCTTGAGATCCTCTGGACATGAACAATTATACGTTTCTGGCAAGTTCATTATAATCTCCAACGCAGGGTTGTGAAATCACGCATTCATTGATATCTGGAGGAACATATTCCAAATAGAAGAAGTAATCCGACACAATTTCAATTGGAAGAAACTTGAAAAAGTAAATAGGAATTCCATGATTTGTCAACACTTTCAATCTTTGAGAGGACATATCGAGTTGATTTGCTTTTCTAAGATCGTGATAACTCACCACAGTTTTTAAGTGATAGGTCATTATCTCAAAGAGCCTAAGCTTAACCAAGCACTTGATCTTTGTTTAGAATAGAAGATTAAGAATTATCCAACAAATTGTGCCATTACTAACTAGAATAACATATCGCATAGAAAAAATTCAAAAATAATTGTCTATAAATACAGAATATTGCTGGTGTATTACTATCGGTACATGAAATTGATTTACAAGCTAATTTGACAGATTCATATAGAGGTTCGGTATGGTCCATTTATTTATAAACTCAATTGCAGTCGACCGCTTCCAGTTTGTAAAACAATTGTACGGACAAAATTTAAGAAGAATGTCTAGCTATATCTGGAATGATTGCTGTTAAAATTTACAGATTATTGCTAAAGCGCTTCATAGGTCTAGTAAATTTCAAGCAATGAAAATTCGTGCATCCGAAAGGAAAAAAATTATGGTGTTGTGTTTAACGGGCTAGATTGTTATGATTTTTAAGATTATAAATGTTACGTGATTACTAGGAGAATCGTTTGAAACATGTACCATTTATCAAGTCAAAATTTGGTCTCTGACTTGAAGTTTCCACAATTTCTTTCTCTGGGTTATTTATGCAATTGGATCCATTAACATGGCCGCCCACATATGGAAATAATGAAGTCCACGATTCTAAACAGGAGCACTCGTTCGGATGTGAGAGTGGGTCTAATGAAAAGACTGGAAAAGGTACCTTGACAACCATTTTGGAGATAGGAAATTTCCCTTGAAAACCCTCCGAGCAGCGGCACTGGTAGCCGTTTCCATTCTCAGCATCTGTACAAATGGAGTTCTCTTGGCACATGTAGGTCGTTGTATTCTTCTTTGCATCATCGCATGTTTGATCTGGAATTAACCAATCGACAACTATAGGGACCATATCAAATGGCAGCTCGTGCAGATTGTCCTTAGAGAAGCTAAAGCCGTCTTCGGCAACGAAAGCGTATCCGCATGGATTGAATTCCCAGATGCCGACATGATTGTTATAGCTAGTGACAGAGATGTTGTATCGGTAGGCGTCTCGAGGTATGCTAGTCTCGCAGCAACCAATGCCTGAGCACGACCCATTAATCACGTCCGAGATGTTGCCGCATGAGGACAAGCACCCCGTCACATACGTGCTTCCGCTGAAGGTCGCGTACGTGTCGCATCCCACGGCGATAAATTTGTTCTTGGCAGAAGATATGGGGAAATCGGGAAGAATGAGCCAAGGATCATTGTTGTTCAAGGATCCGCCAGACGAATTATAACAATCTCTGGCTACAAACATTGTTATACTAATCTCGTGATTCTCAAAAGATATATTGAGTATTTGGAGATTAGAATCTTTATCGTACATATAAGGAGTGGGAGTGCCAGTCGAGTTGTCGCAAAGATGAAGAAAGAGTCTGATTCTTTGAAGTAGCAGTCGTTGCCGGCGTTGTTCATCCCAAATGGGTACGCGAAGGTGAGGTTGCCACATCTGTTCGCGCATCCGGGCTTTGTTGTTTGGACTACATCCGCCGTAACAACTGAGAATAGAGCCACCAATGAGCACAACGACAGCACAACTCTCAAGGGAAGTCTATGGAGCAGCATGGATCCACCCATATTCTTCCTGAAATGAAGTGATTGTTTGCAACAAGATGATGAGCTTCATAGCCTGATGACAACCTTTATAAGCGATGATGGAGCTTCTAGAAAGCTAAGTAGTATATGCATTATTCATAGTCCCCACTATATTGATAGTCTTCGCGGTGATTACATCATTAGTAATCAATCATACGGTTTTGTCCACCATCCAATCCTAGCATATTCTTTGTCAGTTGTGGGGTCGTGCATGTTGTCAGCTATTCGATCCAAAACTCGTAATCATCGACCGTAAGATCCCGCTGCCAAGTAACTCCATGAAAAATAAAAGTAGAAATTTCTATCACTATTGCTCTTAATTTATACTCTCCAAAGAAAAGCAACCTTCTTTGCTCTTTTAGCTTGCATTGAGTCCCATTCCTTGTCCAAAGCATCAGATGCAACTGACATTTACTCTCTACGGCTCTTCACTAAGAAGCCTTGACAAGCCTGTCGTGATTCACGTTGTGGCGTCGCAACCATTCATAGGAATTTCCAAACTGACTCGCAAATAATAAAAGTCGTGAATAGATAGATATTTTTTCTTTTCAATCTCAGAATTAGTTTCGATGGGTGGTGCTCATAAACTATTGCATGCACATCTCTAACGTATGAACTCCTTAGATATTTCTACAAATATCAACATCATATTTAAATCTTTATGCGCAGTGTAATATTTCGATTTATGCTATGTACAATTAAAAAAGGTACATCGATGATAAGCAATAAAGATTAATTAGATACAGCAATAAACTGTTGATTCAAGTCAGTTCGAATTTAAGTTTGAAAATCAAAATAGTACCAAACAACCCAAATATAGAAGACGAATGAGAACGAAATTTGCGGTGTTTAGATATGATTTGCTAAGTAAAAGGACTTCAAGAGTCCAAAATTGATTTTCAGATTTTTTTAGATTTGCCTATAACGTTTGAGGTAAATTCTAAGTCAATGCGTCAGTTTTCTTGGCAATTTATCAAGTATGAGAATACGTCTCATCAGGGTGCTTTCATTAACCTGCCAAAGACTTGAAAAGTCAAGCAAGTATGAAGCGTATGCAACGGGAGATGACAATCCCTAAAATTCATTAAAGAACTCATTGCCCTCAAGGAAACCTTAAGAGGTTTTATAATAGAAAATTAGCAAGAACAAATTCTAAACCTATTATACTTGTACAAATTCAATCATAAATTTTTTGATTGTGCTAATTAAAACTCAACTCTTTTGAAAATTTACCAATTTTTTGATCAAATTTGACCGAAAATCGCTATAGTATATAATTTTCATAATTTTTCGGAAAAGGCCAAGTCAAGGCAGCCGGTTTCCTTGGCAATTTCTAATGTGCGACAATATGTCTCGTCTGGAGTTATGGCCCACCAAGTTTGGGTGCATCATTGATAGAGAGTATAAATTTGACAGGATGCTTATTCCGTCAAGACTTGAAAAGTCAAGCAAGTACTAAGCGTATGCAATGGGAGATCACAACTAGAAGTGATTGGTTCCTAGATGGTTCGATTGTGCCTCAAATCAAGAACTGGATCAAAAGGATCGATTCCTTGTTTCTAAAATCATGAACCGGGACCAGGTGCCTTTGAAACCAAACTGACCAATTTGGTTCGGTTCCCTGTGGATTATGGAATCGGTGGCATGTTCAAATTATTTATTTGTTTGTTTGTTATTAATGTTCAAGACAATTTAAGATGTTCTTGATAACCAAGACGTTTCTACAATCAATGAATTACGTGTAACAATATAGGTTTCGCATAATTTTTTTTTCCAATTGTGGCAAAATTTGGTTTAAATGAGCAACTACTATTATGTTTTGATTTGTTCTTGTCATCTTACTCACATCCTCAAACCAAATTAGATTTTCCAGTTCGAGTAAAGCCACGATATGATATGAGATTTGATCACTGCTAAGTAAAAGGACTTTGAGAGTCTGAAATTGATTTTCAGAAATTTCTAATGGTCGACCGAAAGTTTCAGCTAAATGCCAAGTCAATGGGGTCGGTTTCGATAATTTCTTATGTAGCACAATAGGTCGCATCAGAATTTGTTATCGCCCGCCAACTTTGACGGTGTCATTGATAGATGCAGGGTGCTTTCATTACATTGCCAAGACTTGAGAAGTCAAGCAAATCAGCGTAAGCGTATGCAGTGGGGGAGAGATCACAACCCCAAAACATGAGAATGAGAAAGAAGAAAATCAACTAGAGAAGAATGGTTTGCGCTGGGGATTTTGTGCATGAAAATGTGTTTCAAGGTCGATGGATTTTATACTCTGAAAATTTGTAATTTCATATTTCTAGACTGTATCTATACATTCTAAAAAGGAGTAAGTGGTAGCTTCAATATAATTAATCAACTAGCTTCAAAGAGGTAAAATATTAACTTTTTAATTGTTATGTTACAAAATTAAGATGTTGTAATAAGATTCCGTTATATGCTTTTAAATTAAGAAAAGATACGTCACATGCAGATATTTTTTTTCCTTTTTCTCGGCTAGAATTTCCAACTAATATGGATTGTGAAAGGAAAATTGTCCAAATAGTCCTAAATCTATTGCACTTTTGTCAATTTAGTCCTAAATTTTTCAATTTTGGCAATTAAATCCTAAACATTTTCACATTTTGCCAATTCACCATAAATCTTTTCACTTCTTGCCAATTGAGTTTATTTGGCAAATTTTGGTGAAATTGCTAACATGAATAGCCGACGTTGATGTGGCACTTTTTAAATTTCATCTAATGACAAGAAATTCCAACCATCGACATAGTGCGCGGTAGGGTCGACGACCCTTGCCCCACAAGTAAGGGTGGGGCGACCTCGCTAGCTTTGGGCAGGGCGTGCTCGCCAACTCTAGGCAAGGCTCACGACTTACTCACCGACAAAGGTGAGGGCACGCAAACCCTCACATAGAAATGGCAAGGCTTGCGATGCCTTGCCAAGGCCAAGCGAGGACTTAGCGACCCTCCCACCCTAGGTAGGGGCGACCTCACTTAAGGCCTTTGCTTGGAACCCGGTCACCTTTGCCGACGAGGGCGTTGTGACCCTCGTCCAAAGCTCTCGAGGGGCACAACGCCCTTGCCCAAAACTAGTGAGGGTCGGCTGGCCCTTGCCTATGGCTGCAGTATCATCGCTCACGCTTGTGGCCGATGCCGGCCAAGTCGAACTCCCGAAAATCATAAAAATTCAAAAATTATTAAGTATTATTTAAAAAGTCTTAAATGGTGACATTTGTCAGCATTAATGATTCCAAGTAAAATTATGTTTGAATAGACTAAATTGACAGAAGTAAATATTTATAACTGAATTGTTAAAATTAAAATATTTATGACTAAATTGACAAAATTAATAATAAGTTGAAGGCTTTTTTAGAAAATTTTCGATTGTGGTTGATACGCATTTGTGAAAAATTATCATCATCAAAATTTTATTTTCCTTTTCCTTTTTCTAATAAAAAGTGATTATAGTTATTAGCTTATTTTAGGTATGGGGTGTATAAGCAAGTCTGAAGACTTTGCGAGACGTTTCCCTTATAAATCATAAATGTGATGCTTGTTGACACACAAATTTTCTTTTTTGAAAATCATTTCCAAAAAAATGGGAACTTGTTTTCACAAAATATTTCATGTTAAATTCTTGCATATAGATTATCTAGGTGTTTAGTATAGTTTTTTTTAAATGGAAGATGTTTTCCTTCCAAAAAATTAAATATTAAAAATATAAAAAAAATATAAAAAAAAGATTAAAAAGGATTTAAAAAAATTGGGGCCAATGATCTAAATGTGACTAGCGAAGCCTAGGAGGTTGAATTGGAATTAAAATGGCAAATTGGGACTAAAATGCAATTTCCAAAAGTTGAGGGACCAATTCGCAAATTTTGCAAAATTTCACCGAGCCTTAAATCATCATCTTAGCCCCCAATTGAGTTGAAATTGAACTTGGGTCTGGTTTAATTAATCGAATTGGACAAAAAGGACCAAATTACTTTGAATTGGGCATTTTCGGGCAGAAAATGGCCAACTTTTGAGGACTCTCTTGCAAAATGGTGGAGACAATTGCGCAAAATGGTCAATATCTTAAACTATTATACATGAGCTTGCTAATTGATCAAAAACCGCAGCCAAATTGATGGATTAAAGTATTTCAAACCAGCTACCAAAAACCCAGCCCATAGTTAAGTTTTTAATTCGGAGCTGCTAAGTAGGCATATTGGTGGCCCCACCATATCCCACTCAACCGCCCAATTAGCTTGATCTTTAAACATGATGGAAATCCATTATTTTAGTACAAGTGGACAAAAATTGATCAGGGATAAGCTGCTGAAAGCAGGGGAAAAATCACAACAAAGTTCGGACACTCAACAGTTGCGAAGTCGAAAATTTTGGCGAAAGTTGCTAAAGTAGCCCTATTGACATGCTTGGTAGGTGGACAAAAGACCGACCAAAAATCCATGAATTCAGGGGATAAGATCACTGAAGCAAGCTCTTTGAGGGGATAAAGGGAAGAGACAAGAAGGAGAGAGAGAGAGCTCATGGTCGTCCCCAAAAACACCTTCAGAAGCAACTCCAGAAAAGTAAAAACCCAGAAATTCCAAACCGACCATTGCAGATAAAGTGAAATTTTCACAAACTTGCAGCCAAAATTAACTAAAACCTTCAACTAGAGAGTGAAACTTCACTCAAAGATATTTCCATCCATAGGTCGCACATCCCAAATGGAGCTCGGGGAGGCCTCCTAAAGCCCCCGAAAATCACCCTCCCTCTAATAGGCCAAAAAAGTCCGAAATTTTTTCCAAGTGTTGAGCCTAGTTGGTCATGGGTGAGGGGAAAGTGAGTGTTTTGAAGAGAATTGAGATAAATGAGGAAAATATTGAATTTCACCCCAAACTAGAATACATATAATTTGGTTTGGTGTTAATTTTTCCAACAAAAGGAGTTGCAGTCTAATTTTAGAGGTCAACAAAAACCTTTATTGTTAGTTCTTGTTTCTGCATATCTCATTTCTAGTTTGAAAAAAGTCAACTTCCACGTGCCCCCGAGGATAATTTCTTAGTTTCCTCGACCCAAGAACCACTTTTAAAAAGAAACTAGAAAGTAAGGTAAGTATCCTAGATGTATTTTTGTTTGAGCTTGAACGTATTTTAATAGTAAAAATCAAGAAAGAAAACCAACCCGAAAAACTGATTTCTGAGGGCTGAAATTTTTCTAAGTGTTTGAAGCCTCTTCCAAAGAGCCATACATGTTTGACTTGTTTACTCTCCTTTGCATGTGTTTCTATCTTCACGAGCTTGATGAATATTGTATGAGTACAAATGATGCTGAGGTCAGCTTGGTTTGGTCTCAAATCCCCGTGTGAACTATGAGATTGTTTAAAATTTTGGCCAAAAAACCAAACCTATCCACATTGATTCTTGGTTGGTCAGTGTGGACTTTGCATGTGTGCTTCTTGGAGAGATCGTTTTGATGTGTTCGGTTGGTCATTCTCTATGATGTTTTGTTGTATTTGAAAGCTAGTGTTACCTATTTTCACTCATATCAAGTAATGTTTTCTTAGATCTCGTATGTGATGAGTGTCAGGGCTTAAATATGGGCATGCAATTTGTTTGCTTGACTTGGGTTTAAACAGATTTGAAAATCAGCTCAACACACACATATTTGAGACCGATTTCAACTTAGTTATTTTGTGTTTTAAACTGTGATTTCTATCTAATCTTGCTCATTGCATGTGGTAGTATAATCTTGATACTTTAGTTCCGCGTGAGATTGCTTATGGGTTGAGATTAAAGGCTACAAACATGGCCCGAGGAAGCTGATTTTGGGAGATTTGATGCATGCCAAATGTTAGTCGAAAATGCGCAAGCCAAACTTCGATCTTGAAACGGTCGATTTGAGCTCGTTTCTTGCTATATTCATGTACTGGACAATTCCATATTAGTATAAATTAGCATATACCGGTTTAGGGAATTATTTCTTAATAAAAATAAAAAAAATGAAAATTTCAAAAAAATTGTAAAAATGATGGATGGTATCAAGTTATGATAGAAATGACATCTATGAAATTTTCCTAATTTTTAAAAGGTCATTTTCTAATTCAATGCTATTTTGGTATTTATAACCGTTTTTGTAAATAATCTATTTTGCATAGATTAAGATTATTTAGAGTAATTTCATGCATACGGAATAATTCCATGCATATTTAAGTTCCTATTTCTCTCACGGGGTCTTTGTCTCGGGTGTGGTAACAAGGTCATGTGATATTATTTACCGACTTGTATCGAGGTCATTCTTTTTCCGCATTACTTTCCAAGTCCTTTCAATTTCTCTGATGTTTATTTACCTTTTAGCTTTTCAATAATTTGAGTGTAAATTTCTTTTCTAGATTATGTTAGGATTAGTCTAGACATTAAAAAAACCTACAAAAACATTTGCATGGACACTTAGTGGTTTCATAAAGATTATAATTGGTAATCAAGATTGTGTGGCCATTTAGATAAATAACCTTCCAAGTTAATGGTACTGCAAGGGTGCTAATAGAAACATTGGTGTAAACAAGTCCCGTTCCTCGAAAATCTACGATTACGTAGGGGTGAGACAACACTCTCGCATCTTGATTGGTTTCTAGCCTGACCCCAATAGGCTAGTGGCGACTCCTAGAATACATAGGTTGTTAAGAATGAAAATACAAATCGATATCGCGCGGTATGAGCTTAGGAGGCGCGTCAATTTAGGGCCATTGGTCCGCCTCTTTAGGCAAATACTCCTAAGCCTTCTTCCTTTTCCCCCGGATGGAAAAAGAGGTTGTGACAAGTCTTTGTGCGGTGCCGTGCGCGTTTAAATTTTCAAATGCAATTTATTTGACATATATATCTTCGATCTTCCGTCGCTGCTCGTCAAAAAACAGGCCATTGTGGGCCAAAGACTGGTGCACAATTGTCACAGAAGAGCTACTCTTACTTTCCAAATAATCCGTGGGAAACAAAAAGTCTTGGTCTTCTCCTTTCCCAATTGATTTTTATACTTTTGTACATTGGCGATGTTACTTCTGTGCATGGCAAATTTTGTCTTTTGGGCATTGATTAGTGCAAAAATTGAAAGTTGATTAGCGAAAGGAGAAGACCTAACCTCTCTCTTACACGAAGAAATAGACTTCTTGTTTAACTCTATATTTGAACAATTCCAAATTTAATATTGCACCTTAACTCTCAGTCGTCAGGTAGCAATCATGGAGGAACAAGCTCTACTCTGAGCCGGAGACTGGGGAACTCGTCACAAAATGAGCTGCTCTTACTTTTCAAATTATCTCCAAAAGATTAATTTTAGGATTCTAGAGTCTAAGAAAATGTCTCTCCCTCCATGGGAATAAGAAAAAGTCAGGTCTTCTCTTTCCCTATCGATTTTGATACATTGTATATGGGGAATGTTGCTTCATGCATGGCAATTTTTCTTTTGGAGCGTTCATATTAATGCAAAAACTAAAAGTTGATAGGGAAAGGACAAGACCATACGCTTTGTATGTTTGAGCATTTCCAAAACATAATATTGGACCGTAACTGTTAGTCATTACACGGCAATGACCGATGGAAGAGCCAACTTGTTGACAAATTTCATCAATTGATAACCTCTTTTATAGTATTCTTAGATTTCTCTTCATTGACTGTTTGAAAAATTGAACTGTTGACCAAATTGAATGATGCATGGATACATGATGTGTGTTCTAACTCATTGACTTATTATTAAGTAGGGCTTCGACTCTCACCATCACAAGCATCTACTGACTTTTTTTATTAACGCACTTGTGTTTTGATTTGTTGTAATAAAACAAAAGTCGCATTAACTATCTAATAAAATTAATACAATTTTTAAATTTTCAATCCTATATTAATTTTTATATATTTGAGAACACTAAGAATTTTGCGTATAAGAAAAGTCCTGTAAAATTTTAAAAAGCAACAAATAGTAAAAATCATTAGAAACATTGTGGAGAATTCCACTTGCCTCTCCGAAGAGACTTTAATTTAGATTTGTCATATTCTACTAAATTTAAGGCTGCAAATTCGTTGAATTGTCTTGTTTGCACTTAAAACAGCTTTAAAAAACACGAGTTAGGTAGATGTTATCATGTCGCTAGTAATCAACAAGCTATCTAAATAATATTGTGATCAATATGGCTTACGTAAAAATTAACAAAAGAGTAGTCTAGGTTGTGTCACACCTAAAAGAAAGATCAGATAGCCAAATTCTATTAGTTCTTAAATGCTAATCAAAGTGCGTTTATTTTGCAAAAAATGTTTTCCAACATTTTCCTCATTTTCCGGCATTTGGTTCATTTAAAAAGAATGAATTAACGGAAAATTAGTTTTCTTAGTCAACAAAAAATATTTTCCTACCAAAACTCAAATTCAGGAAAACGATTTTCCCTTGAAATAATCGGAAAAAAAAAATTCCAAAATGTTTTCCTAGTCTTAGGGTCATTAGTCAATGAAAATTTATTCTTATAAAACAATTTAAAAAAAAATGAATTTTAATTATTATTTATTTTACCTTTTTTTATTTCTTTCTTTCTTTCTTTCTTTCTTTCTTCCTTTTTCTCTTTTTCTTCCTCCCTTCTTCCCTTTTCCTCTGTGATGGCAACCAGCCAATATGCAGGCTGGTGAGCTTGAGGCTCAGCGATCAGCGAGCCCAAGCTCGCCCCGACTGAGATTCGTTGAGGTCGATGAGCTTGCGACTCATTAAATCTAGGTGTGCCCAAGCTCAGCCAAGGCTAGCGAGCTTGCGGTTCAATCGATCAAGCGAGCCCAAGCTTTCTAGCCCAAGCTCCATTAGGCCGGCAAACCCGCGGCTTGCTTAGATCGATTGAGCCCACACACGCTCAGCCAAGGGTGACGAGCTTTGGTAACTTGCTTGATCCCAACGAGGTGAGCTTGCCGGTGGTCATGGCCAGCTGGTAGAAGCGGAGGAAGGGAGGAAGAAAATGAAAGAAAAGGAAAAGAAAAGTGAAAAATAAAATAAAAATTCTATTTTTAAAAATGAAAATAAAATAATAAAAATTCGATTTTTATTAAAATATTCAAAAAAAATTGCATGAAATAAATTTATGAGATTGAAATCAAAATTTTATTAAAATATTAAAATATTCCAAAAAAATTGCATGAAATAAAGTTATGAGAGTGAAATCATTTTTCCAACAATCTCAACGAGAAAACATTTTCGATCACTGTTTGACACCTAAATTTTGAGTAACCCATTTATTCATTAAAAAATTAGGAGCGAACTTTAACTAAACAAAAATATTAAATTGCAGCATATAGTTTTAAGGGTTTTTTTATTTATTTATGTTATCGCATTTGCATGGACCGTGAGATAAGCTTTAATTTGACAAGTTGGAAGATGGGTACATTTCGGAAAGATTTGTATTATTATTCCAATATTCAACGATATCATATTGGATTGCGAGCTCATCTTTGCAAGACTCGGAATTTGAGAGGATTCTATTACAATAGCCTAATGTTCGACACGATTTGTGGGCAATTATTTGGTCGGAGAATATTCAATATGCGTAAGGACAGAAAATGATATCTTCAAGAAGAAAAAGATGGCGTGCGGATAAAGGTTTGGCCACAAGAGAGACCATCTTGAGCACCCATGAAATTGAGTCAATATTCTCAAAATCCTTAGACAATTCTGTTGATCGTAATGCAGGAGGAGGATCAACTTCTTACAAAAGAAATCAACGAAAAGGGAAAGTGGGGGTGTAGTCTTCACGTATCCATTGATGTGGGCAAAAAGAAAAGTTGCAAGATAAGAAGAAATCTTGCGGATGTTAATTTGAAAAAGGAAATTGAAATCTAATCCTTGCACTTCCCTATAAAACGTTGTTCGCGTAGGGTTTTAAGGAGGCCACACAATTGAAAACATACGGCCACAATAGAGAAAAGAGGGAGAGAAGAAACTCTCTCGGTCAGCCCTTAGCGGAGACGCTCGTCTTGGCGTGCCACGACACCACCACTGTGCCCTCATCATCGACAACACTACTGCATCGCCCCTCCTTCCAGCCACGAGCCAACCACTCCTATGATGACGGAGCTGCCCACGCCAAGCCGCTGCTGTTCGTGATCTGACATCAAGTCATCGCCATCCACCGTTAAGAAGCCAGTATAATGATGCACTAGCCCTCATGACGATGAAGCTGCCGAACGTCGTTGCAAAGGACCGCCCAACTTATAAAATACGACGCAGCACATGGGCATCCACGCGCGTCACCCAAGTGGTTCACAGGGCAATACACTATTTTGAGAAGAAAAGAGTCAACACCGAGAGTCAAGAGTGAAAATCAAAAGGCACGAGGTTTGGTCAAGAAGGAGGATTCTCTTTTGCTTGAATTTTTTAGAGAAAGGCCATCATTAACGGTTATTGCCGAATTCTTCCCGCGTGTGCTACGAGCTACGTGTCTGCTCCGATTCTCATCGCGCACGACATGCCCGAACCCTTTCTAGTGCCGGATCTCGTCTTCTCTTTGCTTCACGAAAGGCGTTGCTAATAAATTTCCTTGTTAGTCCAGCGTCTTTTAGCGTTCTTGTAGGTCTCGCGGAGCCGTGCCCAGTGTTCTCCATAATCACTGCACCGCCGTGAGGTTTCTTGCTGTCACCAAGTTGCTGCCACCTTTGCTGAGACTACACCGAGTTGAGCAGCAGCAGCCATCCTTGCCATGTCGTGTGCCAACCCGAGACCCATCTGCTGTGCCGGGCCTCATGCCGAGCCTCACCCACGAGCTATTCCCGGTCATCTGTCAAGCCGATTCCGTCAAGCTCAAATGGCAATAACTCTTGCAACATTAGGTAATTATTTTATCCGAACTTGATTTCGGTATTTTATTGCCTAGTATATGTCTATTAATATCTAATGTTCATATCCATGGGCGATAGACATAACTTTCAATTATGATTTATTTCCTAATTCGCAACCGCATATAATTTTTTATTTCATCTATAAGGTTTAAGATCAATTTATCGATTTTACCAGTGAAATAACCAAATTGAGCGAGATATCATTTTCAAATTTGAACAATGGATATGGTATCTTTGATGATTCTGAATGGCTCAGTGCTTATCTCATCTTGATTGATTTATTTATCTTGAAATATGTTTGAGTTAGTTTAGCTTCATATTAGAATATCGCAGACTCTCTAATTGTATTAAGGATGGTTTGCTTGAGGGAAAGTGTTTTTGGGAATCCATTTTTCGAATTTTCACCCGTGTGGTTTGCCAAAAATAATTAGTCAGCTCAAAACATTTCCGGGTCAAGAAAAATTCATATATAAAATTAGAAAAGTGAATACCTAATTTAAGAAGATGAAAATATTTTCTAGAATTGCTCATTTTGAATTTATGAATATTTTCTTTTTCATTTCTTTTCTTTTTCTTTTTCCGTTTTCATTTCTTTCCTTCTCTTTCCTTCTTCCTCCCTCTACCGATCGTTGACCTCAAGCAAAGCCGAGCTCACTAGATCCCGTCAAGCTAAAGCCTTGTTAGCCTCGCCACAACAAGGTCAAGCTCGCCCGAGGCCAACGAGGCCAAACCTCATCAAGGCGGGCTAGGTCCGCCGGAGGAGGAAAAAAAGAAATAATAAAATTATTCAAAAATTTAAGTTTTTTTTTTTGGCATAAGATAAAGTCAGGATATTGAGATCATTTTCCAAATAAAATCCAAACACTAGAAAAATTTCGATCATATATCACAAAACAAAGAAAAATTAATCATTTTCCAGAAAAATGATTTCCCAAAAAATATTTGTTAGAAACAATAAGTTTTTCGTGAAATAAGTGCACCCTAACTATACATGCGAATCCACATTTCAATCAGTCACTCCATGCTTTATGAGGAGCAATTTTTTTATCGCATCACTGTCCCTTGCAATTGCAAGTATGCGATTTTAACTATTATTTTATCCCACTGCATAATAATATCAAGTCTTAAAATTAAATAAGCCTAATTAATGATTGTAAGAAGATAGAAACAACAAAAAGAGGAAAGGCATAAAAGAATTGTTATAGGTAATAAAGAGATTGTCGACATCTAAATTTCGGTTACATTTTTAGTTATTTATTGCATAAACAAAAATTGGGATCAAAATCATCCCCCAAACAAGAGATATTAATTTTTTGCATTGCATTTTAGGCATTTAGACATTATAGAGCATGTACGCATCCAATAAATTTCATTTAATGTAGCTTCATCATGCTTGAATTTGAGAAGCCAGGGAAATACCTTCAGTCGGCACCAATATTAGCAAATATCTTCAAAATATGCTCTACTATGAATCACGCCCATGATGCGATGAAAGGGCAAATAG